>NC_143024.1:2235000-2535000 GCF_057628025.1 Oncorhynchus mykiss | reverse complement strand
CTGATGCTGTATCTGATGAGCTGAGGAACAGACGTCCATCTACAGGAGAGGAGACTGATACTGTATCTGATGAGCTGAGGAACAGACGTCCATCTACAGGAGAGGAGACTGATACTGTATCTGATGAGCTGAGGAACAGACGTCCATCTACAGGAGAGGAGACTGATACTGTATCTGATGAGGAACAGAACGACCATCTACAGGAGAGGAGACTGATGCTGTATCTGATGAGCTGAGGAACAGAACGTCCATCTACAGGAGAGGAGACTGATACTGTATCTGATGAGCTGAGGAACAGACGTCCATCTACAGGAGAGGAGACTGATACTGTATCTGATGAGCTGAGGAACAGAACATCCATCTACAGGAGAGGAGACTGATACTGTATCTGATGAGGAACAGAACGTCCATCTACAGGAGAGGAGACTGATACTGTATCTGATGAGGAACAGAACGACCATCTACAGGAGAGGAGACTGATACTGTATCTGATGAGCTGAGGAACAGACGTCCATCTACAGGAGAGGAGACTGATACTGTATCTGATGAGGAACAGAACGTCCATCTACAGGAGAGGAGACTGATACTGTATCTGATGAGCTGAGGAACAGACGTCCATCTACAGGAGAGGAGACTGATACTGTATCTGATGAGGAACAGAACGTCCATCTACAGGAGAGGAGACTGATACTGTATCTGATGAGCTGAGGAACACGTCTCTGGAAACTTGGCTCAGAGTCACAGGCTGTTGCAGCTTAGCCACTACATTTTCTATCCATACATCAAAGTTACAGGTGTAGTTTACCCCCCCGGTCTAGTCTGTTACAGGTGTAGTTTACCCCCCCTGGTCTAGTCTGTTACAGGTGTAGTTTACCCCCCTGGTCTAGTCTGTTACAGGTGTAGTTTACCCCCCCGGTCTAGTCTGTTACAGGTGTAGTTTACCCCCCTGGTCTAGTCTGTTACAGGTGTAGTTTACCCCCCCCCCCCAGTCTAGTCTGTTACAGGTGTAGTTTACCCCCCCGGTCTAGTCTGTTACAGGTGTAGTTTACCCCCCCGGTCTAGTCTGTTACAGGTGTAGTTTACCCCCCCCCCCCAGTCTAGTCTGTTACAGGTGTAGTTAACCCCCCCCCCCCCCCAGTCTAGTCTGTTACAGGTGTAGTTAACCCCCCCCCCCCCCCAGTCTAGTCTGTTACAGGTGTAGTTAACCCCCCCCCCCCCCCAGTCTAGTCTGTTACAGGTGTAGTTAACCCCCCCCCCCCCCCCAGTCTAGTCTGTTACAGGTGTAGTTAACCCCCCCCCCCCCCCCCCAGTCTAGTCTGTTACAGGTGTAGTTTACCCCCCCCCCCCCCAGTCTAGTCTGTTACAGGTGTAGTTAACCCCCCCCCCCCCCCAGTCTAGTCTGTTACAGGTGTAGTTAACCCCCCCCCCCCCCCAGTCTAGTCTGTTACAGGTGTAGTTTACCCCCCCCAGTCTAGTCTGTTACAGGTGTAGTTAACCCCCCCCCCCCCCCAGTCTAGTCTGTTACAGGTGTAGTTTACCCCCCCCAGTCTAGTCTGTTACAGGTGTAGTTAACCCCCCCCCCCCCCCCCGGTCTAGTCTGTTACAGGTGTAGTTTACCCCCCCCTGGTCTAGTCTGTTACAGGTGTAGTTAACCCCCCCCCCCCCCCGGTCTAGTCTGTTACAGGTGTAGTTTACCCCCCCTGGTCTAGTCTGTTACAGGTGTAGTTTACCCCCCCTGGTCTAGTCTGTTACAGGTGTAGTTTACCCCCCCTGGTCTAGTCTGTTACAGGTGTAGTTTACCCCCCCTGGTCTAGTCTGTTACAGGTGTAGTTTACCCCCCCTGGTCTAGTCTGTTACAGGTGTAGTTTACCCCCCCTGGTCTAGTCTGTTACAGGTGTAGTTTACCCCCCCTGGTCTAGTCTGTTACAGGTGTAGTTTACCCCCCCTGGTCTAGTCTGTTACAGGTGTAGTTAACCCCCCCCCCCCAGTCTAGTCTGTTACAGGTGTAGTTTACCCCCCCCCCCAGTCTAGTCTGTTACAGGTGTAGTTTACCCCCCCCCCCCCCCAGTCTAGTCTGTTACAGGTGTAGTTTACCCCCCCCCCCCAGTCTAGTCTGTTACAGGTGTAGTTTACCCCCCCCCCCCCAGTCTAGTCTGTTACAGGTGTAGTTTACCCCCCCCCTGGTCTAGTCTGTTACAGCTGTAGTTTACCCCCCCCTGGTCTAGTCTGTTACAGCTGTAGTTTACCCCCCCCAGTCTAGTCTGTTACAGGTGTAGTTTACCCCCCCCAGTCTAGTCTGTTACAGCTGTAGTTTACCCCCCCCTGGTCTAGTCTGTTACAGCTGTAGTTTACCCCCCCCAGTCTAGTCTGTTACAGGTGTAGTTTACCCCCCCCAGTCTAGTCTGTTACAGGTGTAGTTTATCCCCCCCCGGTCTAGTCTGTTACAGGTGTAGTTTACCCCCCCTGGTCTAGTCTGTTACAGGTGTAGTTTACCCCCCCCCCCCCTGGTCTAGTCTGTTACAGGTGTAGTTTACCCCCCCCCCCCAGTCTAGTCTGTTACAGGTGTAGTTTACCCCCCCCAGTCTAGTCTGTTACAGGTGTAGTTTATCCCCCCCCGGTCTAGTCTGTTAAAGGTGTAGTTTACCCCCCCTGTACTAGTCCGTTACAGGTGTAGTTTACCCCCCCCCCCCCCTGGTCTAGTCTGTTACAGGTGTAGTTTACCCCCCTGGTCTAGTCTGTTACAGGTGTAGTTAACCCCCCCCAGGTCTAGTCTGTTACAGGTGTAGTTTACCCCCCCCCCCCGGTCTAGTCTGTTACAGGTGTAGTTTACCCCCCCTGGTCTAGTCTGTTACAGGTGTAGTTAACCCGCCCCAGGTCTAGTCTGTTACAGGTGTAGTTTACCCCCCCCCCCCCTGGTCTAGTCTGTTACAGGTGTAGTTAACCCCCCCCTGGTCTAGTCTGTTACAGGTGTAGTTTACCCCCCCCCCCCCGGTCTAGTCTGTTACAGGTGTAGTTTACCCCCCCCCCCCTGGTCTAGTCTGTTACAGGTGTAGTTTACCCCCCCTGGTCTAGTCTGTTACAGGTGTAGTTAAACCCCCCCCCCCCCCCCGGTCTAGTCTGTTACAGGTGTAGTTTACCCCCCCGGTCTAGTCTGTTACAGGTGTAGTTTACCCCCCTGGTCTAGTCTGTTACAGGTGTAGTTTACCCCCCCGGTCTAGTCTGTTACAGGTGTAGTTTACCCCCCTGGTCTAGTCTGTTACAGGTGTAGTTTACCCCCCCCCCCCAGTCTAGTCTGTTACAGGTGTAGTTTACCCCCCCGGTCTAGTCTGTTACAGGTGTAGTTTACCCCCCCGGTCTAGTCTGTTACAGGTGTAGTTTACCCCCCCCCCCCCAGTCTAGTCTGTTACAGGTGTAGTTAACCCCCCCCCCCCCCCAGTCTAGTCTGTTACAGGTGTAGTTAACCCCCCCCCCAGTCTAGTCTGTTACAGGTGTAGTTAACCCCCCCCCCCCCCCAGTCTAGTCTGTTACAGGTGTAGTTAACCCCCCCCCCCCCCAGTCTAGTCTGTTACAGGTGTAGTTAACCCCCCCCCCCCCCCCAGTCTAGTCTGTTACAGGTGTAGTTTACCCCCCCCCCCCCCAGTCTAGTCTGTTACAGGTGTAGTTAACCCCCCCCCCCCCCAGTCTAGTCTGTTACAGGTGTAGTTAACCCCCCCCCCCCCCAGTCTAGTCTGTTACAGGTGTAGTTTACCCCCCCCAGTCTAGTCTGTTACAGGTGTAGTTAACCCCCCCCCCCCCCCAGTCTAGTCTGTTACAGGTGTAGTTTACCCCCCCCAGTCTAGTCTGTTACAGGTGTAGTTAACCCCCCCCCCCCCCCGGTCTAGTCTGTTACAGGTGTAGTTTACCCCCCCTGGTCTAGTCTGTTACAGGTGTAGTTAACCCCCCCCCCCCCCGGTCTAGTCTGTTACAGGTGTAGTTTACCCCCCCTGGTCTAGTCTGTTACAGGTGTAGTTTACCCCCCCTGGTCTAGTCTGTTACAGGTGTAGTTTACCCCCCCTGGTCTAGTCTGTTACAGGTGTAGTTTACCCCCCCTGGTCTAGTCTGTTACAGGTGTAGTTTACCCCCCCTGGTCTAGTCTGTTACAGGTGTAGTTTACCCCCCCTGGTCTAGTCTGTTACAGGTGTAGTTTACCCCCCCTGGTCTAGTCTGTTACAGGTGTAGTTTACCCCCCCTGGTCTAGTCTGTTACAGGTGTAGTTAACCCCCCCCCCCCAGTCTAGTCTGTTACAGGTGTAGTTTACCCCCCCCCCCAGTCTAGTCTGTTACAGGTGTAGTTTACCCCCCCCCCCCCCCAGTCTAGTCTGTTACAGGTGTAGTTTACCCCCCCCCCCAGTCTAGTCTGTTACAGGTGTAGTTTACCCCCCCCCCCCAGTCTAGTCTGTTACAGGTGTAGTTTACCCCCCCCCTGGTCTAGTCTGTTACAGCTGTAGTTTACCCCCCCCTGGTCTAGTCTGTTACAGCTGTAGTTTACCCCCCCCAGTCTAGTCTGTTACAGGTGTAGTTTACCCCCCCCAGTCTAGTCTGTTACAGCTGTAGTTTACCCCCCCCTGGTCTAGTCTGTTACAGCTGTAGTTTACCCCCCCCAGTCTAGTCTGTTACAGGTGTAGTTTACCCCCCCCAGTCTAGTCTGTTACAGGTGTAGTTTATCCCCCCCCGGTCTAGTCTGTTACAGGTGTAGTTTACCCCCCCTGGTCTAGTCTGTTACAGGTGTAGTTTACCCCCCCCCCCCCCTGGTCTAGTCTGTTACAGGTGTAGTTTACCCCCCCCCCCCAGTCTAGTCTGTTACAGGTGTAGTTTACCCCCCCCAGTCTAGTCTGTTACAGGTGTAGTTTATCCCCCCCCGGTCTAGTCTGTTAAAGGTGTAGTTTACCCCCCCTGTACTAGTCCGTTACAGGTGTAGTTTACCCCCCCCCCCCCCTGGTCTAGTCTGTTACAGGTGTAGTTTACCCCCCTGGTCTAGTCTGTTACAGGTGTAGTTAACCCCCCCCAGGTCTAGTCTGTTACAGGTGTAGTTTACCCCCCCCCCCCCGGTCTAGTCTGTTACAGGTGTAGTTTACCCCCCCTGGTCTAGTCTGTTACAGGTGTAGTTAACCCGCCCCAGGTCTAGTCTGTTACAGGTGTAGTTTACCCCCCCCCCCCTGGTCTAGTCTGTTACAGGTGTAGTTAACCCCCCCCTGGTCTAGTCTGTTACAGGTGTAGTTTACCCCCCCCCCCCCGGTCTAGTCTGTTACAGGTGTAGTTTACCCCCCCCCCCCTGGTCTAGTCTGTTACAGGTGTAGTTTACCCCCCCTGGTCTAGTCTGTTACAGGTGTAGTTAAACCCCCCCCCCCCCCCCGGTCTAGTCTGTTACAGGTGTAGTTTACCCCCCCGGTCTAGTCTGTTACAGGTGTAGTTTACCCCCCCTGGTCTAGTCTATTACAGGTGTGGTTTACCCCCCCCTGGTCTAGTCTGTTACAGGTGTAGTTTACCCCCCCTGGTCTAGTCTGTTACAGGTGTAGTTTACCCCCCCTGGTCTAGTCTGTTACAGGTGTGGTTTACCCCCCCCAGGTCTAGTCTGTTACAGGTGTAGTTTACCCCCCCTGGTCTAGTCTGTTACAGGTGTGGTTTACCCCCCCTGGTCTAGTCTGTTACAGGTGTAGTTTACCCCCCCTGGTCTAGTCTGTTACAGGTGTAGTTTAACCCCCCCCCGCTCTAGTCTGTTACAGGTGTAGTTTACCCCCCCCCTGGTCTAGTCTGTTACAGGTGTAGTTTACCCCCCCGGTCTAGTCTGTTACAGGTGTAGTTTACCCCCCCTGGTCTAGTCTGTTACAGGTGTAGTTTACCCCCCCTAGTCTAGTCTGTTACAGGTGTAGTTTACCCCCCCTGGTCTAGTCTGTTACAGGTGTAGTTTACCTCCCCGGTCTAGTCTGTTACAGGTGTAGTTTACCCCCCTGGTCTAGTCTGTTACAGGTGTAGTTTACCCCCCCGGTCTAGTCTGTTACATACCAGTGAACTCAAAGCACTCCCAAGCAGACTGTCATACTGTATATGGAGAGAAGGGGAGATGGAATCTGATGGCGTTTGACCTTTGACCTGGGCTCTGTGCAGCATTTGGAGAGTCTTTAAGTGCTGCAGTGTGTGTGGGGGAGAGGCTGCAGGCTCAGGACGAGGACTGACCGGGCTCCACAGGCCTCCTAGTGATGCTAAGCAGCTGTTGTATGGGATCGGTCACCAAGAGGCCGACAAACACAGCTAGCATCCCAAACAGCACCCTCTTCCCTATATAGGGCACTAGATAGCACCCAAAACAGTCTATCCCAGCCAGGAACAAGATCCTCCCAGCTATAGTCTATCCCAGCCAGGAGCAAGATCCTCCCAGCTACAGTCTATCCCAGCTACAGTCTATCCCAGCCAGGAACAACAGGCTATGGCTTCACGTGTGCTTGGCCAGGACCACAAGGGTCCGTGGGCCGAAGCTTGGCCCGGGACCATGAAATTGATCAAATCATTTAATACCCCATAATGACAAAGCAAAAAGAGGTTTTTAGAAAAAAAATATATATATATATCACATTTACATAAGTATTCAGACCCTTTATTCAGTACTTTGTTGAAGCACCTTTGGCAGCGATTACAGCCTCTGGTCTTCTTGGGTATGACGCTACAAGCTTGGCACACCTGTATCTGGGGAGTTTCTCCCATTCTTCTCTGAAGATCCTCTCAAGCTCTGTTAGGTTGGATGGGGAGCGTCGCTGCACAGCTATTTTCAGGTCTCTCCAGAGATGTTTAGATCGGGTTCAAGTCCAGCCTCTGGCTGAGCCACTCAAGGACATTCGGAGGCTTGTACCGAAGCCACTCCTGCGTTGCCTTGGTGCTTAGGGTTGTTGTCCTGTTGGAAGGTGAACCTTCGTCCCAGTCTGAGGTCCTGAGCGCTGTGGATCAAGGATCTCTGTACTTTGCTCACTTCATCTTTCCTCTGTTCATCTTTGCCTCAATCCTGACTAGTCTCCCAGTCCCTGCCACTGAAAAACATCCCCACAGCATGATGCTGCCACCACCATGCTTCACCGTACGGGTGGTGCCAGGTTTCCTCCAGACATGACGCTTAGCATTCAGACCAAAGAGTTCAATCTTGGTTTCATCAGACCAGAGAATCTTGTTTCTGGTCTGAGAGTCTTTAGGTGCCTGTTTATGTCATTATGAGGTCTTGTGTGTAGATTGCTGATAATATTATATATTTAATCAATTTTCAAATAAGACTAACATAAAATGTGGAAAAAGTCAAGGGGTCTGAATATTTCCCGAATGCACTGTATCATAGGCTAGGTAACTAACGTTATACTGTACCTAAAGTCAATCTGGTTGCCTTTCCTCAATCTTCGCTAGGTAACTAACGTTATACTGTACCTAAAGTCAATCTGGTTGCCTTTCCTCAATCTTCGCTAGGTAACTAACGTTATACTGTACCTAAAGTCAATCTGGTTGCCTCTCCTCAATCTTCGCTAGGTAACTAACGTTATACTGCATCTAAAGTCAATCTGGTTGCCTTTCCTCAATCTTCGCTAGGTAACTAACGTTATACTGTACCTAAAGTCAATCTGGTTGCCTTTCCTCAATCTTCGCTAGGTAACTAACGTTATACTGTACCTAAAGTCAATCTGGTTGCCTCTCCTCAATCTTCGCTAGGTAACTAACGTTATACTGCATCTAAAGTCAATCTGGTTGCCTCTCCTCAATCTTCGCTAGGTAACTAACGTTATACTGTACCTAAAGTCAATCTGGTTGCCTTTCCTCAATCTTCGCTAGGTAACTAACGTTATACTGTACCTAAAGTCAATCTGGTTGCCTCTCCTCAATCTTCGCTAGGTAACTAACGTTATACTGTACCTAAAGTCAATCTGGTTGCCTTTCCTCAATCTTCGCTAGGTAACTAACGTTATACTGTACCTAAAGTCAATCTGGTTGCCTTTCCTCAATCTTCGCTAGGTAACTAACGTTATACTGTACCTAAAGTCAATCTGGTTGCCTTTCCTCAATCTTCGCTAGGTAACTAACGTTATACTGTACCTAAAGTCAATCTGGTTGCCTCTCCTCAATCTTCGCTAGGTAACTAACGTTATACTGTACCTAAAGTCAATCTGGTTGCCTCTCCTCAATCTTTGCTAGGTAACTAACGTTATACTGTACCTAAAGTCAATCTGGTTGCCTCTCCTCAAGTGTAGAGTGTAGAGGCGGCAGGGTAGCCTAGTGGTTAGAGTGTAGAGGTGGCAGGGTAGCCTAGTGGTTAGAGTGTAGAGGCGGCAGGGTAGCCTAGTGGTTAGAGTGTAGAGGCGGCAGGGTAGCCTAGTGGTTAGAGTGTAGAGGCGGCAGGGTAGCCTAGTGGTTAGAGTGTAGAGGCGGCAGGGTAGCCTAGTGGTTAGAGTGTAGAGGCGGCAGGGTAGCCTAGTGGTTAGAGTGTAGAGGCGGCAGGGTAGCCTAGTGGTTAGAGTGTAGAGGCGGCAGGGTAGCCTAGTGGTTAGAGTGTAGAGGCGGCAGGGTAGCCTAGTGGTTAGAGTGTAGAGGCGGCAGGGTAGCCTAGTGGTTAGAGTGTAGAGGCGGCAGGGTAGCCTAGTGGTTAGAGTGTAGAGGCGGCAGGGTAGCCTAGT
Source organism: Oncorhynchus mykiss (assembly GCF_057628025.1). Taxonomy (NCBI): domain Eukaryota; kingdom Metazoa; phylum Chordata; class Actinopteri; order Salmoniformes; family Salmonidae; genus Oncorhynchus; species Oncorhynchus mykiss. Next base: position 2,526,320 of record NC_143024.1, on the reverse strand, counting down.
GGTTAGAGTGTAGAGGCGGCAGGGTAGCCTAGTGGTTAGAGTGTAGAGGCGGCAGGGTAGCCTAGTGGTTAGAGTGTTGGACTAGTAACCGAAAGGTTGCAAGTTCAAATCCCCGTGCTGACAAGGTACAAATCTGTCGTTCTGCCCCTGAACAGGCAGTTAACCCACTGTTCTTAGGCCGTCATAGAAAATAAGAATTTGTTCTTAACTGACTTGCTTGGTTAAATAAAGGTAAAGTAAAAAAAAAAAAGTCCAAGTAATACACTTTTAAATGAAATCTTCATCAGCGCTCATTGACGATGAGTAGAATGAATGGCTCAGTCGGGCATCAGTCCAAAACAACACTATGAGGAAACATGCAACCCATGAATAGTTTAACTACTGGATGACTAAATTCAGGCAGGAAGTACGCTGTAATATTGGTGGCATACTTTTCCTAATATATCACACATAAGCCATTTGGGGTTTACTACCTTTTTATTTGGGCGTTTTTATTGTTCAGAGATGTGGTGGGTCGTCTCTTCGTTTCTCAGGACTTTATCCTGCTGACTGTTCCAAATGTCCCAACTGAATTTGGTAAAAGGGCTTTTATGTCCTCTGCACCATCGTCTTGGAACGCCTCACAAAATACTTTTAAACTGGAAGAACTTGTCCCGATTGGTGTTTTTAAATCACTGATGAATGATCTTGAGGCTGATTCCCTGACCTGTCAATGTTTTTAATTTGCTGTTTTATACTCTTGTGAATTCTATGGTTTTTACTAGATTACTTGTAGTTTTTCATGTTGTCTGTCTGTAAATTTTTTTGTAATGACTTGGTGCTGCCTATCTTGGCCAGGACGCTCTTGAAAAAAGAGATTTTAAATCTCAATGAGCCCTTCTTGGTTAAATAAAGGTCAAATAATAATTTAATACATAACCTAAGCAGCGTTTAAATTCTTCTTGTCCTTCCTTCTGACCTATCAACTCTTTTTTCCCCCCCATCAGTCCATTATGTCATAACTCAACCCTTTAACTCTACAGAGTCTGAGAAGGAACCTCTGAAAGCTCAGTGTGACTATTTCCACAGCAGGACCAGCCTATATGTTTATTATACAAACACAATAACACAAGGAGAAGCTCATAACCGCCGTGCCTGGACGGAACTCTATCTGGCGGCTGTTGCTAAGCAGCGAGAGCTCCGTGGGCGAATAGAGAATGTCAGAGAGAAGTGAAAGCTCTAGAACGTTCTGGATGAATGTGCTGCTGGATTCTATGGAGCAGTGGTCACCAACTGGTCCATCGCCAAGACATTCCCTAGTGGATCGTCTAACTTTTTTATTAAAAAAACTCAACAAAAATGGTAAAGCCTTGTGTATCTATTTCTATTTTATTCCTCTGGGGCTTCGTCCTCATTGTGTTTTTTACAGACGTGTTTAATACGTCTTATGTACACACTTTAGTTGAATATTTATGAAATGTAGATTGTTATATTTGGAAGCACTTATGCGTTTCTCCTTGGCCTCCAACCCCTTTCGATGAGTGGAACGGATGTGGGCGGGGCTAGGTCTATATAAGGGTGCACATTTATTTTTTTTAAATCACAACATTTCTGACGAAGGCCGTGAGGCCGATACGTAAAGCTTATTAAAGACCAGTGACACTATCAAGACCAGTGACACCATCAAGACCAGTGATACCATCAAGACCAGTGATACCATCAAGACCAGTGATACCATCAAGACCAGTGATACCATCAAGACCAGTGATACCATCAAGACCAGTGACACCATCAAGACCAGTGACACCATCAAGACCAGTGATACCATCAAGACCAGTGATACCATCAAGACCAGTGATACCATCAAGACCAGTGACACCATCAAGACCAGTGACACCATCAAGACCAGTGATACCATCAAGACCAGTGATACCATCAAGACCAGTGATACCATCAAGACCAGTGACACCATCAAGACCAGTGACACCATCAAGACCAGTGATACCATCAAGACCAGTGACTCCATCAAGACCAGTGACACCATCAAGACCAGTGACTCCATCAAGACCAGTGACACCATCAAGACCAGTGATACCATCAAGACCAGTGATACCATCAAGACCAGTGATACCATCAAGACCAGTGACACCATCAAGACCAGTGACACCATCAAGACCAGTGATACCATCAAGACCAGTGATACCATCAAGACCAGTGACACCTTCAAGACCAGTGACTCCATCAAGACCAGTGATACCATCAAGACCAGTGATACCATCAAGACCAGTGACACCATCAAGACCAGTGATACCATCAAGACCAGTGATACCATCAAGACCAGTGATACCATCAAGACCAGTGTGCGGTTTCCTTTTTCATTCCTCTGGGGCTGTTGGCGGTAGGTGCACCTGATTTAAACTGCCCTGCGCGCCGGGGAGGCAACCGGTTCACATTTTGAATAATTTTATGTGTCTGAAGGTACAAACTCTGCCCTCCTGGCGGGCCCGCATAACTAAATCAAGTGCTCTATTGGCCTCCCGCTGGCCAATCGGATGGCTCAGATTACCGTATCCGCAGTAAGTTGAATCTGTGAGATTCTTCCACTCAGAGCTGTCAACACGTGCCTTCGTCCTTCTTCCACTCAGAGCTGTCAACACGTGCCTTCGTCCTCCTCCCACTCAGAGCTGTCAACACGTGCCTTCGTCCTCCTCCCACTCAGAGCTGTCAACACGTGCCTTCGTCCTCCTCCCACTCAGAGCTGTCAACACGTGCCTTCGTCCTTCTTCCACTCAGCCAGCATCATTGGAGGAAAGGGAGAATGGAGGGATGTTGAGAGGCGGACCCTAACATGGCCAGCGTCATTGGTGGAAAGGGAGAATGGAGGGATGTTGAGAGGCGGACCGTAACATGGCCAGCGTCATTGGTGGAAAGGGAGAATGGAGGGATGTTGAGAGGCGGACCCTAACATGGCCAGCGTCATTGGTGGAAAGGGAGAATGGAGGGATGTTGAGAGGCGGACCCTAACATGGCCAGCGTCATTGGTGGAAAGGGAGAATGGAGGGATGTTGAGGGGAAGACCCTAACATGGCCAGCGTCATTGGTGGAAAGGGAGAATGGAGGGATGTTGAGAGGCGGACCCTAACATGGCCAGCGTCATTGGTGGAAAGGGAGAATGGAGGGATGTTGAGAGGAAGACCCTGTCTGCTGCTCTTTCCCTCCACTGAGACTGGCCATCAGATGCACCATCAGTCCAGTAAAATCAAAAATAAAGTGAATTATTAAAAATGTATGCAAAAAATTATATATATATATATATATATATATATATATATATATATATATATATATATATATATATATATATATATATATATATATATATATATATATATATTATAATACCTCCCCAGCTCCTTGTTACACCAGTCACTAGAGCAGCTGTAATCCTCCCAGCTCCTTGTTACACCAGTCACTAGAGCAGCTGTAATCCTCCCCAGCTCCTTGTTACACCAGTCACTAGAGCAGCTGTAATCCTCCCCAGCTCCTTGTTACACCAGTCACTAGAGCAGCTGTAATCCTCCCCAGCTCCTTGTTACACCAGTCACTAGAGCAGCTGTAATCCTCCCCAGCTCCTTGTTACACCAGTCACTAGAGCAGCTGTAATCCTCCCCAGCTCCTTGTTACAACCAGTCACTAGAGCAGCTGTAATCCTCCCCAGCTCCTTGTTACACCAGTCACTAGAGCAGCTGTAATCCTCCCAGCTCCTTGTTACACCAGTCACTAGAGCAGCTGTAATCCTCCCCAGCTCCTTGTTACACCAGTCACTAGAGCAGCTGTAATCCTCCCCAGCTCCTTGTTACACCAGTCACTAGAGCAGCTGTAATCCTCCCCAGCTCCTTGTTACACCAGTCACTAGAGCAGCTGTAATCCTCCCCAGCTCCTTGTTACAACCAGTCACTAGAGCAGCTGTAATCCTCCCCAGCTCCTTGTTACACCAGTCACTAGAGCAGCTATAATCCTCCCCAGCTCCTTGTTACACCAGTCACTAGAGCAGCTGTAATCCTCCCCAGCTCCTTGTTACACCAGTCACTAGAGCAGCTGTAATCCTCCCCAGCTCCTTGTTACACCAGTCACTAGAGCAGCTGTAATCCTCCCCAGCTCCTTGTTACACCAGTCACTAGAGCAGCTATAATCCTCCCCAGCTCCTTGTTACACCAGTCACTAGAGCAGCTGTAATCCTCCCCAGCTCCTTGTTACAACCAGTCACTAGAGCAGCTGTAATCCTCCCCAGCTCCTTGTTACACCCGTCACTAGAGCAGCTATAATCCTCCCCAGCTCCTTGTTACACCAGTCACTAGAGCAGCTGTAATCCTCCCCAGCTCCTTGTTACACCAGTCACTAGAGCAGCTGTAATCCTCCCAGCTCCTTGTTACACCAGTCACTAGAGCAGCTGTAACCCGCCCCAGCTCCTTGTTACAACCAGTCACTAGAGCAGCTGTAATCCTCCCCAGCTCTTTGTCCTCCCCAGCTCCTTGTTACACCAGTCACTAGAGCAGCTGTAATCCTCCCCAGCTCATTGTTACACCAGTCACTAGAGCGGCTGTAATCCTCCCCAGCTCCTTGTTACAACCAGTCACTAGAGCAGCTGTAATCCTCCCCAGCTCCTTGTTACACCAGTCACTAGAGCAGCTGTAATCCTCCCCAGCTCTTTGTCCTCCCCAGCTCCTTGTTACACCAGTCACTAGAGCAGCTGTAATCCTCCCCAGCTCTTTGTCCTCCCCAGCTCCTTGTTACACCAGTCACTAAAGCAGCTGTAATCCTCCCCAGCTCTTTGTCCTCCCCAGCTCCTTGTTACACCAGCCACTAGAGCAGCTATAATCCTCCCCAGCTCCTTGTTACACCAGTCACTAGAGCAGCTGTAATCCTCCCCAGCTCCTTGTTACACCAGTCACTAGAGCAGCTGTAATCCTCCCCAGCTCCTTGTTACACCAGTCACTAGAGCAGCTGTAATCCTCCCCAGCTCCTTGTTACACCAGTCACTAGAGCAGCTGTAATCCTCCCCAGCTCCTTGTTACACCAGTCACTAGAGCAGCTATAATCCTCCCCAGCTCCTTGTTACACCAGTCACTACAGCGGCTGTAATCCTCCCCAGCTCCTTGTTACACCAGTCACTAGAGCAGCTGTAATCCTCCCAGCTCCTCGTTACACCAGTCACTAGAGCAGCTGTAATCCTCCCAGCTCCTTGTTACACCAGTCACTAGAGCAGCTGTAATCCTCCCCAGCTCTTTGTCCTCCCCAGCTCCTTGTTACACCAGTCACTAGAGCAGCTGTAATCCTCCCCAGCTATTTGTCCTCCCCAGCTCCTTGTTACACCAGTCACTAAAGCAGCTGTAATCCTCCCCAGCTCCTTGTTACACCAGTCACTAGAGCAGCTGTAATCCTCCCCAGCTCCTTGTTACACCAGTCACTAGAGCAGCTGTAATCCTCCCCAGCTCCTTGTTACACCAGTCACTAGAGCAGCTGTAATCCTCCCCAGCTCCTTGTTACACCAGTCACTAGAGCAGCTGTAATCCTCCCCAGCTCCTTGTTACACCAGTCACTAGAGCAGCTGTAATCCTCCCCAGCTCCTTGTTACACCAGTCACTAGAGCAGCTGTAATCCTCCCCAGCTCCTTGTTACACCAGTCACTAGAGCAGCTGTAATCCTCCCCAGCTCCTTGTTACACCAGTCACTAGAGCTGCTGTAATCCTCCCCAGCTCCTTGTTACACCAGTCACTAGAGCAGCTGTAATCCTCCCCAGCTCCTCCCACACAACAGGGATGGATCTATGAGAACGATACCCTCTCTAACACTATAAATGTATCTGTTTATGAGACAACTAACAAACAACCAAAAGACGCAGTGGAAAAGTAGAGTGTGTTGGCAGTTATCCTTCCGCTAGCCGGTGTTTTGACGTCAGTGTCCCGGTCTCTCACACCGTTTAGCTAAGAGGCCCAGTGTCCCGGTCTCTCACACCGTTTAGCTAAGAGGCCCAGTGTCCCGGTCTCTCACACCGTTCAGCTAAGAGGCCCAGTGTCCCGGTCTCTGACACCGTTCAGCTAAGAGGCCCAGTGACCCGGTCTCTGACACCGTTCAGCTAAGAGGCCCAGTGTCCCGGTCTCTGACACCGTTTAGCTAAGAGGCCCAGTGTCCCGGTCTCTCACACCGTTCAGCTAAGAGGCCCCAGTGACCCGGTCTCTCACACCGTTTAGCTAAGAGGCCCAGTGACCCGGTCTCTCACACCGTTCAGCTAAGAGGCCCAGTGTCCCGGTCTCTCACACCGTTCAGCTAAGAGGCCCAGTGTCCCGGTCTCTCACACCGTTTAGCTAAGAGGCCCAGTGACCCGGTCTCTCACACCGTTTAGCTAAGAGGCCCAGTGACCCGGTCTCTCACACCGTTTAGCTAAGAGGCCCAGTGTCCCGGTCTCTCACACCGTTAGGCTAAGAGGCCCAGTGTCCCGGTCTCTCACACCGTTTAGCTAAGAGGCCCAGTGACCCGGTCTCTCACACCGTTTAGCTAAGAGGCCCAGTGTCCCGGTCTCTCACACCGTTCAGCTAAGAGGCCCAGTGACCCGGTCTCTGACACCGTTTAGCTAAGAGGCCCAGTGTCCCGGTCTCTCACACCGTTTAGCTAAGAGGCCCAGTGTCCCGGTCTCTCACACCGTTCAGCTAAGAGGCCCAGTGTCCCGGTCTCTTACACCGTTCAGCTAAGAGGCCCAGTGTCCCGGTCTCTCACACCGTTTAGCTAAGAGGCCCAGTGACCCGGTCTCTCACACCGTTTAGCTAAGAGGCCCAGTGTCCCGGTCTCTCACACCGTTAGGCTAAGAGGCCCAGTGTCCCCGCCTCTCACACCGTTCAGCTAAGAGGCCCAGTGACCCGGTCTCTCACACCATTCAGCTAAGAGGCCCAGTGTCCCGGTGTCTCACACCGTTCAGCGAAGAGGCCCAGTGTCCCTGCCTCTCACACCGTTTAGCTAAGAGGCCCAGTGACCCGGTCTCTCACACCGTTCAGCTAAGAGGCCCAGTGACCCGGTCTCTCACACCGTTCAGCTAAGAGGCCCAGTGACCCGGTCTCTCACACCGTTCAGCTAAGAGGCCCAGTGTCCCGGTCTCTCACACCGTTCAGCTAAGAGGCCCAGTGTCCCGGTCTCTTACACCGTTCAGCTAAGAGGCCCAGTGTCCCGGTCTCTCACACCGTTTAGCTAAGAGGCCCAGTGACCCGGTCTCTCACACCGTTTAGCTAAGAGGCCCAGTGTCCCGGTCTCTCACACCGTTAGGCTAAGAGGCCCAGTGTCCCCGTCTCTCACACCGTTCAGCTAAGAGGCCCAGTGACCCGGTCTCTCACACCATTCAGCTAAGAGGCCCAGTGTCCCGGTGTCTCACACCGTTCAGCTAAGAGGCCCAGTCTCTCACACCATTCAGCTAAGAGGCCCAGTGTCCCTGTCTCTCACACCGTTCAGCTAAGAGGCCCAGTGACCCGGTCTCTCACACTGTTCAGCTAAGAGGCCCAGTGACCCGGTGTCTCACACAGAGTCGGGAGTCTACAGTCTGCTGGTTATAGATCAGGACAACAGGCTGATTGATGAGTAACCTAAATGATGAAGTCTACAGTCTGCTGTTTATAGATCAGGCTGATGGGTAACCTAAATGATTAAGTCTACAGTCTGCTGGTTATAGATCAGGACAACAGGCTGATGAGTAACCTAAATGATGAAGTCTACAGTCTGCTGGTTATAGATCAGGACAACATGCTGATGGGGAACCTAAATGATGAAGTCTACAGTCTGCTGGTTATAGATCAGGACAACATGCTGATGAGTAACCTAAATGATGAAGTCTACAGTCTGCTGGTTATAGATCAGGACAACAGGCTGATGGGTAACCTAAATGATGAAGTCTACAGTCTGCTGGTTATAGATCAGGACAACAGGCTGATGAGTAACCTAAATGATGAAGTCTACAGTCTGCTGGTTATAGATCAGGCTGATGGGTAACCTAAATGATGAAGTCTACAGTCTGCTGGTTATAGATCAGGACAACAGGCTGATGGGTAACCTAAATGATGAAGTCTACAGTCTGCTGGTTATAGATCAGGACAACATGCTGATGGGGAACCTAAATGATGAAGTCTACAGTCTGCTGGTTATAGATCAGGACAACAGGCTGATGGGGAACCTAAATGATGAAGTCTACAGTCTGCTGGTTATAGATCAGGACAACAAGCTGATGGGTAACCTAAATGATGAAGTCTACAGTCTGCTGGTTATAGATCAGGACAACAGGCTGATGGGGAACCTAAATGATGAAGTCTACAGTCTGCTGGTTATAGATCAGGACAACAGGCTGATGGGTAACCTAAATGATGAAGTCTACAGTCTGCTGGTTATAGATCAGGACAACAGGCTGATGGGTAACCTAAATGATGAAGTCTACAGTCTGCTGGTTATAGATCAGGACAACAGGCTGATGGGGAACCTAAATGATGAAGTCTACAGTCTGCTGGTTATAGATCAGGACAACAGGCTGATGGGGAACCTAAATGACAGATGTGCGGTTTGAAGAACACAGTGGACTAGAAATGTCCAGCCTCCGCAGCAGAACAACACACAGTATCAGAATATATTTCTAACAGCGAAGTCGTAGAGTCTCAGAGGAGAGACGGGCCAAACCCACAGCTTGGTGGTCAACAGATCTGGGTCTTCTCCTTACCTGGTGGAACTCTGGGATACCGTCAGGACTGCAGGGGAGATGGGTCTTCTCTCTGGGACTGCAGGGGAGATGGGTCTTCTCTCTGGGACTGCAGGGGAGATGGGTCTTCTCTCTGGGACTGCAGGGGAGATGGGTCTTCTCTCTGGGACTGCAGGGGAGATGGGTCTTCTCTCTGGGACTGCAGGGGAGATGGGTCTTCAGGGGAGATGGGTCTTCTCTCTGGGACTGCAGGAGAGATGGGTCTTCTCTCTGGGACTGCAGGGGAGATGGGTCTTCTCTCTGGGACTGCAGGGGAGATGGGTCTTCTCTCTGGGACTGCAGGGGAGATGGGTCTTCAGGGGAGATGGGTCTTCTCTCTGGGACTGCAGGGGAGATGGGTCTTCAGGGGAGATGGGTCTTCTCTCTGGGACTGCAGGAGAGACGGGTCTTCTCTGGGACTGCAGGAGAGATGGGTCTTCTCTGGGACTGCAGGGGAGATGATAATGACCCTGTCAGGCAGACTGATAAGTTACCAATAATCCTGTCAGGCAGACTGATAAGATACCAATGACCCTGTCAGGCAGACTGATAAGCTACCAATAACCCTGTCAGGCAGACTGATAAACTACCAATAACCCTGTCAGGCAGACTGATAAGTTACCAATAATCCTGTCAGGCAGACTGATAAGATACCAATGACCCTGTCAGGCAGACTGATAAGCTACCAATAACCCTGTCAGGCAGACTGATAAGCTACCAATAACCCTGTCAGGCAGACTGATAAGTTACCAATAACCCTGTCAGGCAGACTGATAAGTTACCAATAACCCTGTGAGGCAGACTGATAAACTACCAATAACCCTGTCAGGCAGACTAAGTTACCAATGACCCTGTCAGGCAGACTGATAAGTTACCAATAACCCTGTCAGGCAGACCGATAATGATAAGTTACCAATAACCCTGTCAGGCAGACTGATAAGTTACCAATGACCCTCGTCGGGCAGACTGATAAGTTACCACTGATCCTCGTCAGGCAGACTGATAATGATAAGTTACCAATAACCCTGCCAGGCAGACCGATAATGATAAGTTACCAATAACCCTGTCAGGCAGACTGGTAAGTTACTAATGACCCTGTCAGGCAGACTGATAATGATAAGTTACCAATAACCCCGTCAGGCAGACTGATAAGTTACCAATAACCCTGTCAGGCAGACTGATAATGATAAGTTACCAATAACCCTGTCAGGCAGACTGATAAGTTACCAATAACCCTGTCAGGCAGACTGATAATGATAAGTTACCAATAACCCCGTCAGGCAGACTGATAAGTTACCAATAACCCTGTCAGGCAGACTGATAATGATAAGTTACCAATAACCCCGTCAGGCCGGGTCAGGCTACGACAGGAGGACAGGAGGACAGGGACGGCCAGGGGCATTCGTATTGTGCCGCTAGAGGTGAAATTCAGGAGGACAGGGACGGCCGGGGACATTCGTATTGTGGACAGGAGGACAGGGACGGCCAGGGGCATTCGTATTGTGGACAGGAGGACAGGAAGACAGGAGGACAGGGACAGCCGGGGGCATTCATATTGTGCCGCTAGAGGTGAAATTCTTGGACCGGCGCAAGACGGACGAAAGCAGTTGCCAAGAATGTTTTCATTAACCAACCAACCCCAGTCAAAAATCACAGCAACGGCAAGAAAAGATAGGTGAGCCTATACTAGTTTGTAGCTGACTGATGCCCTGTGGTGACACTGCTTAGAGGTATCACTGTAGCTGACTGGTGCCCTGTGGTGACACTGCTTAGAGGTGACAGGAAGAGAGGTATCACTGTAGCTGACTGATGCCCTGTGGTGACACTGCTTAGAGGTGACAGGCAGAGAGGTATCACTGTAGCTGACTGGTGTTGAGGAGCAGATGGCTGGACACCTGTGTGTCTAATGAAACAGAGAAACAGATGAGATCTGGCAGCATACAATCCGAGGTGACACCCTGCCTGTGTCCCAGGTGGCACCCTATTATAAATAGAGCACTACTGACCTGAGCCTGGCCAAAAGTAGTGCACTACATAGGGAATAGTGTGCATTTGGGATGTCACCCTTTTAAAACACTCCTGTTAAATAATGAACCATCCCAGCCCCTACTGTCTCCATCTGCTTAGACAACCAGGTGGATAATGACCCATCCCAGTCCCTACTGTCTCCCTCTGCTTAGACAACCAGGTGGATAATGACCCATCCCAGTCCCTACTGTCTCCCTCTGCTTAGAGTTAGACAACCAGGTGGATAATGACCCATCCCAGCCCCTACTGTCTCCATCTGCTTAGAGTTAAACAACCAGGTGGATAACGACCCATCCCAGTCCCTACTGTCTCCCTCTGCTTAGAGTTAGACAACCAGGTGGATAACTAACCATCCCAGTACCTACTGTCTCCATCTGCTTAGACAACCAGGTGGATAATGACCCATCCCAGTCCCTACTGTCTCCATCTGCTTAGACAACCAGGTGGATAATGACCCATCCCAGTCCCTACTGTCTCCCTCTGCTTAGACAACCAGGTGGATAATGACCCATCCCAGTCCCTACTGTCTCCCTCTGCTTAGACAACCAGGTGGATAACGAACCATCCCAGTCCCTACTGTCTCCATCTTCTTAGACAACCAGGTGGATAATGACCCATCCCAGTCCCTACTGTCTCCCTCTGCTTAGACAACCAGGTGGATAATGACCCATCCCAGTCCCTACTGTCTCCCTCTGCTTAGACAACCAGGTGGATAATGAACCATCCCAGCCCCTACTGTCTCCCTCTGCTTAGAGTTAAACAACCAGGTGGATAACGAACCATCCCAGTACCTACTGTCTCCATCTGCTTAGAGTTAAACAACCAGGTGGATAATGACCCATCCCAGCCCCTACTGTCTCCATCTGCTTAGACAACCAGGTGGATAATGACCCATCCCAGCCCCTACTGTCTCCCTCTGCTTAGAGTTAAACAACCAGGTGGATAACGAACCATCCCAGCCCCTACTGTCTCCCTCTGCTTAGAGTTAAACAACCAGGTGGATAATGACCCATCCCAGCCCCTACTGTCTCCATCTGCTTAGAGTTAAACAACCAGGTGGATAACGAACCATCCCAGTACCTACTGTCTCCCTCTGCTTAGACAACCAGGTGGATAATGACCCATCCCAGTCTCTACTGTCTCCATCTGCTTAGAGTTAAACAACCAGGTGGATAATGACCCATCCCAGTACCTACTGTCTCCATCTGCTTAGAGTTAAACAACCAGGTGGATAATGACCCATCCCAGCCCCTACTGTCTCCCTCTGCTTAGAGTTAAACAACCAGGTGGATAATGACCCATCCCAGTACCTACTGTCTCCATCTGCTTAGAGTTAAACAACCAGGTGGATAATGACCCATCCCAGCCCCTACTGTCTCCCTCTGCTTAGAGTTAAACAACCAGGTGGATAATGACCCATCCCAGTACCTACTGTCTCCATCTGCTTAGACAACCAGGTGGATAATGACCCATCCCAGTACCTACTGTCTCCATCTGCTTAGAGTTAAACAACCAGGTGGATAATGACCCATCCCAGTACCTACTGTCTCCATCTGCTTAGACAACCAGGTGGGACACCACTACAGTACACTCTGCTATGAGAACAACATGGCATATTAAGCATTTAGCTAGCTAGAACCAAAGACTATCTATTATATTGACTATAACCTTGTCCCCCAGGGCTAACTGCGCCTGGGCGGAAGTGTCTGGGAACGAGACTAGCCCAAATTAAAAGGCCCAAGTGGTTGACATCTTTGCAGACAACCCCAGTTTGACTTTTAACAGGTTATCATCAAATCATGTGTCAACCCTCTAACAACAACCTGCCGTGGTGGAACACGTCCTTGAGTAACAGTAACCTTAATAGAAAATGTCTCAATTAAAAGTCACTCAGTAAAAAACTAATTGAGTAAATGTCCAAAAAGTATTTGTTTTAAAATATACTTAAGTATCAGGAAGAGAGGTATTAGACTACCCTGGGACGGCAGGGTAGCCTAGTGGTTAGAGTGTAGAGGAGGCAGGGCAGCCTAGTGGTTAGAGTGTAGAGGAGGCAGGGTAGCCTAGTGGTTAGAGTGTAGAGGAGGCAGGGCAGCCTAGTGGTTAGAGTGTAGAGGAGGCAGGGCAGCCTAGTGGTTAGAATGTAGAGGTGGCAGGGTAGCCTAGTGGTTAGAGTGTAGAGGAGGCAGGGCAGCCTAGTGGTTAGAGTGTAGAGGAGGCAGGGCAGCCTAGTGGTTAGAGTGTAGAGGAGGCAGGGTAGCCTAGTGGTTAGAGTGTAGAGGAGGCAGGGTAGCCTAGTGGTTAGAGTGTAGAGGGGGCAGGGCAGCCTAGTGGTTAGAGTGTAGAGGTGGCAGGGTAGCCTAGTGGTTAGAGTGTAGAGGAGGCAGGGTAGCCTAGTGGTTAGAGTGTAGAGGGGGCAGGGCAGCCTAGTGGTTAGAGTGTAGAGGTGGCAGGGTAGCCTAGTGGTTAGAGTGTAGAGGTGGCAGGGCGGCCTAGTGGTTAGAGTGTAGAGGAGGCAGGGTAGCCTAGTGGTTAGAGTGTAGGGGCGGCAGGGCAGCCTAGTGGTTAGAGTGTAGAGGAGGCAGGGTAGCCTAGTGGTTAGAGTGTAGAGGAGGCAGGGTAGCCTAGTGGTTAGAGTGTAGAGGCGGCAGGGTAGCCTAGTGGTTAGAGTGTAGAGGTGGCAGGGTAGCCTAGTGGTTAGAGTGTAGAGGGGGCAGGGTAGCCTAGTGGTTAGAGTGTAGAGGAGGCAGGGTAGCCTAGTGGTTAGAGTGTAGAGGTGGCAGGGTAGCCTAGTGGTTAGAGTGTAGAGGTGGCAGGGTAGCCTAGTGGTTAGAGTGTAGAGGCGGCAGGGTAGCCTAGTGGTTAGAGTGTAGAGGGGGCAGGGTAGCCTAGTGGTTAGAGTGTAGAGGAGGCAGGGTAGCCTAGTGGTTAGAGTGTAGAGGAGGCAGGGTAGCCTAGTGGTTAGAGTGTAGAGGAGGCAGGGTAGCCTAGTGGTTAGAGTGTAGAGGCTGCAGGGTAGCCTGATGGTTAGAGTGTAGAGGCGGCAGGGTAGCCTAGTGGTTAGAGTGTAGAGGCTGCAGGGTAGCCTGATGGTTAGAGCGTTGGACTAGTAACCGGAAGGTTGCAAGTTCAAACCCCAGAGCTGACAATGTAAAAATCTGTCGTTCTGCCCCTGAACAGACCAGTTAACCCACTGTTCCTAGACCAGTTAACCCACTGTTCCTAGACCAGTTAACCCCACTGTTCCTAGACCAGTTAACCCACTGTTCCTAGACCAGTTAACCCACTGTTCCTAGACCAGTTAACCCACTGTTCCTAGACCAGTTAACCCACTGTTCCTAGACCAGTTAACCCACTGTTCCTAGACCAGTTAACCCACTGTTCCTAGACCAGTTAACCCACTGTTCCTAGACCAGTTAACCCACTGTTCCTAGACCAGTTAACCCACTGTTCCTAGACCAGTTAACCCACTGTTCCTAGACCAGTTAACCCACTGTTCCTAGAGACCAGTTAACCCACTGTTCCTAGACCAGTTAACCCACTGTTCCTAGACCAGTTAACCCCACTGTTCCTAGACCAGTTAACCCACTGTTCCTAGAGACCAGTTAACCCACTGTTCCTAGACCAGTTAACCCACTGTTCCTAGACCAGTTAACCCCACTGTTCCTAGAGACCAGTTAACCCACTGTTCCTAGACCAGTTAACCCACTGTTCCTAGACCGTCATTGAAAATAAGAATTTGTTCTTAACTGGTTTAAGGATAAATAAAAACGTTCCTTATATTAAACAAACCGGACGGTCCGAAGTTATTTACAGATATCCAGGAGCCCAGTCCAACATCATTTACAAATGTTTAGTGAGTCCTCCAGATCAGAGACAGGATGACCAGGGACGTTTTCCTGATAACTGCAGGAAATGGACCGTTTTCTTGTCCTGCTAATAAGCACTCAAAAATGACGGAGTAAAAAGTAGTAAAAAGTACATTAATTTCTTTAGGAATGTAACGTTAGTGGAGTAAAAGTTGTAAAAAAATATACAATTAAAGTACAGATATCCCCCCCCCCCGCGCGCAAAAAACTACTTAGCCAAGAAGTACTTGTACTTTAAAGTATTGTTAGTTAAGTACTTTATAACACTGCCAACTTGGTAATAAATAACGCTATCTGAACTGTTCAGTCACAACCACCTGTTGGTGACTGGATGTGTGGTTGGACAGTCTGCAGACTCACTGTCAACACTGGCCTTAACAGCCTGTTATTTACCCATGTGTCTCCACTACTCAACCTGTTGGTGACTGGATGTGTGGTTGGACAGTCTGCAGACTCACTGTCAACACTGGCCTTAACAGCCTGTTATTTACCCATGTGTCTCCACTACTCAACCTGTTGGTGACTGGATGTGTGTTTGGACAGTCTGCAGACTCACCGTCAACACTGGCCTTAACAGCCTGTTATTTACCCATGTGTCTCCACTACTCAACCTGTTGGTGACTGGATGTGTGTTTGGACAGTCTGCAGACTCACTGTCAACACTGGCCTTAACAGCCTGTTATTTACCCATGTGTCTCCACTACTCAACCTGTTGGTGACTGGATGTGTGTTTGGACAGTCTGCAGACTCACTGTCAACACTGGCCTTAACAGCCTGTTATTTACCCATGTGTCTCCACTACTCAACCTGTTGGTGACTGGATGTGTGTTTGGACAGTCTGCAGACTCACCGTCAACACTGGCCTTAACAGCCTGTTATTTACCCATGTGTCTCCACTACTCAACCTGTTGGTGACTGGATGTGTGTTTGGACAGTCTGCAGACTCACTGTCAACACTGGCCTTAACAGCCTGTTATTTACCCATGTGTCTCCACTACTCAACCTGTTGGTGACTGGATGTGTGTTTGGACAGTCTGCAGACTCACTGTCAACACTGGCCTTAACAGCCTGTTATTTACCCATGTGTCTCCACTACTCAACCTGTTGGTGACTGGATGTGTGTTTGGACAGTCTGCAGACTCACTGTCAACACTGGCCTTAACAGCCTGTTATTTACCCATGTGTCTCCACTACTCAACCTGTTGGTGACTGGATGTGTGTTTGGACAGTCTGCAGACTCACTGTCAACACTGGCCTTAACAGCCTGTTATTTACCGATGTGAATGTGTCTCCACTACTCAACCTGTTAACTAACTCTGCTCTAACTTACCCATATCACATACTGAACAGAGCGGCTTGGAACAACGTGTTGGACATAATAAGCATAGCTGGCTAACGTTTACAGTATTTAGTTAGCCAGCCAGCTAGTACCGTTAGCAAGTAGCCAGATGTTATGGATCTTTAGAAATCAATAACGTTACTCAAAATTGTGAGTTATCATGGAAATAAAATAACTTCAGTTACCTGTGTTTTGATTGTTGACAAATAAAATAGCTTGTTGACAAATGTTCAAATGAAAAGAGCGTGCTAATGTTAGCTCGGTCGGAGAAAACTAAAATCCAGACTCACCAGTTGAAATTCTGAAAACTTACGAAACGTCACTGTGGCTTGAACGCGACACGTCTTCGTCAAAAGAGCCAATTCTTCGGAAACTGGGAGGGGAAACACACTTCAACAGGACATAAAACATGTGGCTTCACAAAAGTGACACATTTGAGTGTTGCCAACTCGTGTTAGTTTGCATGGCCATGAAAAAAAGTTGGACGCCTCGTATTGGTGACGTCACATCGGAGGGTTTGTACTTTGATGCCGCGTTCACATCAACTGGGAACTCGAAAATCTCCGAATTCCGACGTTCGCGACAAAATGGGAACTCCGGGAGAAAATAAGAAAAAAATCTCCAGACAAGGGAAAATCTTTTCAAACCGTCGTCCAATTCTAAATCGGGAACTCACTGACGTCACGATTGCACGTCGTATGTTTCCGAGTTCCCCGGTTTTCCAGAAAGCACGATGAGCTTGAGAACATGCAGAGAAGGCATTGCCAGATGCGTCACTATAACCCAGAAAGTTGAACCACACTGGAAGCCACATTTTAAACGAAATACATTTGAATACGTGGATAAAATCGCATTTAAATGTACTTCCGGGAAGGTTCGTGGCCACCATTCATTTAATACAACTAAACATATACATCAGACGCTATTGGGAGCTATTTCATAGTTTCCCCCCATTTCAATCTTATAGTGACCCTGGTTTGGCGTTACTATTAGAGGAGGAGCAGACCATCCGATATGCCCATAAATATGATATGAAACCTGGAATAAAAATGTTTAGAGGACCAGTGTTTCTATAGAGAAACAAACCTCACGTCTGTGCAGTTTGCAAGCTGTGTTGTTAGACTCCATTGTATCGTTGTTTCTTCTTTAGAGAACACTGGTGAGCAACAACATCATTTTACTTCACCGCCACAACAACAACAACAAAAACACCCTGCTACATGTATTCAATATACACCATTTCAAATCTGACTCCCGGTGCGGTTTTACTTCCGGGCTACTATGACGCAGGTGGCAGTTCCTTGTCAATATGTCGCGAGGTGCTGACGGCTCTCTCTGTGATTTAATGGTGTCTGCTTCCCTCTAGCGGATAATATAATACACTACAGATTGGTATTTTCTTTGACCAGCTGGCGGTGATAAAGTGCTATGCTACTTTCTCTAACGATCGGTACCAAAGATTATAACGCGATATGCATCAGAGGAGGCTGGTGGGGGAAGCTATAGGAGGAAGTGCTCACTGGATGGTAATTAGCACATCCAGCATATGGAAACCACATGTTTGATCTGTTACATTCATTCCATTCCAGACATTTCAATGAACCCGTCCTCCTATAGCCCCTCCCACTAGCCACCACTGATTATGCACCTGATATTCACCTACCTTCGTACTCATATAGGATGAACTAGACTCCAAAACATCCACACAATACCGTACGTCTTATCTCACGATGTGGGTCTCTGGGAACGGTCTGAAGGGAGTTTTATTAAGGACGTAGGAAACGCAATGAAACAGCATTATGAATACAGATTATAGTTTTTATTTGAAGAAAATCCTGGACACGGAATAAATAGAAGCAGCACAGGATGCTCATAATGTGTTCTGGATTTACAGATAAACAGGATGCTCATAATGTGTTCTGGATTTACAGATAAACAGGATGCTCATAATGTGTTCTGGATTTACAGATAAACAGGATGCTCATAATGTGTTCTGGATTTACAGATAAACAGGATGCTCATAATGTGTTCTGGATTTACAGATAAACAGGATGCTCATAATGTGTTCTGGATTTACAGATAAACAGGATGCTCATAATGTGTTCTGGATTTACAGATAAACAGGATGCTCATAATGTGTTCTGGATTTACAGATAAACAGGATGCTCATAATGTGTTCTGGATTTACAGATAAACAGGATGCTCATAATGTGTTCTGGATTTACAGATAAACAGGATGCTCATAATGTGTTCTAGATTTACAGATAAACAGGATGCTCAAAATGTGTTCTGGATTTACAGATAAACAGGATGCTCATAATGTGTTCTGGATTTACAGATAAACAGGATGCTCATAATGTGTTCTGGATTTACAGATAAACAGGATGCTCTTAATGTGTTCTGGATTTACAAATAAATAAATACGGATGATATTCCATTATTCCATTAATCCATTAATCCATTAATTTACATTAACCCAAATGATCCCATATATTGTAGTCTATCCCCTAAACAATTGATTAATGTCGATCATACTAATGAAACCATAGCCAGAGTTCAGTTTTTGCTAATTAAAATGTTTTTTTTTTGGGGGGGGTCTACACACTACAGCTCTGTTATTGCCCACATATACGATCGCTAATTACTCCCTAATACAACATTCAAGTGATGCAGTAAAAGGAAAATACTTGAGAATTGTATTTAAAATAAATCATAAATAATAATAAAAAAAACACAAAAACCTTAGATATGATTTATTTAAGACTTTTTCTGTATTTGATTTGACACATCACTACATAGCTGGCTCTATAGCTGGTTCTATAGCTGGTTCTATAGCTGGTTCTATAGCTGGTTCTATAGCTGACTCTATAGCTGGTTCTATAGCTGGTTCTATAGCTGACTCTATAGCTGGTTCTATAGCTGGTTCTATAGCTGGCTCTATAGCTGGTTCTATAGCTGGTTCTATAGCTGGTTCTATAGCTGGCTCTATAGCTGGTTCTATAGCTGGCTCTATAGCTGGTTCTATAGCTGGTTCTATAGCTGGTTCTATAGCTGACTCTATAGCTGGCTCTATAGCTGGTTCTATAGTTGGTTCTATAGATTGTCCTGAGACAGAGCACCAACACCTGAGATAGAAACTACGACATGCCCCAGAGCACCAACACCTGAGACAGAGACTATGACATGTCCCAGAGCACCAATACCTGAGATAGAGACTACGACATGCCCCAGAGCACCAGAGACAGAGACTACGACATGCCCCAGAGCACCAACACCTGAGATAGAAACTACGACACACCCAAGAGCACCAACACCTGAGATAGAGACTACAAGACACCACAGAGCACCATCACCTGAGATAGAGACTACGACATGCCACAGAGCACCAACACCTGAGATAGAGACTACGACACACCACAGAGCACCAACACCTGACATAGAGACTACGACACACCACAGAGCACCAACACCTGAGACAGAGACTACGACATGCCCCAGAGCACCAACACCTGAGATAGAGACACCTGAGACAGAGACTATGACACGCCCCAGAGCACCATCACCTGAGATAGAGACTACGACATGCCACAGAGCACCATCACCTGAGATAGAGACTATGACATGACACAGAGCACCAACACCTGAGATAGAGACACCTGAGACAGAGACTACGACACACCACAGAGCACCATCACCTGAGATAGAGACTACGACATGCCACAGAGCACCAACACCTGAGATAGAGACTACGACACACCACAGAGCACCATCACCTGAGATAGAGACTACGACATGCCACAGAGCACCAACACCTGAGATAGAGACTACGACACACCACAGAGCACCAACACCTGAGACAGAGACTACGACACGCCCCAGAGCACCAACACCTGAGATAGAGACACCTGAGACAGAGACTACAACACGCCCCAGAGCACCAACACCTGAGATAGAGACACCTGAGATAGAGGCTACGACATGCCCCAGAGCACCAACACCTGAGATAGAGACTACGACATGCCGCAGAGCACCAACACCTGAGATAGAGACTACAACATGCCCCAGAGCACCAACACCTGAGATAGAGACTACGACATGTCCCAGAGCACCAACACCTGAGATAGAGACTACGACACGCCCCAGAGCACCAACACCTGAGATAGAGACTACGACATGCCCCAGAGCACCAACACCTGAGATAGAGACTACGACATGCCACAGAGAACCAACACCTGAGATAGAGACTACGACACACCACAGAGCACCAACACCTGAGATAGAGAATACGACATGCCCCAGAGCACCAACACCTGAGATAGAGACTACGACATGCCACAGAGCACCAACACCTGAGATAGAGACACCTGAGATAGAGGCTACGATATGCCCAAGAGCACCAACACCTGAGATAGAGACTACGACACACCACAGAGCACCAACACCTGAGATAGAGACACCTGAGATAGAGGCTACGACATGCCCCAGAGCACCAACACCTGAGATAGAGGCTACGACATGCCCCAGAGCACCAACACCTGAGATAGAGACTACGACATGCCCCAGAGCACCAACACCTGAGATAGAGACTACGACATGCTCCATAGCACCAATACCTGAGACAGAGACTACGACATGCCCCAGAACACCAACACCTGAGATAGAGGCTACGACACGCCCCAGAGCACCAACACCTGAGATAGAGCCTACGACATGCCACAGAGCACCAACACCTGAGACAGAGACTACGACATGCCCCAGAGCACCAACACCTGAGATAGAGACACCTGAGATAGAGGCTACGACATGCCCCAGAGCACCAACACCTGAGATAGAGACTACGACATGCCGCAGAGCACCAACACCTGAGATAGAGACTACAACATGCCCCAGAGCACCAACACCTGAGATAGAGACTACGACATGTCCCAGAGCACCAACACCTGAGATAGAGACTACGACACGCCCCAGAGCACCAACACCTGAGATAGAGACTACGACATGCCCCAGAGCACCAACACCTGAGATAGAGACTACGACATGCCACAGAGAACCAACACCTGAGATAGAGACTACGACACACCACAGAGCACCAACACCTGAGATAGAGAATACGACATGCCCCAGAGCACCAACACCTGAGATAGAGACTACGACATGCCACAGAGCACCAACACCTGAGATAGAGACACCTGAGATAGAGGCTACGATATGCCCAAGAGCACCAACACCTGAGATAGAGACTACGACACACCACAGAGCACCAACACCTGAGATAGAGACACCTGAGATAGAGGCTACGACATGCCCCAGAGCACCAACACCTGAGATAGAGGCTACGACATGCCCCAGAGCACCAACACCTGAGATAGAGACTACGACATGCCCCAGAGCACCAACACCTGAGATAGAGACTACGACATGCTCCATAGCACCAATACCTGAGACAGAGACTACGACATGCCCCAGAACACCAACACCTGAGATAGAGGCTACGACACGCCCCAGAGCACCAACACCTGAGATAGAGACTACGACATGCCACAGAGCACCAACACCTGAGACAGAGACTACGACATGCCCCAGAGCATCAACACCTGAGATAGAGGCTACGACATGCCCCAGAGCACCAACACCTGAGATAGAGACTACTACACGCAGGCAGAGCACCAACACCTGAGATAGAGACTACGACACACCATAGAGCACCATCACCTGAGATAGAGGCTACGACATGCCCCAGAGCACCAACACCTGAGATAGAGACTACGACACACCACGGAGCACCAACACCTGAGATAGAGACACCTGAGATAGAGGCTACGACATGCCCCAGAGCACCAACACCTGAGATAGAGGCTACGACATGCCCCAGAACACCAACACCTGAGATAGAGACTACGACATGCCGCAGAGCACCAACACCTGAGATAGAGACTACGACATGCCCCAGAGCACCAACACCTGAGATAGAGACTACGACATGCCGCAGAGCACCAACACCTGAGATAGAGGCTACGACATGCCCCAGAGCACAACCACCTGAGATAGAGACACCTGAGATAGAGACTACGACATGCCCCAGAGCACCAACACCTGAGATAGAGACTACGACATGCCCCAGAGCACAAACACCTGAGATAGAGACACCTGAGATAGAGACTACGACATGCCCCAGAGCACCAACACCTGAGATAGAGGCTACGACATGCCCCAGAGCACAAACACCTGAGATAGAGACACCTGAGATAGAGACTACGACATGCCCCAGAGCACCAACACCTGAGATAGAGACTACGACATGCCACAGAGCACCAACACCTGAGATAGAGACTACGACATGCCGCAGAGCACCAACACCTGAGATAGAGACTACTTCCCAAATGGCACCCTGCCCCCTATATAGCCTAGTGCACTACCAGGGCCCATAGGGCTCTGGTCAAAAGTAATGCTACGCACAGTGCACGGTATGGGAGGAACCTGTCAGCTTTTTAATTAACAGTCATTTCCTGTGTCTTCACAGCCTGCTGCAGGCCTCACCCAAACCGTCAATCAGAGCAGGGGGGGGGGGGGGGGGGGGAGAACGATCGGGGAGCAAGGAAGCAAATGGAACGCCTGAGAAGAAGAACAGAGAAATATATAGCAAGGAATGAAATGGAACGCCTGAGGAGAAGAACAGAGAAACAATATCATGCTGAAGTTTCTCCTGGTAGACATTTATCTAAATAGAGTGTCTTAATGAATGTGCCTGCTGCCCTTATTATTCTTAATACTAAAATAATAACTCATACTGAAAGACAGAGGAGATCAGTTTTAACAGAGCTCCAGGGGACTGTCTCAGTCTCAGGTCAGTCTTAATAGAGCTCCAGGGGACTGTCTCAGTCTCAGGTCAGTTTTAACAGAGCTCCAGGGGACTGTCTCTGTCTCAGGTCAGTTTTAACAGAGCTCCAGGGGACTGTCTCAGTCTCAGGTCAGTTTTAACAGAGCTCCAGGGGACTGTCTCAGTCTCAGGTCAGTTTTAACAGAGCTCCAGGGGACTGTCTCAGTCTCAGGTCAGTCTTAATAGAGCTCCAGGGGACTGTCTCAGTCTCAGGTCAGTTTTAACAGAGCTCCAGGGGACTGTCTCTGTCTCAGGTCAGTTTTAACAGAGCTCCAGGGGACTGTCTCAGTCTCAGGTCAGTTTTAACAGAGCTCCAGGGGACTGTCTCAGTCTCAGGTCAGTTTTAACAGAGCTCCAGGGGACTGTCTCTGTCTCAGGTCAGTTTTAACAGAGCTCCAGGGGACTGTCTCAGTCTCAGGTCAGTTTTAACAGAGCTCCAGGGGACTGTCTCTGTCTCAGGTCAGTTTTAACAGAGCTCCAGGGGACTGTCTCAGTCTCAGGTCAGTTTTAACAGAGCTCCAGGGGACTGTCTCTGTCTCAGGTCAGTTTTAACAGAGCTCCAGGGGACTGTCTCAGTCTCAGTTCAGTTTTAACAGAGCTCCAGGGGACTGTCTCTGTCTCAGGTCAGTTTTAACAGAGCTCCAGGGGACTGTCTCTGTCTCAGGTCAGTTTTAACAGAGCTCCAGGGGACTGTCTCTGTCTCAGGTCAGTTTTAACAGAGCTCCAGGGGACTGTCTCTGTCTCAGGTCAGTTTTAACAGAGCTCCAGGGGACTGTCTCAGTCTCAGGTCAGTTTTAACAGAGCTCCAGGGGACTGTCTCTGTCTCAGGTCAGTTTTAACAGAGCTCCAGGGGACTGTCTCAGTCTCAGGTCAGTTTTAACAGAGCTCCAGGGGACTGTCTCAGTCTCACGTCAGTTTTAACAGAGCTCCAGGGGACTGTCTCAGTCTCACGTCAGTTTTAACAGAGCTCCAGGGGACTGTCTCTGTCTCAGGTCAGTTTTAACAGAGCTCCAGGGGACTGTCTCAGTCTCAGGTCAGTTTTAACAGAGCTCCAGGGGACTGTCTCTGTCTCAGGTCAGTTTTAACAGAGCTCCAGGGGACTGTCTCAGTCTCAGGTCAGTTTTAACAGAGCTCCAGGGGACTGTCTCAGTCTCACGTCAGTTTTAACAGAGCTCCAGGGGACTGTCTCTGTCTCAGGTCAGTTTTAACAGAGCTCCAGGGGACTGTCTCTGTCTCAGGTCAGTTTGAACAGAGCTCCAGGGGACTGTCTCTGTCTCAGGTCAGTTTTAACAGAGCTCCAGGGGACTGTCTCAGTCTCAGGTCAGTTTTAACAGAGCTCCAGGGGACTGTCTCTGTCTTAGGTCAGTTTTAACAGAGCTCCAGGGGACTGTCTCAGTCTCAGGTCAGTTTTAACAGAGCTCCAGGGGACTGTCTCAGGTCAGTTTTAACAGAGCTCCAGGGGACTGTCTCTGTCTCAGGTCAGTTTTAACAGAGCTCCAGGGGACTGTCTCAGTCTCAGGTCAGTTTTAACAGAGCTCCAGGGGACTGTCTCAGTCTCAGGTCAGTCTTAATAGAGCTCCAGGGGACTGTCTCAGTCTCAGGTCAGTTTTAACAGAGCTCCAGGGGACTGTCTCTGTCTCAGGTCAGTTTTAACAGAGCTCCAGGGGACTGTCTCAGTCTCAGGTCAGTTTTAACAGAGCTCCAGGGGACTGTCTCAGTCTCAGGTCAGTTTTAACAGAGCTCCAGGGGACTGTCTCTGTCTCAGGTCAGTTTTAACAGAGCTCCAGGGGACTGTCTCAGTCTCAGGTCAGTTTTAACAGAGCTCCAGGGGACTGTCTCTGTCTCAGGTCAGTTTTAACAGAGCTCCAGGGGACTGTCTCAGTCTCAGGTCAGTTTTAACAGAGCTCCAGGGGACTGTCTCTGTCTCAGGTCAGTTTTAACAGAGCTCCAGGGGACTGTCTCAGTCTCAGTTCAGTTTTAACAGAGCTCCAGGGGACTGTCTCTGTCTCAGGTCAGTTTTAACAGAGCTCCAGGGGACTGTCTCTGTCTCAGGTCAGTTTTAACAGAGCTCCAGGGGACTGTCTCTGTCTCAGGTCAGTTTTAACAGAGCTCCAGGGGACTGTCTCTGTCTCAGGTCAGTTTTAACAGAGCTCCAGGGGACTGTCTCAGTCTCAGGTCAGTTTTAACAGAGCTCCAGGGGACTGTCTCTGTCTCAGGTCAGTTTTAACAGAGCTCCAGGGGACTGTCTCAGTCTCAGGTCAGTTTTAACAGAGCTCCAGGGGACTGTCTCAGTCTCACGTCAGTTTTAACAGAGCTCCAGGGGACTGTCTCAGTCTCACGTCAGTTTTAACAGAGCTCCAGGGGACTGTCTCTGTCTCAGGTCAGTTTTAACAGAGCTCCAGGGGACTGTCTCAGTCTCAGGTCAGTTTTAACAGAGCTCCAGGGGACTGTCTCTGTCTCAGGTCAGTTTTAACAGAGCTCCAGGGGACTGTCTCAGTCTCAGGTCAGTTTTAACAGAGCTCCAGGGGACTGTCTCAGTCTCACGTCAGTTTTAACAGAGCTCCAGGGGACTGTCTCTGTCTCAGGTCAGTTTTAACAGAGCTCCAGGGGACTGTCTCTGTCTCAGGTCAGTTTGAACAGAGCTCCAGGGGACTGTCTCTGTCTCAGGTCAGTTTTAACAGAGCTCCAGGGGACTGTCTCAGTCTCAGGTCAGTTTTAACAGAGCTCCAGGGGACTGTCTCTGTCTTAGGTCAGTTTTAACAGAGCTCCAGGGGACTGTCTCAGTCTCAGGTCAGTTTTAACAGAGCTCCAGGGGACTGTCTCTGTCTCAGGTCAGTTTTAACAGAGCTCCAGGGGACTGTCTCTGTCTCAGGTCAGTTTTAACAGAGCTCCAGGGGACTGTCTCAGGTCAGTTTTAACAGAGCTCCAGGGGACTGTCTCTGTCTCAGGTCAGTTTTAACAGAGCTCCAGGGGACTGTCTCAGTCTCAGGTCAGTTTTAACAGAGCTCCAGGGGACTGTCTCAGTCTCAGGTCAGTCTTAATAGAGCTCCAGGGGACTGTCTCAGTCTCAGGTCAGTTTTAACAGAGCTCCAGGGGACTGTCTCTGTCTCAGGTCAGTTTTAACAGAGCTCCAGGGGACTGTCTCTGTCTCAGGTCAGTTTTAACAGAGCTCCAGGGGACTGTCTCTGTCTCAGGTCAGTTTTAACAGAGCTCCAGGGGACTGTCTCTGTCTCAGGTCAGTTTTAACAGAGCTCCAGGGGACTGTCTCAGTCTCAGGTCAGTTTTAACAGAGCTCCAGGGGACTGTCTCTGTCTCAGGTCAGTTTTAACAGAGCTCCAGGGGACTGTCTCAGTCTCAGGTCAGTTTTAACAGAGCTCCAGGGGACTGTCTCAGTCTCAGGTCAGTCTTAATAGAGCTCCAGGGGACTGTCTCAGTCTCAGGTCAGTTTTAACAGAGCTCCAGGGGACTGTCTCTGTCTCAGGTCAGTTTTAACAGAGCTCCAGGGGACTGTCTCTGTCTCAGGTCAGTTTTAACAGAGCTCCAGGGGACTGTCTCTGTCTCAGGTCAGTTTTAACAGAGCTCCAGGGGACTGTCTCTGTCTCAGGTCAGTTTTAACAGAGCTCCAGGGGACTGTCTCTGTCTCAGGTCAGTTTTAACAGAGCTCCAGGGGACTGTCTCAGTCTCAGGTCAGTTTTAACAGAGCTCCAGGGGACTGTCTCAGTCTCACGTCAGTTTTAACCGAGCTCCAGGGGACTGTCTCAGTCTCACGTCAGTTTTAACAGAGCTCCAGGGGACTGTCTCTGTCTCAGGTCAGTTTTAACAGAGCTCCAGGGGACTGTCTCAGTCTCAGGTCAGTTTTAACAGAGCTCCAGGGGACTGTCTCTGTCTCAGGTCAGTTTTAACAGAGCTCCAGGGGACTGTCTCAGTCTCAGGTCAGTTTTAACAGAGCTCCAGGGGACTGTCTCTGTCTCAGGTCAGTTTTAACAGAGCTCCAGGGGACTGTCTCTGTCTCAGGTCAGTTTTAACAGAGCTCCAGGGGACTGTCTCTGTCTCAGGTCAGTTTTAACAGAGCTCCAGGGGACTGTCTCTGTCTCAGGTCAGTTTTAACAGAGCTCCAGGGGACTGTCTCAGTCTCAGGTCAGTTTTAACAGAGCTCCAGGGGACTGTCTCTGTCTCAGGTCAGTTTTAACAGAGCTCCAGGGGACTGTCTCAGTCTCAGGTTAGTTTTAACAGAGCTCCAGGGGACTGTCTCAGTCTCACGTCAGTTTTAACAGAGCTCCAGGGGACTGTCTCTGTCTCAGGTCAGTTTTAACAGAGCTCCAGGGGACTGTCTCTGTCTCAGGTCAGTTTGAACAGAGCTCCAGGGGACTGTCTCTGTCTCAGGTCAGTTTTAACAGAGCTCCAGGGGACTGTCTCAGTCTCAGGTCAGTTTTAACAGAGCTCCAGGGGACTGTCTCTGTCTCAGGTCAGTTTTAACAGAGCTCCAGGGGACTGTCTCAGTCTCAGGTCAGTTTTAACAGAGCTCCAGGGGACTGTCTCAGTCTCACGTCAGTTTTAACAGAGCTCCAGGGGACTGTCTCTGTCTCAGGTCAGTTTTAACAGAGCTCCAGGGGACTGTCTCTGGTCAGTTTTAACAGAGCTCCAGGGGACTGTCTAACCTCTTTCTAATAATCTCTCTCTGATAACCTCTTTCCGATAACCTCTGATAACCTCTCTCTGATAACCTCTAATAATCTCTCTCTGATAACCTCTCTCTGATAACCTCTAATAATCTCTCTCTGATAACCTCTCTAACATTTCTCTGATAACCTCTAATAATCTCTCTCTGATAACCTCTCCCTGATAACCTCTCTCTAATAACCTCTCTCTGATAACCTCTAATAACCTATCTCTGATAATCTCTCTCTGATAACCTCTCTCTGATAATCTCTCTCTAATAATCTCTCTCTAATAATTTCTCTCTGATAACCTCCAATAACCTCTCTCTGATAACCTCTGATAATCTCTCTCGGATAACCTCTCTCTGATAATCTCTGATAACTTCTCTTTGATAATCCCTCTCTAATAATCTCTCTCTAATAACCTCTCTCTGATAACCTCTCTCTGATAACCTCTAATAACCTCTTTCTGATAATCTCTCTCTGATAACCTCTGATAATCTCTCTCTGATAACCTCTGATAATCTCTCTCTGATAACCTCTGATAATCTCTCTCTGATAACCTCTGATAATCTCTCTCTGATAACCTCTCTCTTATAACCTGTTGAAACCGAACAGTGGTTCTCTGGGATCTGATTGATTTCATGACTCTTATGTTCATTTAAATGGCAGCACACAGACATGACTCTTACCTTGATTTAAATGGTAGCA
This sequence comes from Oncorhynchus mykiss, assembly GCF_057628025.1. Taxonomy (NCBI): domain Eukaryota; kingdom Metazoa; phylum Chordata; class Actinopteri; order Salmoniformes; family Salmonidae; genus Oncorhynchus; species Oncorhynchus mykiss. Next base: position 2,498,098 of record NC_143024.1, on the reverse strand, counting down.
CAGAGACATGACTCTTATGTTAATTTAAATGGTAGCACAGAGACATGACTCTTATGTTAATTTAAATGGTAGCACAGAGACATGACTCTTATGTTCATTTAAATGGTAGCACAGAGACATGACTCTTACCTTCATTTAAATGGTAGCACAGAGACATGACTCTTACGTTCATTTAAATGGTAGCACAGAGACATGACTCTTACCTTCATTTAAATGGTAGCACAGAGACATGACTCCTACGTTCATTTAAATGGTAGCACAGAGACATGACTCTTACCTTCATTTAAATGGTAGCACAGAGACATGACTCTTATGTTCATTTAAATGGTAGCACAGAGACATGACTCTTACGTTCATTTAAATGGTAGCACAGAGACATGACTTATGTTCATTTAAATGGTAGCACAGAGACATGACTCTTACCTTCATTTAAATGGCAGCACAGAGACATGACTCTTATGTTCATTTAAATGGCAGCACAGAGACATTACTCTTACCTTCATTTAAATGGTAGCACAGAGACATGACTCTTATGTTCATTTAAATGGTAGCACAGAGACATGACTCCTACGTTCATTTAAATGGTAGCACAGAGACATGACTCTTATGTTCATTTAAATGGTAGCACAGAGACATGACTCTTACCTTCATTTAAATGGTAGCAGCACAGAGACATGACTCCTACGTTCATTTAAATGGTAGCAGCACAGAGACATGACTCCTACGTTCATTTAAATGGTAGCACAGCGACATGACTCCACCGTATATAAACGGTTCATGTTCTAATGACGTTGTCAACCTGTTTATTACAGCAATAAGGCACCTCAGGGGTTTGGGGTATATGGGTCATATATCACACCCACCTAAGGCCTTATTGCTGTAATAAATACGTGTGGAAAATAGATAGGTTTTCATTTTCCCTTAAAAGCACAGAATTCATTCTATGTGGATTAGATTTTACATTTGGTGAAATAATGATCACAATAACACCGGCATTGTGTGACATCACTCTGTGGGTAAAATGCTGTCCTTCACACACTTCTGTCCACATTATGCAGCGTCCCCTCCCTCCTCTCCTCTCCTCTCCTCTCCTCTCCTCCCCTCTCTTCTCTCCTCTCCTCTCCTCTCCTCTCCTCTCCTCTCCTCTCCTCTCCTCTCCTCTCTTCTCTTCTCTTCTCTTCTCTTCTCTTCTCCTCTCCTCTCCTCAGCACCATTTAATCCGAATGCAGCAGAGAGGAAGCGTTGACATCAACCCAAACTTTGACGGGCCTGTGAGGATTGCCAATTAATTCCATTCTACCAGCCAGCCAATTAGTGATTCTGTGTTTACTTTAGAGTTGTTGAACACACTGATCAGGGGGAAGCCAGCAGGGGTGGGGGGGTGACAGGGGGGCGGGGGGGCTAGGGGACATAAGGGGGACAGGGAGAGGTTGGGAGGAGGCTGGGGGGGGGGGGGGGGGGGGGCAGGGGGAGGTTGGGAGGAGGCTGGACATGACTGGGGGGACACGGGGAGGTTTGGGGAGTCAAGGGGAGAGAGGGGGGACATGGGGAGGTTGGGAGGAGGCTTGAGAGAGAAAGGGGGAGACTAGGTTCATGAATAATTCCTCCTAAAGACGTTGGGCACCTCGGTTTCCTCTCTCCTCTACTGCAGCACAGGAAGAGGAAGTGAGAGGAGGTGTTTAACGTGGGGAAGGCAGGTATTTTTCACCCCATATTAAACAGCAGCAGCACCGTGACTCAGGTGTCATAGTCTAATAGGTCCTCTGGGACAGGTGGTGCGAGCAGAACAGGAAATGATGCTGCTTCTACACAATACAGTATCAACACTACTGACACCTTGCTCTCAGCGCTGAGGGGAATATTACTGGAAACAATTACAGTTCTACCTGAGACCAGTTCTTTTGCTTACTTACCAAAGTTACGGAGTGAGTGTGTGTGTGTGTGTGTGTGTGTGTGTGTGTGTGTGTGTGTGTGTGTGTGTGTGTGTGGTTTATGAATAAACACAGTATAGATTTAATAATAATCTGTTATCGCCAACTAGAAGTATGTTTATTCATTATTTCCAAACAAAATTAAATAATACCTTTTTTTTATTTTTTAAATATACTTGACTGAAATGAAATGTTACTTTGAATTTAACTTTTTAACCATTTAACTTTCCGTCTTTAAGTCTATTATAGAAATGGAGACGGGTACTAAACAGTTTAACTCAACTAGCGATATGAGTCAATGAGTAACACACACTGTCAACGTCATCTGCCTTTTACCATCCTTTTATTCTCCATGTTGGTGAGGTCGGGGTGTGACTAGGGTGGGTTATCTAGGTTATTATATATCTATGTTTGGCCTGGTATGGTTCCCAATCAGAGGCAGCTGTTTATCGTTGTCTCTGATTGGGGGGGGGGGGGATCATATTTAGGCAGCCCTTTTCCCACTGGGTTTTTGTGGGGTCTTGTTTGTTTGTGTGGAGTTGCCAGTGAGCACTGCATTTGACTTCACGTTTCATTTTTCTTCTGTATTTGTTTTGGTGAGTTTCTTTAATTAAACATGTGGAACTCTACACACGCTGCGCCTTGGTCTGTTAATTCTACAAACGACCGTGACAGTTATTAATATATAAAGAACAAACTCCTACCAGCGAAGCTAAATCACAGCCTGACAACTGACCTGTTTTTTATTATTAACTTTTAAACAATTCATTTAAAAGTATTTATGTTTAAGTCATTTTGCTCTTACTAAAGTAAAAGCCTTACAATACAACTGGTGATTTGGTTCCCATAGAAATGCTTTTCATTCCACTTAAATTAACAGACTTATTTACATTAAATAACAGAAAAAAATTCATGTTTTGAGGGGGAAAAATGATGCGAAAATTGCGATTGAAATATAATTAGTAAATTAGTAGATGACAACGTTCTGAGCAGCTGTTCTAAGGCCTCATAAAAACAATGAACCTGGTAGAGTGAATGACCTTTAATACCCAATAACTAACTGGGTAATCAATGAACCTGGTAGTGAGAATGACCTTTAATACCCAATAACTGGGTATGCAAACAGCTTGAGGTGAATAAAGAGGTCAACTGAAATCCGTACTGTAGACACTGAACACACGAGAATAAAGATGTCAACTGAAATCCGTACCGTAGACACTGAACACACGAGAATAAAGAGGTCAACTGAAATCCGTACCGTAGACACTGAACACACAACGATAAAGAGGTCAACTGAAATCCGTACCGTAGACACTGAACACACGAGAATAAAGAGGTCAACTGAAATCCGTACCGTAGACACTGAACACACGAGAATAAAGAGGTCAACTGAAATCCGTACCGTAGACACTGAACACACGAGAATAAAGAGGTCAACTGAAATCTGTACTGTAGACACTGAACACACGAGAATAAAGAGGTCAACTGAAATCCGTACTGTAGACACTGAACACATTGAGGATAAAGAGGTCAACTGAAATCCGTACTGTAGACACTGAACACACGAGAATAAAGAGGTCAACTGAAATCCGTACTGTAGACACTGAACACATTGAGGATAAAGAGGTCAACTGAAATCCGTACTGTAGACACTGAACACATTGAGGATAAAGAGGTCAACTGAAATCCGTACTGTAGACACTGAACACACGAGAATAAAGAGGTCAACTGAAATCCATTCTGTAGAGCGGTTGTATGGTCTGCAGAGCCCAGGGTATTGGAGAATGTGTTGTATCCCAGGGTATTGGAGAATGTGTTGTATGGTCTACAGAGCCCAGGGTATTGGAGAATGTGTTGTATCCCAGGGTATTGGAGAATGTGTTGCCCAGCCTGCAGGGCCCAGGGTATTGGAGAATGTGTTGTATGGTCTACAGAGCCCAGGGTATTGGAGAATGTGTTGTATGGTCTACAGAGCCCAGGGTATTGGAGAATGTGTTGTATGGCCTGCAGAGCCCAGGGTATTGGAGAATGTGTTGTATGGCCTGCAGAGCCCAGGGTATTGGAGAATGTGTTGTATGGCCTGCAGAGCCCAGGGTATTGGAGAATGTGTTGTATGGTCTGCAGAGCCCAGGGTATTGGAGAATGTGTTGTATGGCCTGCAGAGCCCAGGGTATTGGAGAATGTGTTGTATGGTCTACAGAGCCCAGGGTATTGGAGAATGTGTTGTACGGTCTACAGAGCCCAGGGTATTGGAGAATGTGTTGTATGGTCTGCAGAGCCCAGGGTATTGGAGAATGTGTTGTATGGTCTGCAGAGCCCAGGGTATTGGAGAATGTGTTGTATGGTCTGTAGAGCCCAGGGTATTGGAGAATGTGTTGTATGGTCTACAGAGCCCAGGGTATTGGAGAATGTGTTGTACGGTCTACAGAGCCCAGGGTATTGGAGAATGTGTTGTATCCCAGGGTATTGGAGAATGTGTTGTATGGTCTACAGAGCCCAGGGTATTGGAGAATGTGTTGTATGGTCTACAGAGCCCAGGGTATTGGAGAATGTGTTGTATCCCAGGGTATTGGAGAATGTGTTGTATGGTCTACAGAGCCCAGGGTATTGGAGAATGTGTTGTATCCCAGGGTATTGGAGAATGTGTTGCCCGGCCTGCAGAGCCCAGGGTATTGGAGAATGTGTTGTATGGTCTGTAGAGCCCAGGGTATTGGAGAATGTGTTGTATCCCAGGGTATTGGAGAATGTGTTGTATGGCCTACAGAGCCCAGGGTATTGGAGAATGTGTTGTATGGCCTACAGAGCCCAGGGTATTGGAGAATGTGTTGTATGGTCTACAGAGCCCAGGGTATTGGAGAATGTGTTGTACGGTCTACAGAGCCCAGGGTATTGGAGAATGTGTTGCCCGGTCTGCAGAGCCCAGGGTATTGGAGAATGTGTTGTATGGTCTGCAGCCTAATATAACAGTGATGAAGTCATTAATTCAGCTGATTAAGTTGGCCTTTGGGTTAAAGAAGAATCTTATCCATCTCCCTTTGAGATGTAACAGGGGAAGCAGAGGAGAGGGAACAGCCAGCTAATTAGCACAGACAAGCAGGGGGGGAGGAGGAGAGGGAACAGCCAGCTAATTAGCACAGACAAGCAGGGGGGGGGGGGGGGGGGGGGAACAGAAAGGTGGTTTGACTGAACTATTAATGAGGCATGTTTGCCATCATGCTGCCTGCCAGGCGAGACGTTCCTTCTCTCAGAGGCGAGGCGAAGCGAAGCTACCTTTGAGCCAAAGCAACGCTACTTAATGATGTGAGACTGGAGAGAGAGAGAGAGAGAGAGAGGGGAGAAGTTTAGGGTGAGATGTCAGTTTCCTTTCTGACTAATGAGCTTGTTGTTGGATGCAAAGAAAGAAAGAAAGAAAGAAAGAAAGAGAGAGAGAAGAGTAGGAAGTAAACAGGTTTGGTTCTGGCCCCGTCTTCCTCCGAGCAAGATGCTGCTGTGGTACATCAATGACTTGGTAAACATCAGAGGGCAGGGATGGCTTTGTAGCGTTTCTAAGAGAATAACATCTCCTGGCATTATCTCGTCTGATTTCCTCTCAGAGCACCACTGTTGTAGGTAGGTCAGAGAATATTAAAACATTTCCCCTGATACAGTATGTAGGTAGGTCAGAGAATATTAAAACATTTCCCCTGATACAGTATGTACGTAGGTCAGAGAATATTAAAACATTTCCCCTGATACAGTATGTAGTTAGGTCAGAGAATATTAAAACATTTCCCCTGATACAGTATGTAGATAGGTCAGAGAATATTAAAACATTTCCCCTGATACAGTATGTAGTTAGGTCAGAGAATATTAAAACATTTCCCCTGATACAGTATGTAGGTAGGTCAGAGAATATTAAAACATTTCCCCTGATACAGTATGTAGGTAGGTCAGAGAATATTAAAACATTTCCCCTGATACAGTATGTAGGTAGGTCAGAGAATATTAAAACATTTCCCCTGATACAGTATGTAGGTAGGTCAGAGAATATTAAAACATTTCCCCTGATACAGTATGTAGTTAGGTCAGAGAATATTAAAACATTTCCCCTGATACAGTATGTAGGTAGGTCAGAGAATATTAAAACATTTCCCCTGATACAGTATGTAGGTAGGTCAGAGAATATTAAAACATTTCCCCTGATACAGTATGTAGGTAGGTCAGAGAATATTAAAACATTTCCCCTGATACAGTATGTAGGTAGGTCAGAGAATATTAAAACATTTCCCCTGATACAGTATGTAGGTAGGTCAGAGAATATTAAAACATTTCCCCTGACACAGTATGTAGGTAGGTCAGAGAATATTAAAACATTTCCCCTGATACAGTATGTAGGTAGGTCAGAGAATATTACAACATCTCCCCTGATACAGTATGTAGGTAGGTCAGAGAATATTAAAACATTTCCCCTGATACAGTATGTAGGTAGGTCAGAGAATATTAAAACATTTCCCCTGATACAGTATGTAGTTAGGTCAGAGAATATTAAAACATTTCCCCTGATACAGTATGTAGGTAGGTCAGAGAATATTAAAACATTTCCCCTGACACAGTATGTAGGTAGGTCAGAGAATATTAAAACATTTCCCCTGATACAGTATGTAGGTAGGTCAGAGAATATTAAAACATTTCCCCTGACACAGTATGTAGGTAGGTCAGAGAATATTAAAACATTTCCCCTGATACAGTATGTAGGTAGGTCAGAGAATATTAAAACATTTCCCCTGACACAGTATGTAGGTAGGTCAGAGAATATTAAAACATTTCCCCTGATACAGTATGTAGGTAGGTCAGAGAATATTAAAACATTTCCCCTGATACAGTATGTAGGTAGGTCAGAGAATATTAAAACATTTCCCCTGATACAGTATGTAGGTAGGTCAGAAAATATTCAAACATTTCCCCTGATACAGTATGTAGGTAGGTCAGAGAATATTAAAACATTTCCCCTGATACAGTATGTAGGTAGGTCAGAGAATATTAAAACATTTCCCCTGATACAGTATGTAGGTAGGTCAGAGAATATTAAAACATTTCCCCTGACACAGTATGTAGGTAGGTCAGAGAATATTAAAACATTTCCCCTGATACAGTATGTAGGTAGGTCAGAGAATATTAAAACATTTCCCCTGATACAGTATGTAGGTAGGTCAGAGAATATTAAAACATTTCCCCTGATACAGTATGTAGGTAGGTCAGAGAATATTAAAACATTTCCCCTGATACAGTATGTAGGTAGGTCAGAGAATATTAAAACATTTCCCCTGATACAGTATGTAGGTAGGTCAGAGAATATTAAAACATTTCCCCTGATACAGTATGTAGGTAGGTCAGAGAATATTAAAACATTTCCCCTGATACAGTATGTAGGTAGGTCAGAGAATATTAAAACATTTCCCCTGACACAGTATGTAGGTAGGTCAGAGAATATTAAAACATTTCCCCTGATACAGTATGTAGGTAGGTCAGAGAATATTAAAACATTTCCCCTGATACAGTATGTAGGTAGGTCAGAGAATATTAAAACATTTCCCCTGACACAGTATGTAGGTAGGTCAGAGAATATTAAAACATTTCCCCTGATACAGTATGTAGGTAGGTCAGAGAATATTAAAACATTTCCCCTGACACAGTATGTAGGTAGGTCAGAGAATATTAAAACATTTCCCCTGACACAGTATGTAGGTAGGTCAGAGAATATTAAAACATTTCCCCTGACACAGTATGTAGGTAGGTCAGAGAATATTAAAACATTTCCCCTGATACAGTATGTAGGTAGGTCAGAGAATATTAAAACATTTCCCCTGATACAGTATGTAGGTAGGTCAGAGAATATTAAAACATTTCCCCTGATACAGTATGTAGGTAGGTCAGAGAATATTAAAACATTTCCCCTGACACAGTATGTAGGTAGGTCAGAGAATATTAAAACATTTCCCCTGATACAATATGTAGGTAGGTCAAAGAATATTAAAACATTTCCCCTGACACAGTATGTAGGTAGGTCAGAGAATATTAAAACATTTCCCCTGGCACAGTACTGTATCTAAGGGATGGTCTGAGTACCTCTCTCTGACACAGTACTGTATCTAGGGGTGGTCTGAGTACCTCTCCCTGCCACAGTACTCTATCTAGGGTGGTCTGAGTACCTCTCCCTGACACAGTACTCTATCTAGGGGTGGTCTGAGTACCTCTCCCTGGCACAGTACTGTATCTAGGGGTGGTCTGAATACCTCTCCCTGGCACAGTACTGTATCTAGGGGTGGTCTGAATACCTCTCCCTGACACAGTACTGTATCTAGGGTGGTCTGAATACCTCTCCCTGGCACAGTACTGTATCTAGGGGTGGTCTGAATACCTCTCCCTGACACAGTACTGTATCTAGGGTGGTCTGAGTACCTCTCCCTGACACAGTACTGTATCTAGGGGTGGTCTGAGTACCTCTCCCTGACACAGTACTGTATCTAGGGGTGGTCTGAGTACCTCTCCCTGACACAGTACTGTATCTAGGGTGGTCTGAATACCTCTCCCTGGCACAGTACTGTATCTAGGGTGGTCTGAGTACCTCTCCCTGACACAGTACTGTATCTAGGGGTGGTCTGAATACCTCTCCCTGACACAGTACTGTATCTAGGGGTGGTCTGAGTACCTTTCTCTGACACAGTACTGTATCTAGGGGTGGTCTGAATACCTCTCTGACCTCTGCATGACTTCCATTCAGCCTGGATTGTCTGGTTTGGTGTAAATCTAGCAGAAGAACAGGCAGGAAGTGTGTGATGGAGGCAAGAGTCAAGCTCTTCTGAGAAGGACTAGAATACGCAGATGGAGAATTTAATGAAGACTCGGCACAGAAACATTTTGATAATGAAGTCTTTAAAGTTAGCTATAGATTGGGCTTTGGGTTTGGGCTATTATTTTAACATGACCTACAGTGCCTTGCGAAAGTATTCGGCCCCCTTGAACTTTGCAACCTTTTGCCACATTTCAGGCTTCAAACATAAAGATATAAAACTGTATTTTTTTGTGAAGAATCAACAACAAGTGGGACACAATCATGAAGTGGAATGACATTTATTGGATATTTCAAACTTTTTTAACAAATCAAAAACTGAAAAATTGGGCGTGCAAAATGATTCAGCCCCCTTAAGTTAATACTTTGTAGCGCGCCACCTTTTGCTGCGATTACAGCTGTAAGTCGCTTGGGGTATGTCTCTATCAGTTTTGCACACCGAGAGACTGAATTTTTTTTCCCATTCCTCCTTGCAAAACAGCTCGAGCTCAGTGAGGTTGGATGGAGAGCATTTGTGAACAACAGTTTTCAGTTCTTTCCACAGATTCTCGATTGGATTCAGGTCTGGACTTTGACTTGGCCATTCTAACACCTGGATATGTTTATTTTTTAACCATTCCATTGTAGATTGTGCTTTATGTTTTGGATCATTGTCTTGTTGGAAGACAAATCTCCGTCCCAGTCTCAGGTCTTTTGCAGACTGCATCAGGTTTTCTTCCAGAATGGTCCTGTATTTGGCTCCATCCATCTTCCCATCAATTTTAACCATCTTCCCTGTCCCTGCTGAAGAAAAGCAGGCCCAAACCATGATGCTGCCACCACCATGTTTGACAGTGGGGATGGTGTGTTCAGCTGTGTTGCTTTTACGACAAACATAAAGTTTTGCATTGTTGCCAAAAAGTTCAATTTTGGTTTCATCTGACCAGAGCACCTTCTTCCACATGTTTGGTGTGTCTCCCAGGTGGCTTGTGGCAAACTTTAAACGACACTTTTTATGGATATCTTTAAGAAATGGCTTTCTTCTTGCCACTCTTCCATAAAGGCCAGATTTGTGCAATATACAACTGATTGTTGTCCTATGGACAGAGTCTCCCACCTCAGCTGTAGATCTCTGCAGTTCATCCAGAGTGATCATGGGCCTCTTGGCTGCATCTCTGATCAGTCTTCTCCTTGTATGAGCTGAAAGTTTAGAGGGACGGCCAGGTCTTGGTAGATTTGCAGTGGTCTGATACTCCTTCCATTTCAATATTATCGCTTGCACAGTGCTCCTTGGGATGTTTAAAGCTTGGGAAATCTTTTTGTATCCAAATCCGGCTTTAAACTTCTTCACAACAGTATCTCGGACTTGCCTGGTGTGTTCCTTGTTCTTCATGATGCTCTCTGCGCTTTTAACGGACCTCTGAGACTATCACAGTGCAGGTGCATTTATACGGAGACTTGATTACACACAGGTGGATTGTATTTATCATCATTAGTCATTTAGGTCAACATTGGATCATTCAGAGATCCTCACTGAACTTCTGGAGAGAGTTTGCTGCACTGAAAGTAAAGGGGCTGAATAATTTTGCACGCCCAATTTTTCAGTTTTTGTTTTGTTAAAAAAGTTTGAAATATCCAATAAATGTCGTTCCACTTCATGATTGTGTCCCACTTGTTGTTGATTCTTCACAAAAAAATACAGTTTTATATCTTTATGTTTGAAGCCTGAAATGTGGCAAAAGGTCGCAAAGTTCAAGGGGGCCGAATACTTTCGCAAGGCACTGTATATATATATATATATATATATAGAGAGAGAGTGATATATACAGTATATATATATATCTTTATATATATATATATACAGTGGGGGGGGGGGGGGGGGGAGTATTTAGTCAGCCACCAATTGTGCAAGTTCTCCCACTTAAAAAGATGAGAGAGGCCTGTAATTTTCATCATAGGTACACTTCAACTATGACAGACAAAATGAGAAAAAATTTCCAGAAAATCACATTGTAGGATTTTTAATGAATTTATTTGCAAATTATGGTGGATAATAAGTAGTTGGTCAATAACAAAAGTTTATATGAATACTTTGTTATACACCCTTTGTTGGCAATGACAGAGTTCAAACGTTTTCTGTAAGTCTTCACAAGGTTTTCACACACTGTTGCTGGTATTTTGGCCCATTCCTCCATGCAAATCTCCTCTAGAGTAGTGGTGTTTTGGGGCTGTTGCTGGGCAACACAGACTTTCAACTCCCTCCAAAGATTTTCTATGGGGTTGAGATCTGGAGACTGGCTAGGCCACTCCAGGACCTTGAAATGCTTCTTACGAAGCCACTCCTTCGTTGCCCGGGCGGTGTGTTTGGGATCATTGTCATGCTGAAAGATCCAGCCACGTTTCATCTTCAATGCCCTTGCTGATGGTAGGCTTTGTTACTTTGGTCCCAGCTCTCTGCAGGTCATTCACTAGGTCCCCCCGTGTGGTTCTGTGATTTTTGCTCACCGTTCTTGTGATCATTTTGACCCCACGGGGTGAGAACTTGCGGAGATTATCAGTGGTCTTGTATGTCTTCCATTTCCTAACAATTGCTCCCACAGTTGATTTCTTCAAACCAAGCTGCTTACCTATTGCAGATTCAGTCTTCCCAGCCTGGTGCAGGTCTACAATTTTGTTTCTGGTGTCCTTTGACAGCTCTTTGGTCTTGGCCATAGTGGAGTTTGGAGTGTGACTGTTTGAGGTTGTGGACAGGTGTCTTTTATACTGATAACAAGTTCAAACAGGTGCCATTAATACAGGTAACGAGTGGAGGACAGAGGAGCCTCTTAAAGAAGAAGTTACAGGTCTGTGAGAGCCAGAAATCTTGCTTGTTTGTAGGTGACCAAATACTTATTTTCCACCATAATTTACAAATAAATTCATTAAAAATCCTACAATGTGATTTTCTGGAGTTTTTTTCTCATTTTGTCTGTCATAGTTGAAATGTACCTATGATGAAAATTACAGGCCTCTCTCATCTTTTTAAGTGGGAGAACTTGCACAATTGGTGGCTGACTAAATACTTTTTTGCCCCACTGTATATATATATATATATATATATAGAGAGAGAGAGATATACAGTATATATATATATATATATATATATATATATATATATATATATATAGTGGGGCAAAAAAGTATTTAGTCAGCCACCAATTGTATATATATATATAGAGAGAGAGATATATACAGTATATATATATATATATATATATATATATATATATATAGATATAGATATAGATACAGTACATATTGCTTTATCTTGGCCAGGTCACAGTTGTAAATGAGAACTTGTTCTCAACTAGCCTACCTGGTTAAATAAAGGTGAAAGATATATAGATATAGACAGTATAGAGAGTGGGGGGGGGGGGGGGGTATTTGAGAAAAGAGATGATCTCTGTAATGGAAGAAGCCCTTCTCGCTCCATCAGAGTCTCTTCAATAACAAACCCCCAGGGTGAGGCTGCCAGACCGCTGCTCAATGAGAGGTCACTGGAGGAAAAGAGACAGGAAGAGGAGGATGGAGACTAAGGGTGGAGGCTGCCAGACCGCTGCTCAATGAGAGGTCACTGGAGGAAAAGAGACAGGAAGAGGATGATGGAGACTAAGGGAAGAGGCTGCCAGACCGCTGCTCTCACTGCTCAATGAGAGGTCACTGGAGGAAAAGAGACAGGAAGAGGAGGATGGAGACTAAGGGTGGAGGCTGCCAGACCGCTGCTCAATGAGAGGTCACTGGAAGAAAAGAGAGAGGAAGAGGAGGCTGGAGACTAAGGGAAGAGGCTGCCAGACCGCTGCTCTCACTGTTCAATGAGAGGTCACTGGAAGAAAAGAGACAGGAAGAGGAGGATGGAGACTAAGGGTGGAGGCTGCCAGACCGCTGCTCAATGAGAGGTCACTGGAAGAAAAGAGAGAGGAAGAGGAGGATGGAGACTAAGGGAAGAGGCTGCCAGACCGCTGCTCTCACTGTTCAATGAGAGGTCACTGGAGGAAAAGAGACAGGAAGAGGAGGATGGAGACTAAGGGAAGAGGCTGCCAGACCGCTGCTCTCACTGTTCAATGAGAGGTCACTGGAAGAAAAGAGAGAGGAAGAGGAGGATGGAGACTAAGGGAAGAGGCTGCCAGACCGCTGCTCTCACTGTTCAATGAGAGGTCACTGGAAGAAAAGAGAGAGGAAGAGGAGGATGGAGACTAAGGGAAGAGGCTGCCAGACCGCTGCTCTCACTGTTCAATGAGAGGTCACTGGAAGAAAAGAGAGAGGAAGAGGAGGATGGAGACGAAGGGAAGAGGCTGCCAGACCGCTGCTCTCACTGTTCAATGAGAGGTCACTGGAGGAAAAGAGACAGGAAGAGGAGGATGGAGACTAAGGGTGGAGGCTGCCAGACCGCTGCTCAATGAGAGGTCACTGGAAGAAAAGAGACAGGAAGAGGAGGATGGAGACTAAGGGAAGAGGCTGCCAGACCGCTGCTCTCACTGTTCAATGAGAGGTCACTGGAGGAAAAGAGACAGGAAGAGGAGGATGGAGACTAAGGGTGGAGGCTGCCAGACCGCTGCTCAATGAGAGGTCACTGGAAGAAAAGAGAGAGGAAGAGGAGGCTGGAGACTAAGGGAAGAGGCTGCCAGACCGCTGCTCTCACTGTTCAATGAGAGGTCACTGGAAGAAAAGAGACAGGAAGAGGAGGATGGAGACTAAGGGTGGAGGCTGCCAGACCGCTGCTCAATGAGAGGTCACTGGAAGAAAAGAGAGAGGAAGAGGAGGATGGAGACTAAGGGAAGAGGCTGCCAGACCGCTGCTCTCACTGTTCAATGAGAGGTCACTGGAGGAAAAGAGACAGGAAGAGGAGGATGGAGACTAAGGGAAGAGGCTGCCAGACCGCTGCTCTCACTGTTCAATGAGAGGTCACTGGAAGAAAAGAGAGAGGAAGAGGAGGATGGAGACTAAGGGAAGAGGCTGCCAGACCGCTGCTCTCACTGCTCAATGAGAGGTCACTGGAAGAAAAGAGAGAGGAAGAGGAGGATGGAGACGAAGGGAAGAGGCTGCCAGACCGCTGCTCTCACTGTTCAATGAGAGGTCACTGGAAGAAAAGAGAGAGGAAGAGGAGGATGGAGACTAAGGGAAGAGGCTGCCAGACCGCTGCTCTCACTGTTCAATGAGAGGTCACTGGAAGAAAAGAGAGAGGAAGAGGAGGATGGAGACGAAGGGAAGAGGCTGCCAGACCGCTGCTCTCACTGTTCAATGAGAGGTCACTGGAGGAAAAGAGACAGGAAGAGGAGGATGGAGACTAAGGGTGGAGGCTGCCAGACCGCTGCTCAATGAGAGGTCACTGGAAGAAAAGAGACAGGAAGAGGAGGATGGAGACTAAGGGAAGAGGCTGCCAGACCGCTGCTCTCACTGTTCAATGAGAGGTCACTGGAGGAAAAGAGACAGGAAGAGGAGGATGGAGACTAAGGGTGGAGGCTGCCAGACCGCTGCTCAATGAGAGGTCACTGGAAGAAAAGAGAGAGGAAGAGGAGGCTGGAGACTAAGGGAAGAGGCTGCCAGACCGCTGCTCTCACTGTTCAATGAGAGGTCACTGGAAGAAAAGAGACAGGAAGAGGAGGATGGAGACTAAGGGTGGAGGCTGCCAGACCGCTGCTCAATGAGAGGTCACTGGAAGAAAAGAGAGAGGAAGAGGAGGATGGAGACTAAGGGAAGAGGCTGCCAGACCGCTGCTCTCACTGTTCAATGAGAGGTCACTGGAGGAAAAGAGACAGGAAGAGGAGGATGGAGACTAAGGGAAGAGGCTGCCAGACCGCTGCTCTCACTGTTCAATGAGAGGTCACTGGAAGAAAAGAGAGAGGAAGAGGAGGATGGAGACTAAGGGAAGAGGCTGCCAGACCGCTGCTCTCACTGCTCAATGAGAGGTCACTGGAAGAAAAGAGAGAGGAAGAGGAGGATGGAGACGAAGGGAAGAGGCTGCCAGACCGCTGCTCTCACTGTTCAATGAGAGGTCACTGGAAGAAAAGAGAGAGGAAGAGGAGGATGGAGACTAAGGGAAGAGGCTGCCAGACCGCTGCTCTCACTGTTCAATGAGAGGTCACTGGAAGAAAAGAGAGAGGAAGAGGAGGATGGAGACGAAGGGAAGAGGCTGCCAGACCGCTGCTCTCACTGTTCAATGAGAGGTCACTGGAAGAAAAGAGAGAGGAAGAGGAGGATGGAGACGAAGGGAAGAGGCTGCCAGACCGCTGCTCTCACTGTTCAATGAGAGGTCACTGGAAGAAAAGAGAGAGGAAGAGGAGGCTGGAGACTAAGGGAAGAGGCTGCCAGACCGCTGCTCTCACTGTTCAATGAGAGGTCACTGGAAGAAAAGAGAGAGGAAGAGGAGGCTGGAGACTAAGGGAAGAGGCTGCCAGACCGCTGCTCTCCCTGTTCAATGAGAGGTCACTGGAAGAAAAGAGAGAGGAAGAGGAGGATGGAGACTAAGGGAAGAGGCTGCCAGACCGCTGCTCTCCCTGTTCAATGAAAGGTCACTGGAAGAAAAGAGAGAGGAAGAGGAGGCTGGAGACTAAGGGAAGAGGCTGCCAGACCGCTGCTCTCACTGTTCAATGAGAGGTCACAGGAAGAAAAGGGAGAGGAAGAGGAGGATGGAGACTAAGGGAAGAGGCTGCCAGGCCGCAGCTCTCACTGTAGAATGAGAGGTCACTGGAAGAAAAGAGAGAGGAAGAGGAGGATGGAGACGAAGGGAAGAGGCTGCCAGCTCTGTTGATGGGCCAGCTCTGCTGATGGGCCAGCTCTGCTGATGGGCCAGCTCTTTTGCTGGGCCAGCTCTGCTGATGGGCCAGCTCTGTTGATGGGCCAGCTCTGTTGATGGGCCAACTCTGCTGATGGGCCAGCTCTGCTGATGGGCCAGCTCTGTTGATGGGCCAGCTCTGTTGATGGGCCAACTCTGCTGATGGGCCAGCTCTGCTGATGGGCCAGCTCTGCTGATGGGCCAGCTCTGTTGATGGGCCAGCTCTGTTGATGGGCCAACTCTGCTGATGGGCCAGCTCTGCTGATGGGCCAGCGCTGTTGATGGGCCAGCTCTGTTGATGGGCCAGCTCTGCTGATGGGCCAGCTCTGCTGATGGGCCAACTCTGCTGATGGGCCAGCTCTGCTGATGGGCCAGCTCTGCTGATGGGCCAGCTCTGTTGATGGGCCAGCTAGACACGAGGATAAAGGCTTCCGTCAATCAGCCAGTCAGTCAGCCAGTGAGTCAGCCAGTCAGCCAGTCAACAAGTCAGTCAATCAGCCAGTCAGCCAGAAAGTCAAACAGTCAGCTAGCCAGTCAGCCAGTCAGTCAATCAGCCAGTCAGTAAGTCAGCCAGTCACTCAACCTCAGTCAATCTACCAGTCAGTCAGCCAGTCAGCCAATCAGCCAGTCAACAAGTCAGTCAATCAGCCAGTCAGCCAGCCAGTCAAACAGTCAGCCAGTCAGTCAGCCAGTCAGCCAGTCAGTCAGCCAGTCAGCCAGCCAGTCAATCAGTCAGTCAGCCAGTCAGTCAGTTTTTCAGTCAGCCAGTCAGTCAGTCAGTCATCCAGTCATCCAGTCAATCAACCTGTCAGCCAGCCAGTCAGCGAGTCAGCCAGTCAGCCAGCCAGTCAGCCAGTCAGCCAGTAAGCCAGTCAGTCAATCAACCTGTCAGCCAGTCAGTCAGCCAGTCAGTCAGTCAATCAACCAGTCAGCCAGACAGTCAGCCAGTCAGTCAGCCAGTCAGCCAGTCAGCCAGTCAGCCAGTCAGTCAGCCAGTCAGCCAGTCAGTCAATCAACCAGACAGCCAGTCATCCAGTCAGCCAGTCAGCCAGTCAGACAGTCAGTCAGCCAGTCAGTCAGTCAGTCAGTCAGTCAGCCAGTCATGGAGTCAGTCAGCTAGTCAGTCAATCAGTCAGTCAGCCAGTCAGCCAGTCAGGCAGCCAGTCAGGCAGTCAGTCAGGCAGTCAGGCAGCCAGTCAGTCAGCCAGTCAGCCAGCCAGCCAGCCAGGCAGTCAGGCACTCAGGCAGCCAGTCAGCCAGTAATTCAGTCAACTAGCCAGGCAGTCAGCCAGTCAGTCAGGCAGCCAGTCAGGCAGCCAGCCAGTCAGTCAGCCAGTCAGCCAGTCATTCAGTCAACCAGCCTCCCTATGTTACTGTTTCCTCATGTCTCCTCATGTCTCCTCATGTTTCTGCATGTTTCCTCATGTTTCCTCATGTCCCCCCATGTCTCCTCATGTCTCCTCATGTCCCCCCATGTCTCATCATGTCTCCTCATGTCCCCCCATGTCTCCTCATGTCTCCTCATGTTCTCCCATGTCTCCTCATGTCTCCTCATGTTCTCCCATGTCTCCTCATGTCTCCTTGAGTTCCCCCGTGTCTCCTCATGTCCCACCATGTCTCCTCAAATCCCCCCATGTCTCCTCATGTCCCCCATGTTCTCCCATGTCTCCTCATGTCTCCTCATGTCCCCCCATGTCTCCTCATGCCCCCCCATGTCTCCTCATGTCCCCCCATGTCTCCTCATGTCCCCCCATGTCTCCTCAAATCCCCCCATGTCTCCTCATGTCTCCTCATGTTCTCCCATGTCTCCTCATGTCTCCTCATGTCCCCCATGTCTCCTTATGTCCCCCCATGCCTCCTCATGTCCCCCCATGTCTCCTCAAATCCCCCCATGTCTCCTCATGTCCTCCCATGTCTCCTCATGACCCCTGCTGTCTTTCAGCGTGTCCAACAGTGGCCTGTTCCAACCCAGACCTGTTGTGTCTGCTAGAAGGAGGAACATTAGAGAGATGAGGGACACTAGAGAGAGAAGGGACACTAGAGAGAGAAGGGACACTATAGAGAGTAGTGAACCTGGGTACTGCCTTCAATAAACACTCAATATATAAACAGTCAGCTAGACAGACTGTTGGGATGTAAGAGTGTTATCCTCTTCTGTTCCAGAACCCTTCTGTTCCAGAACCCTTGTTTCAGAACCCTTCTGTTCCAGAACCCTTGTTCCAGAACCCTTGTTTCAGAACCCTTCTGTTCCAGAACCCTTGTTTCAGAACCCTTCTGTTCCAGAACCCTTCTGCTCCAGAACCCTTCTGTTCCAGAACCCTTCTGTTCCAGAACCCTTGTTTCAGAACCCTTCTGTTCCAGAACTCTTGTTTCATAACCCTTCTGTTCCAGAAACTCTTGTTCCAGAACCCTTCTGTTCCAGAACCCTTCTGTTCCAGAACCCTTCTGTTCCTGAACCCTTGTTCCAGAACCCTTCTGTTCCAGAACCCTTGTTTCAGAACCCTTCTGTTCCAGAACTCTTGTTTCAGAACCCTTCTGTTCCAGAACTCTTGTTCCAGAACCCTTCTGTTCCAGAACCCTTCTGTTCCAGAACCCTTGTTTCAGAACCCTTCTGTTCCAGAACCCTTCTGTTTCAGAACCCTTCTGTTCCAGAACCCTTGTTTCAGAACCCTTCTGTTCCAGAACCCTTCTGTTCCAGAACCCTTGTTTCAGAACCCTTCTGTTCCAGAACCCTTGTTTCAGAACCCTTCTGTTCCAGAACCCTTCTGTTTCAGAACCCTTCTGTTCCAGAACCCTTGTTTCAGAACCCTTCTGTTCCAGAACCCTTCTGTTTCAGAACCCTTGTTCCAGAACCCTTCTGTTCCAGAACCCTTCTGTTCCAGAACCCTTGTTTCAGAACCCTTCTGTTCCAGAACCCTTGTTTCAGAACCCTTCTGTTCCAGAACCCTTCTGTTCCAGAACCCTTGTTTCAGAACCCTTCTGTTCCAGAACGCTTGTTCCAGAACCCTTCTGTTCTAGAACCCTTGTTTCAGAACCCTTCTGTTCCAGAACTCTTGTTCCAGAACCCTTCTGCTCCAGAACCCTTCTGCTCCAGAACTCTTCTGCTCCAGAACCCTTGTTCCAGTCTGTCTGGAGAGCCCATGAGAGGAGCTGATACAGACTGTTCCAGATCCACTTCTGGCCCCGTACCAGAGGAAACAAACAACATCTATGGATGAAAAGATATCAAATGAAAACCGTTTGGCGAAGTTTTGTGTTTCCCTGTAAGATTCACTATCCTTCCTCATTAAAATTCACCATGCCAATTAGGATTTATATTTCTGTGGTAGATTTAAAACCACATCAAAGGAGATATTTATTAACATTCAACTTTTACTCATTTTTACACCAATTATCCACACCTTCAGTTACAGTAATGAATTTGAGGTTACTGAATGAAAAATCCACCATCTTCAAACAGAGTCACTACAGGAGCAGCTACAGGAGCAGCTTCTTCATGTTGTCTGAGCTCAGAGTCCCTACAGGAGCAGCTTCGTCATGTTGTCTGAACTCAGAGTCATTACAGGAGCAGCTTCATCATGTTGTCTGAGCTCAGAGTCACTACAGGAGCAGCTACAGGAACAGCTTCATCATGTTGTCTGAGCTCAGAGTCACTACAGGAGCAGCTTCATCATGTTGTCTGAACTCAGAGTCACTACAGGAGCAGCTTCATGATGTTGTCTGAGCTCAGAGTCACTACAGGAGCAGCTACAGGAACAGCTTCATCATGTTGTCTGAGCTCAGAGTCACTACAGGTGCAGCTTCATCATGTTGTCTGAACTCAGAGTCACTACAGGAGCAGCTTCATCTTGTTGTCTGAACTCAGAGTCACTACAGGAGCAGCTTCATCATGTTGTCTGAGCTCAGAGTCACTACAGGAGCAGCTTCATCATGTTGACCTGAACTCAGAGTCACTACAGGAGCAGCTTCATCATGTTGTCTGAGCTCAGAGTCACTACAGGAGCAGCTTCATCATGTTGTCTGAGCTCAGAGTCACTACAGGAGCAGCTACATCATGTTGTCTGAACTCAGAGTCACGACAACAGCAGCTTCATCATGTTGTCTGAACTCAGAGTCACTACAGGAGGAGCTTCATCATGTTGTCTGAACTCAGAGTCATTACAGGAGCAGCTTCATCATGTTGTCTGAACTCAGAGTCATTACAGGAGCAGCTTCAGCTTGTTGTCTGAACTCAGAGTCACTACAGGAGCAGCTTCATCATGTTGACCTGACCTCAGAGTCACTACAACAGCAGCTTCATCATGTTGTCTGAACTCAGAGTCATTACAGGAGCAGCTTCATCATGTTGTCTGAACTCAGAGTCATGACAACAGCAGCTTCATCATGTTGTCTGAGCTCAGAGTCACTACAGGAGCAGCTTCATCATGTTGTCTGAACTCAGAGTCATGACAACAGCAGCTTCATCATGTTGTCTGAGCTCAGAGTCACTACAGGAGCAGCTTCATCATGTTGTCTGAACTCAGAGTCATGACAACAGCAGCTTCATCATGTTGTCTGAACTCAGAGTCACTACAGGAGCAGCTACAGGAGAAGCTTCATCATGTTGTCTGAGCTCAGAGTCACTACAGGAGCAGCTTCATCATGTATTCTGAACTCAGAGTCACTACAGGAGCAGCTTCATCATGTTGTCTGAGCTCAGAGTCACTACAACAGCAGCTTCATCATGTTGTCTGAGCTCAGAGTCACTACAGGAGCAGCTTCATCATGTTGTCTGAGCTCAGAGTCACTACAACAGCAGCTTCATCATGTTGTCTGAGCTCAGAGTCACTACAGGAGCAGCTTCATCATGTTGTCTGAGCTCAGAGTCACTACAGGAGCAGCTACAGGAGCAGCTTCATCATGTTGTCTGAGCTCAGAGTCACTACAGGAGCAGCTTCATCATGTTGTCTGAGCTCAGTGTCACTACACTACAGGAGCAGCTTCATCATGTTGTCTGAACTCAGAGTCATTACAGGAGCAGCTACAGGAGCAGCTTCTTCATGTTGTCTGAGCTCAGAGTCACTACAGGAGCAGCTTCATCATGTTGTCTGAACTCAGAGTCATTACAGGAGCAGCTACAGGAGCAGCTTCATGATGCTATCTGAACTCAGAGTCACTACAACAGCAGTTTCATCATGTTGTCTGAGCTCAGAGTCACTACAGGAGCAGCTACAGGAGCAGCTTCATCATGTTGTCTGAGCTCAGAGTCACTACAGGAGCAGCTTCATCATGTTGTCTGAGCTCAGAGTCACTACAGGAGCAGCTACATCATGTTGTCTGAGCTCAGAGTCACTACAGGAGCAGCATCATCATGTTGTCTGAACTCAGAGTCACTACAGGAGCAGCTACATCATGTTGTCTGAGCTCAGAGTCACTACAGGAGCAGCATCATCATGTTGTCTGAACTCAGAGTCACTACAACAGCAGCATCATCATGTTGTCTGAACTCAGAGTCATTACAGGAGCAGCTACAGGAGCAGCTTCTTCATGTTGTCTGAGCTCAGAGTCACTACAGGAGCAGCTACATCATGTTGTCTGAGCTCAGAGTCACTACAGGAGCAGCATCATCATGTTGTCTGAACTCAGAGTCACTACAGGAGCAGCTACATCATGTTGTCTGAGCTCAGAGTCACTACAGGAGCAGCATCATCATGTTTTCTGAACTCAGAGTCACTACAACAGCAGCATCATCATGTTGTCTGAACTCAGAGTCACGACAACAGCAGCTTCATCATGTTGTCTGAGCTCAGAGTCACTACAGGAGCAGCTTCATCATGTTGTCTGAACTCAGAGTCATTACAGGAGCAGCTTCATCATGTTGTCTGAACTCAGAGTCATGACAACAGCAGCTTCATCATGTTGTCTGAGCTCAGAGTCACTACAGGAGCAGCTTCATCATGTTGTCTGAACTCAGAGTCACTACAGGAGCAGCTACAGGAGAAGCTTCATCATGTTGTCTGAGCTCAGAGTCACTACAGGAGCAGCTTCATCATGTATTCTGAACTCAGAGTCACTACAGGAGCAGCTTCATCATGTATTCTGAACTCAGAGTCACTACAGGAGCAGCTTCATCATGTTGTCTGAGCTCAGAGTCACTACAACAGCAGCTTCATCATGTTGACCTTAACTCAGAGTCACGACAACAGCAGCTTCATCATGTTGTCTGAGCTCAGAGTCACTACAGGAGCAGCTTCATCATGTTGTCTGAGCTCAGAGTCACTACAGGAGCAGCTACAGGAGCAGCTTCATCATGTTGTCTGAGCTCAGAGTCACTACAGGAGCAGCTTCATCATGTTGTCTGAACTCAGAGTCATTACAGGAGCAGCTACAGGAGCAGCTTCATGATGCTATCTGAACTCAGAGTCACTACAACAGCAGTTTCATCATGTTGTCTGAGCTCAGAGTCACTACAGGAGCAGCTACAGGAGCAGCTTCATCATGTTGTCTGAGCTCAGTCACTACAGGAGCAGCTTCATCATGTTGTCCGAGCTCAGAGTCACTACAGGAGCAGCTACATCATGTTGTCTGAGCTCAGAGTCACTACAGGAGCAGCATCATCATGTTGTCTGAACTCAGCGTCACTACAGGAGCAGCTACATCATGTTGTCTGAACTCAGAGTCACTACAGGAGCAGCTACATCATGTTGTCTGAGCTCAGAGTCACTACAGGAGCAGCATCATCATGTTGTCTGAACTCAGAGTCACTACAGGAGCAGCTACATCATGTTGTCTGAGCTCAGAGTCACTACAGGAGCAGCATCATCATGTTATCTGAACTCAGAGTCACTACAACAGCAGCATCATCATGTTGTCTGAACTCAGAGTCATTACAGGAGCACCTTCTTCAGGGAATCCACATGGATAATGTAGGTTCATTATCAACGTAGGTTCATTATCCATGTAGGTTCATTATCCATGTAGGTCACCTATCCATGTAGGTTTCCTATCCATTTAGGTTCATTATCCATGTCGGTTCCCTATCAATGTATGTTCATTATCCATGTAGGTCACCTGTCCATGTATGTTCATTATCCATGTAGGTCACCTATCCATGTAGGTCACCTATCCATGTAGGTTCATTATCCATGTAGGTTCATTATCCATGTAGGTTTCCTATCCATGTAGGTTCATTATCCACGTAGGTTAATTATCCATGTATGTTTCCTATGTAGGTTCATTATCCATGTAGGTTCATTATCCATGTATGTTTCCTATCTATGTAGGTTCATTATCCATGTAGGTTCCCTATCCATGTATGTTCATTATTCATGTAGGTTCATTATCCATGTAGGTGCATTATCCATGTAGGTTCCCTATCCATGTATGTTCATTATTCATGTAGGTTCATTATCCATGTAGGTTCATTATCCATGTAGGTGCATTATCCATGTAGGTTTCCTATCCATGTAGGTTCATTATCCATGTAGGTTCATTATCCACGTAGGTTTCCTATCCATGTAGGTTTCCTATCCATGTAGGTTTCCTATCCATGTAGGTTCATTATCCATGTAGGTTTCCTATCCATGTAGGTTCATTATCCATGTAGGTTCATTATCTATGTAGGTTCATTATCTATGTAGGTTTCCTATCCATGTAGGTTCATTATCCATGTAGGTTCATTATCTATGTAGGTTCATTATCCATGTAGGTTTCCTATCCATGTAGGTTCATTATCCATGTAGGTTTCCTATCCATGTAGGTTCCCTATTTTCTGTATTATAATGATACATCTCACCCACAGCAGCTCACCATGTTGCCTGTGATGCTGCTGTTTGGAACAAAGAGCTGAGCTTCAATAGGACATCTTTCTGATTGTCCCACAATAATTCAATTACTGTCCATTTAGGAGATAAGTGAGATTCCAGACTGTAACAGAAACAATCACTGTCTATCTGATGCTGGGGTTTAGCAGGGCAGATGGGTCTGCAATGCAGACAGTGGACCAAGCAATGCTCGCTCTCTCTCTCTGTCTGTCTCTCTGTCTCTCTCTGTCTCTCCCTCTCTCTCTCTCTGTCTCTCCCTCTCTCTCTCTCTGTCTCACTTTCTTTCTCTCTCTCTCTCTCTCTCTCTCTGTCTCACTTTCTCTCTCTGTCTCTCTCTCTCTCGCTCTCTCTCTCTGTCTCTCCCTCTCTCTCTCTCTCTCCCACACTCTCTCATACCTATTTCCCTGTCATATCCTCTATAATCTATCCATCATGGAGTATTAGAGGAGACCTAAAGGTGTCTCATGGTTCCGTAGTGAAGCAGCTTCTTCACCTGCCTAATGAAAAGATCACAGAGGCCCCACCGGGTGTTGATGACCTTTCCACAAGGCTGCATTTCTCCTCACTTGCCATCTCTTTCATAAAATGCCGGGCAGCTCTCCGCTCCCCTGGGCTCTATGGCTGAGCGACTGCGTTGTATTGAGTGCTTGTAGATCTACTCTTTGTAAATAATTTATTACAGTCACTGAAAGAGAAATGAGAGGGAAAGTATTCTCTTGAGAGAGAGATGGAGAGAGAGATGGGGGGAGAGATGGAGAGAGAGAGAGAGATGGAAATGGGGAGAGAGAGATGGAAGGAGAGATGAAGAGAGAGAGAGAGATGGAGAGAGAGATGGAGAGATGGAGGGAGAGAAATGGAGTGGGAGAGAATGGGAGATAGAGAGAGAGAGAGAGAGAGAGAGAGAGAGAGAGAGAGAGAGAGAGAGAGAGGGAGAGAGAGAGAGAGAGGGAGGGAGAGATGGAGGGAGAGATGGAGGGAGAGAAAGATGGAGAGAGATATAGAGAGGTGGAGGGAGAGATGGAGAGAGAGATGGAGGGGGAGAGAGATGGAGAGAGGGAGAGAGAGGGAGAGATGGAGGGAGAGATGGAAAGAGAGAGAGATAGAGAGAAATGGAGAGAGGGAGAGATGGAGGGAGAGATGGAGAGAGAGATGAGGGAGAGATGGAGGGAGAGAGAGAGAGATGGGGAGAGAGATGGAGGGAGAGAGAGAGAGAGAGAGAGATGGGGAGAGAGATGGAGGGAGAGATGGAGGGAGAGATGGAGGGAGAGAGATGAGGGAGAGATGGAGGGAGAGAGAGAGATGAGGGAGAGAGAGATGAGGGAGAGAGATGGAGGGAGAGAGAGAGAGAGAGAGAGATGGGGAGAGAGATGGAGGGAGAGAGAGAGAGATGAGGGAGAGAGAGAGATAGAGAGAGAGATGGGGAGAGAGATGGAGGGAGAGAGAGAGATGGACGGAGATTGAAAGAGTGAATTTGTGTGATTGTAATTTTTTTGCTTAATTTCACATTTGTTTATTATCTATTTTATTTGCTCTCATCCCTGATGTTTCTCTCTCTCTCTCTATGTCTCTCTCTCTCTCTATGTCTCTCTCTCTCTATGTCTCTCTCTCTCTCTCTCTCTCTATGTCTTTCTCTCTCTCTGTCTCTCTCTCTCTCTCTATGTCTCTCTCTTTCTCTCTCTATGTCTCTCTCTCTCTCTCTATGTCTCTCTCTCTCTCTATGTCTCTCTCTCTCTCTCTCTCTCTCTCTCTCTCTATGTCTCTCTCTCTCTATGTCTCTCTCTCTCTCTCTATGTCTCTCTCTCTCTATCTATGTCTCTCTCTCTGTCTGTCTCTCTCTCTCTCTCTCTCTCTCTCTCTCTCTCTCTCTCTCTCTCTCTCTCTCTATGTCTCTCTCTCTCTCTCTCTCTCTCTATGTCTCTCCCTCTGTCTGTCTCTCTCTCTCTCTCTCTGTCTCTCTCTCTCTCTCTCTCTCTCTCTCTCTCTCACCCCCCTCTCTCTCTCTCTCTCTCTCTCTCTGCTGTTTCTCCATCCTTCTCCCATTTCTCTCCTGTCTGATTCAATCCATTTGAGAATAAGGCTGTAACAAAATCACTGTACCACAGAACAAACACAACAGGAAGTACATAGTGGACATTTCCGTGATTCATTTTATATCCTCATAAAACACAGTTGAAGAAGCTGAAGGGAAATGGCCAGATCTTACTCAGGTACAGTACGGTGTGTTAGTAGCATGTGACTCTCCTGTTCCTTAAATCATAATGTGTGCAGGTGATGATTTCCTTACATACAGGAAGTCCTCTTCTTAGATGTTTAGTTGTCTCAACAACACAGGCAGAGAAAGAGAGAGATTTAGAGAGGCAGGAAGAGGGAGGGGACAGACAGTCTCAATACTGATCCTCTCTAATCCCATATCTTCCTCTTGGCGTCGCAGGAAATACGTTTCAGACTCTGTTGTGTCATTACCTTCTTCCCACAATACCTTATTCTGAGGAATACCAGCTTCCATGCACCCCATGTAGTACCTAACCCTAACCTTCCATGCTGATGGTCCTTACCCCCCAGGTAGTACCTAACCCTATAACCTTCCATGCTGATGGTCCTTACACCCCAGGTAGTACCTAACCGTAACCTGCACAGAGCACCTTGGGATGTTTAAAGCTTGGGAAATCTTTTTGTATCCAAATCCGGCTTTAAACTTCTTCACAACAGTATCTCTGACCTGCCTGGTTTGTTCCTTGTTCTTCATGATGCTCTCTGCGCTTTTAACGGACCTCTGAGACTATCACAGTGCAGGTGCATTTATACGGAGACTTGATTACACACAGGTGGATTGTATTTATCATCATTAGTCATTTAGGTCAACATTGGATCATTCAGAGATCCTCACTGAACTTCTGGAGAGAGTTTGCTGCACTGAAAGTAAAGGGGCTGAATAATTTTGCACGCCCAATTTTTCAGTTTTTGATTTGTTAAAAAAGTTTGAAATATCCAATAAATGTCGTTCCACTTCATGATTGTGTCCCACTTGTTGATTCTTCACAAAAAAATACAGTTTTATATCTTTATGTTTGAAGCCTGAAATGTGGCAAAAGGTCGCAAAGTTCAAGGGGGCCGAATACTTTCGCAAGGCACTGTAACTCTAACTCTGGGAGATGCCCTGCTCTCACACTGCAGGAGATCCAGCCACGGATCCAACACACACGCACAGACGCACACACACACACACACCTCCCACTGCAGGAGTTTCAGGCGCCAATTACCAGCCACCACAGGATCTGGAGCAGTCATCTCCTATTCAGACGTCTAGCTACACACAGGTCCCCTCTGATCCAGGAGAGAAACAATAAAACCAGCTTCCTGTTAGTCGACAGAGAAAAGGGTTTTCAAATATTTAACACAGAACGGTTTCTCTGGAACGAGGAGCTGGTTTGTTGTGTTTTTTTTTTTTGGGGGGGGGGGGGGTGATGTTTGTAAACTTCAGATGAACACCGCTCTTCCATTAAACGATGATAGGCTCGGGAGTCAACGTAGATTCATAGTAACTGGGGAAGAGTTTTACATTTCTGTAGAAAATGAGGACGTTTCTCTCTGGCGTCCACAGGGGTTTCAGATCCGTATGTTGAGTCTATTATTCAAACAGAACCGTTCCTTCTCTGAACACCAGGGGCCTTGCTGTTAGTAGATGGTGTTACGTAAAATGGTGGGTTTTTTCCAACTCTGTACTCTTCTGCAGATAAACAGACGTTAGAAACAATCAAGTTTCATTTTGAGATAATCAATTCCCAGTAGTAATAACCAAACAACATTACAACCTGAGTGTTAGACTACCCAAACAACATTACAACCTGAGTGTTAGACTACCCAGACAACATTACAACCTGAGTGTTAGACTAACCAAACAACATTACAACCTGAGTGTTAGACTAACCAAACAACATTACAACCTGAGTGTTAGACTAACCAAACAACATTACAACCTGAGTGTTAGACTACCCAAACAACATTACAACCTGAGTATTAGACTACCCAAACAACATTACAACCTGAGTATTAGACTAACCAAACAACATTACAACCTGAGTATTAGACAACCCAGACAACATTACAACCTGAGTGTTAGACTAACCAAACAACATTACAACCTGAGTGTTAGACTACCCAAACAACATTACAACCTGAGTATTAGACTAACCAAACAACATTACAACCTGAGTATTAGACTACCCAGACAACATTACAACCTGAGTGTTAGACTAACCAAACAACATTACAACCTGAGTGCTAGACTAACCAAGCAACATTTCAACCTGAGTGTTAGACTACCCAAACAACATTACAACCTGAGTGTTAGACTAACCAAACAATGTTTACAACCTGAGTGTTAGACTACCCAAACAACATTACAACCTGAGTGTTAGACTAACCAAACAACATTACAACCTGAGTGCTAGACTAACCAAGCAACATTTCAACCTGAGTGTTAGACTATCCAAACAACATTACAACCTGAGTGTTAGACTAACCAAACAGCGTGTACAACCTGAGTGTTAGACTACCCAAACAACATTACAACCTGAGTGTTAGACTACCCAAACAACATTACAACCTGAGTGTTAGACTAACCAAACAACATTACAACCTGAGTGTTAGACTACCCAAACAACATTACAACCTGAGTGTTAGACTACCCAAACAGCATTACAACCTGAGTGTTAGACTAACCAAACAACATTACAACCTCAGTGCTAGACTAACCAAGCAACATTACAACCTGAGTGTTAGACTACCCAAACAACATTACAACCTGAGTGTTAGACTAACCAAACAACATTACAACCTGAGTGCTAGACTAACCAAGCAACATTACAACCTGAGTGCTAGACTAACCAAACAACATTTCAACCTGAGTGTTAGACTACCCAAACAACATTACAACCTGAGTGTTAGACTAACCAAACAACATTACAACCTGAGTGTTAGACTACCCGAACAACATTACAACCTGAGTGTTAGACTACCCAAACAACATTACAACCTGAGTTTTAGACTACCCAAACAACATTACAACCTGAGTGTTAGACTAACCAAACAACATTACAACCTGAGTGCTAGACTAACCAAGCAACATTACAACCTGAGTGCTAGACTAACCAAACAACATTTCAACCTGAGTGTTAGACTACCCAAACAACATTACAACCTGAGTGTTAGACTAACCAAACAACATTACAACCTGAGTGTTAGACTACCCGAACAACATTACAACCTGAGTGTTAGACTACCCAAACAACATTACAACCTGAGTTTTAGACTACCCAAACAACATTACAACCTGAGTGCTAGACTACCCAAACAACATTACAACCTGAGTGTTAGACTAACCAAACAACATTACAACCTGAGTGTTAGACTACCCAAACAACATTACAACCTGAGTGTTAGACTACCCAAACAACATTACAACCTGAGTGTTAGACTACCCAAACAACATTACAACCTGAGTGTTAGACTACCCAAACAGTGTTTACAACCTGAGTGTTAGACTACCAAAACAATGTTTACAACCTGAGTGTTAGACTACCCAAACAACATTACAACCTGAGTGTTAGACTACCCAAACAACATTACAACCTGAGTATTAGACTACCCAAACAACATTACAACCTGAGTGTTAGACTACCCAAACAACATTACAACCTGAGTGTTAGACTACCCAAACAGTGTTTACAACCTGAGTGTTAGACTACCAAAACAATGTTTACAACTTGAGTGTTAGACTACCCAAACAACATTACAACCTGAGTGTTAGACTACCTATGAAGGACCCTTCCTTCCCATGGCTATGACTCTATCAGGAAGTAAATGATGAAGGACCCTTCCTTCCCATGGCTATGACTCTATCAGGAAGTAAATGATGAAGGTCCCTTCCTTCCCATGGCTGTGACTCTATCAGGAAGTAAATGATGAAGGACCCTTCCTTCCCGTGGCTATGATTATATCAGGAAGTAAATGATGGACCCTTCCTTCCCCTGGCTATGATTCTATCAGGAAATAACTGTACATAATACGACATTTGTAATGTCCTTAGTCTTTGGGAACTTCTGTGAGTGTAATGTCTACTGGTCATTTGTATTATCTATTTCACTAGTAGTGTTAACATAAAGGCCAATAAAGCCCTTTAAATTAAATTAAATTGAGAGGAGACAAAGAGAGAAAGAGAGAGAGAGAAAGAGGGAGAGAGGAGGATAAATAAATATA
Organism: Oncorhynchus mykiss; assembly: GCF_057628025.1. Lineage (NCBI taxonomy): Eukaryota > Metazoa > Chordata > Actinopteri > Salmoniformes > Salmonidae > Oncorhynchus > Oncorhynchus mykiss. The sequence goes on along the minus strand of NC_143024.1, from coordinate 2,468,488 downwards.
TATATATATATATATATATAGAGAGAGAGAGAGAGAGAGAGAGAGAGAGGAGGATAAATATATATATATATATATATATATAGAAAGAGAGAGAGAGAAAGACAGAGAGAGAGAGAGAGAGGAGGATAAATATATATATATATATATAGAGAGAGAGAGAGAGAGAGAGAGAGAGAGAGAGAGAGAGAGAGAGAGAGAGAGAGAGAGAGAGAGAGAGAGAGAGAGAGACAGAGAGAGAGAGAGAGAGAGAGAGAGACAGAGAGAGAGAGAGAGAGAGAGACAGAGAGAGAGAGAGAGAGAGAGAGAGTATGTGTGCGGGGTTGTCTCAGGGGTGTTAAAGGGGGCTGATAATTTTCCTGCTTGCTAACTGGAAAATAGCTAATTAAAATCCACTTCAGCTAACAGGCTGTCTGGGACTGTGTTAATGACTGCTCTTGCCTGCTTCTCCTCAGGTTAGCCCTTTTCTACAGTCAGAGCTCTGCCTGCTTCTCCTCAGGTTAGCCCTTTCCTACAGTCAGAGCTCTGCCTGCTTCTCCTCAGGTTAGCCCTTTCCTACAGTCAGAGCTCTGCCTGCTTCTCCTCAGGTTAGCCCTTTCCTACAGTCAGAGCTCTGCCTGCTTCTCCTCAGGTTAGCCCTTTCCTACAGTCAGAGCTCTGCCTGCTTCTCTTCAGGTTAGCCCCTTTCTACAGTCAGAGCTCTGCCTGCTTCTCCTCAGGTTAGCCCTTTTCAACAGTCAGAGCTCTGCCTGCTTCTCCTCAGGTTAGCCCTTTCCTGCAGTCAAATGACCTAGTGGCCTCACGATATCAGAATTAATAAACATATATTTTTTAAACCTCCCAAAATACTATATTTCTACATCAAACAGTTGTGTTATATTTCAGTCTTATGTGATGTTTATAAAGTGTATTTTTGGAATGCAAATCAAACTGGAATAAATGTCAGCTCTACGTCTGACGTTGTGTAGGTGTCTTCCTTCTTTAAGCCCATAACCATGCGTGTGAGGGGGATACTTCTGTTTCAAAGTAGATTAGACGACCAAGAAACACGCTGTGTGAGCCTGATTTAGCCCACTACAGTAAAATGTTAACTAGCATCACTGGCTGTCTCCCACTCCTTCCTGCTGTAGCAGTAGTACCCCATGCAGGAGATAGTGGCTCTTCACCGTCAGAGACTACTGTAATCAGTATAGAGATATCCACCTTCAGGGACTGCTGTAATCAGTATAGATATTCACCTTCAGAGACATCTCTAATCAGTATAGAGATATTCACCTTCAGAGACGACTGTAATCAGTATAGATATTCACCTTTAGAGACTACTGTAATCAGTATAGATATTCACCTTTAGAGACGACTGTAATCAGTATAGATATTCACCTTTAGAGACTACTGTAATCAGTATAGATATCCACCTTCAGCGACTACTGTAATCAGTATAGAGATATTCACCTTCAGCGACTACTGTAATCAGCATAGATATTCACCTTTAGAGACTACTGTAATCAGTATAGAGATATTTACCTTCAGAGACTACTGTAATCAGTATAGAGATATTCACCTTCAGCGACTACTGTAATCAGCATAGATATTCACCTTCAGAGACATCTCTAATCAGTATAGATATTCACCTTCAGCGACTACTGTAATCAGCATAGATATTCACCTTTAGAGACTACTGTAATCAGTATAGAGATATTTACCTTCAGAGACTACTGTAATCAGTATAGAGATATTCACCTTCAGCGACTACTGTAATCAGCATAGATATTCACCTTCAGAGACATCTCTAATCAGTATAGATATTCACCTTCAGAGACATCTCTAATCAGTATAGAGATATTCACCTTCAGAGACATCTCTAATCAGTATAGAGATATTCACCTTCAGAGACATCTCTAATCAGTATAGATATTCACCTTCAGAGACTACTATAATCAGTATATAGATATTCACCTTTAGAGACTACTGTAATCAGTATAGATATTCACCTTCAGAGACTACTGTAATCAGTATAGATATTCACCTTTAGAGACTACTGTAATCAGTATAGAGATATTCACCTTCAGAGACTACTGTAATCAGCATAGATATTCACCTTTAGAGACTACTGTAATCAGTATAGAGATATTCACCTTCAGAGACATCTCTAATCAGTATAGAGATATTCACCTTCAGAGACTACTGTGATCAGCATAGATATTCACCTTCACAGACTACTGTAATCAGTATAGATATTCACCTTCAGAGACTACTGTAATCAGTATAGAGATATTCACCTTCAGAGACTACTGTAATCAGCATAGATATTCACCTTCAGAGACATCTCTAATCAGTATAGATATTCACCTTCAGAGACATCACTAATCAGTATAGAGATATTCACCTTCAGAGACTACTGTAATCAGTATAGAGATATTCACCTTTAGAGACTACTGTAATCAGTATAGATATTCACCTTCAGGGACATCTCTAATCAGTATAGAGATATTCACCTTCAGAGACATCTCTAATCAGTATAGAGATATTCACCTTCAGAGACATCTATAATTAGTATAGAGATATTCACCTTCAGAGACATCTTTAATCAGTATAGAGATATTCACCTTCAGAGACATCTCTAATCAGTATAGAGATATTCACCTTCAGAGACATCTCTAATCAGTATAGAGATATTCACCTTCAGAGACATCTCTAATCAGTATAGAGAACACAGTTGAAACTAAAACATTGTTTCTTGAGTCGCTCTTTAAATTCCCCCTCATTCCACTACATCTCCCCGAGGAAGAGACAGGAGGTACATGGGCCTCACCATGGTAACTAGAGATGTCAATCACAACAGACTTCCTCCTTCAAGGTCTGTTATTCCTTTCTGACTGATCAAAGCCACGAACTAAAACAAAGACAGTCTCTTGATGTAAATATCAGAAGATGTTTATATCTGGCACATTTTTCATCTCCATCGTGTTGTTTCTGTATAATTAATGATTCAAAAAACTTTCAGCTCTTTATTTTTGTATCTTTTGTTTTCAGAACATTTCTACATTTGATCTTTTAGCGGTTCATTTCTTTAGCCTGGGTACCATTTTTTTTAAATTTTTTTTAAAGCTAACACTCCACTCCATGAAGTCTGTGTCATATTCTTTGACAAAAGAAAGGAGAGGCAAGGAGTGGAATGTAGTAGCTGAACAGAGATGGTAACCAGGCTATAATTTATCAGGAGGACAAAGAGATAATTGTACCTGTTGTTAACCATAGATATCTGTGTTCTGTAACTATGAGATGTTATACAGTGCAGTCAGAGGTGATGGATGCTCTTTGTCGTTTCCTGCTGGATTGGGAGTTTTGTACTTGATATCTTCTTTCTCTAATCTCATATATTATAATGACATAAATTAGTTGGACTATTCTGTGTTCTTGCTATTCTCTCTATAGTGTAACTGGCTGATGAACCTGACTAGGAGGTCAGTAAACTACTGTCTCAGTCAGACTGTTGTCCTAGTCACCGATGAACCTGACTAGGAGGTCAGGAAACTACTGTCTCAGTCAGACTGTTGTCCTAGCCACTGATGAACCTGACTAGGGGGTCAGTAAACTACTGTCTCAGTCAGACTGTTGTCCTAGTCACCGATGAACCTGACTAGGAGGTCAGGAAACTACTGTCTCAGTCAGACTGTTGTCCTAGTCACCGATGAACCTGACTAGGAGGTCAGGAAACTACTGTCTCAGTCAGACTGTTGTCCTAGTCACCGATGAACCTGACTAGGAGGTCAGGAAACTACTGTCTCAGTCAGACTGTTGTCCTAGTCACCGATGAACCTGACTAGGAGGTCAGGAAACTACTGTCTCAGTCAGACTGTTGTCCTAAACCTGACTAGGAGGTCAGGAAACTACTGTCTCAGTCAGACTGTTGTCCTAGTCACCGATGAACCTGACTAGGAGGTCAGGAAACTACTGTCTCAGTCAGACTGTTGTCCTAGTCACTGATTAACCTGACTAGGAGGTCAGGAAACTACTGTCTCAGTCAGACAGTTGTCCTAGTCACTGATGAACCTGACTAGGAGGTCAGTAAACTACTGTCTCAGTCAGACTGTTGTCCTAGTCACTGATGAACCTGACTAGGAGGTCAGTAAACTACTGTTAATCAGACTGTTGTCCTAGCCTCCATAGGGAGAAAAGCTGTTATAACAAGACTACAATACAGACTGGACTCCATCGATCCAATGTGACAAATGGCCATGTTTTAAATGGTCTGGCTCTCTGTCTGAGTTAAACATCTCTGTGAGTTAGAAAAATCTATGATGAAAAAAAGACAAGAAGTGCCAACTCAGGTCTCTTTCGGAGCCAAGGGGTTGATTGTTCACCGAGACCTTTTCTGTTCAGCTGCCTGCCAGACTGGTTCTGAAAAGATGCCAGTTTCCCGACCCAACAATGTCTTTCCAACAGCACAATAACGACCTGTCGTCTGTCGAAAGCCACCAGCTTTCAGGAGTTAATTGGATTTTTTATATTTTTTTTAAAAAGCAATATAAAATGGTCCTTGGTAATAATACGTCCTTATAGATTCTCATCTCTTCAGACAAAGCCGCTAATTGTTTCAGTCTGAATGTGAGAGTTCCTGTGATGTCACCTTGAGTCTGTGTCATAATATTCAGTGTTACTGTAGCAGAGAATAATACATTAGATTGCCAAACTCTAACTATATACGTGTTGTAATTCAGTTAGCAGACAGGCACTCAGAACGATGGCATCCATACAACATACAAAGAGAAGTCTCCTGGATTAAACGATACTTTCAGACATCAACTACCGCAACGACTAACACAGACAACAGCTAGTCTTTAGTTAAGAATGACAGATGAAGCCACGTTACTGTGTAGTATAGTACTGAACCATGTTACTGTGTAGTATAGTACTAAACCATGTTACTGTGTAGTATAGTACTGAACCATGTTACTGTGTAGTATACTACTGAACCATGTTACTGTGTAGTATAGTACTGAACCATGTTACTGTGTAGTATAGTACTGAACCATGTTACTGTGTAGTATAGTACTGAACCATGTTACTGTGTAGTATAGTACTAAACCATGTTACTGTGTAGTATAGTACTGAACCATGTTACTGTGTAGTATAGTACTAAACCATGTTACTGTGTAGTATAGTACTGAACCATGTTACTGTGTAGTATACTACTGAACCATGTTACTGTGTAGTATAGTACTGAACCATGTTACTGTGTAGTATACTACTGAACCATGTTACTGTGTAGTATAGTACTGAACCATGTTACTGTGTAGTATAGTACTAAACCATGTTACTGTGTAGTATAGTACTGAACCATGTTACTGTGTAGTATACTACTGAACCATGTTACTGTGTAGTATAGTACTGAACCATGTTACTGTGTAGTATAGTACTGAACCATGTTACTGTGTAGTATAGTACTGAACCATGTTACTGTGTAGTATAGTACTGAACCATGTTACTGTGTAGTATAGTACTGAACCACGTTACTGTGTAGTATAGTACTGAACCACGTTACTGTGTAGTATAGTACTGAACCATGTTACTGTGTAGTATAGTACTAAACCATGTTACTGTGTAGTATAGTACTGAACCATGTTACTGTGTAGTATACTACTGAACCATGTTACTGTGTAGTATAGTACTGAACCATGTTACTGTGTAGTATACTACTGAACCATGTTACTGTGTAGTATAGTACTGAACCATGTTACTGTGTAGTATAGTACTAAACCATGTTACTGTGTAGTATAGTACTGAACCATGTTACTGTGTAGTATACTACTGAACCATGTTACTGTGTAGTATAGTACTGAACCATGTTACTGTGTAGTATACTACTGAACCATGTTACTGTGTAGTATAGTACTGAACCATGTTACTGTGTAGTATAGTAGTGAACCATGTTACTGTGTAGTATAGTACTGAACCATGTTACTGTGTAGTATAGTACTGAACTGTGTTACATTACTGAACCACGTTACTGTGTAGTATAGTACTGAACCATGTTACATAACTGAACCACGTTACTGTGTAGTATAGTACTGAACCATGTTACTGTGTAGTATAGTACTGAACCATGTTACTGTGTAGTATATTACTGAACCATGTTACTGTGTAGTATATTACTGAACCATGTTACTGTGTAGTATATTACTGAACCATGTTACATTACTGAACCACGTTACTGTGTAGTATAGTACTGAACCATGTTACTGTGTAGTATAGTAGTGAACCATGTTACTGTGTAGTATAGTACTGAACCATGTTACTGTGTAGTATAGTACTGAACCGTGTTACATTACTGAACCACGTTACTGTGTAGTATAGTACTGAACCATGTTACTGTGTAGTATAGTACTGAACCATGTTACATAACTGAACCACGTTACTGTGTAGTATAGTACTGAACCATGTTACTGTGTAGTATAGTACTGAACCATGTTACTGTGTAGTATATTACTGAACCATGTTACTGTGTAGTATATTACTGAACCATGTTACTGTGTAGTATATTACTGAACCATGTTACATTACTGAACCACGTTACTGTGTAGTATAGTACTGAACCATGTTACTGTGTAGTATAGTACTGAACCATGTTACTGTGTAGTATAGTACTGAACCATGTTACTGTGTAGTATAGTACTGAACCATGTTACTGTGTAGTATAGTACTGAACCATGTTACTGTGTAGTATAGTACTGAACCACGTTACTGTGTAGTATAGTACTGAACCACGTTACTGTGTAGTATAGTACTGAACCATGTTACTGTGTAGTATAGTACTAAACCATGTTACTGTGTAGTATAGTACTGAACCATGTTACTGTGTAGTATACTACTGAACCATGTTACTGTGTAGTATAGTACTGAACCATGTTACTGTGTAGTATACTACTGAACCATGTTACTGTGTAGTATAGTACTGAACCATGTTACTGTGTAGTATAGTACTAAACCATGTTACTGTGTAGTATAGTACTGAACCATGTTACTGTGTAGTATACTACTGAACCATGTTACTGTGTAGTATAGTACTGAACCATGTTACTGTGTAGTATACTACTGAACCATGTTACTGTGTAGTATAGTACTGAACCATGTTACTGTGTAGTATAGTAGTGAACCATGTTACTGTGTAGTATAGTACTGAACCATGTTACTGTGTAGTATAGTACTGAACTGTGTTACATTACTGAACCACGTTACTGTGTAGTATAGTACTGAACCATGTTACATAACTGAACCACGTTACTGTGTAGTATAGTACTGAACCATGTTACTGTGTAGTATAGTACTGAACCATGTTACTGTGTAGTATATTACTGAACCATGTTACTGTGTAGTATATTACTGAACCATGTTACTGTGTAGTATATTACTGAACCATGTTACATTACTGAACCACGTTACTGTGTAGTATAGTACTGAACCATGTTACTGTGTAGTATAGTAGTGAACCATGTTACTGTGTAGTATAGTACTGAACCATGTTACTGTGTAGTATAGTACTGAACCGTGTTACATTACTGAACCACGTTACTGTGTAGTATAGTACTGAACCATGTTACTGTGTAGTATAGTACTGAACCATGTTACATAACTGAACCACGTTACTGTGTAGTATAGTACTGAACCATGTTACTGTGTAGTATAGTACTGAACCATGTTACTGTGTAGTATATTACTGAACCATGTTACTGTGTAGTATATTACTGAACCATGTTACTGTGTAGTATATTACTGAACCATGTTACATTACTGAACCACGTTACTGTGTAGTATAGTACTGAACCATGTTACTGTGTAGTATAGTACTGAACCATGTTACTGTGTAGTATAGTACTGAACCATGTTACTGTGTAGTATAGTAGTGAACCATGTTACTGTGTAGTATAGTACTGAACCATGTTACTGTGTAGTATAGTACTGAACCGTGTTACTGTGTAGTATAATACTGAACCATGTAACATTACTGAACCATGTTAATGTGTAGTATATTACTGAACCATGTTACATTACTGAAGCCACGTTACTGTGTAGTATAGTACTGAACCATGTTACTGTGTAGTATAATACTGAACCGCGTTACTGTGTAGTATAATACTGAACCATGTTACTGTGTAGTATAGTACTGAACCATGTTACTGTGTAGTATAGTACTGAACCATGTTACATTACTGAACCATGTTACATTACTGAGCCATGTTACTGTGTAGTATAGTACTGAACCATGTTACTGTGTAGTATACTGAACCATGTTACTGTGTAGTATAATACTGAACCATGTTACTGTGTAGTATAGTACTGAACCATGTTACTGTGTAGTATAGTACTGAACCATGTTACTGTGTAGTATAGTACTGAACCATGTTACTGTGTAGTATAATACTGAACCATGTTACTGTGTAGTATAATACTAAACCATGTTACTGTGTAGTATAATACTAAACCATGTTACTGTGTAGTATAATACTAAACCATGTTACTGTGTAGTATAGTACTGAACCATGTTACATTACTGAACCCTGTTACTGTGTAGTATATTACTGAACCATGTTACTGTGTAGTATATTACTGAACCATGTTACTGTGTAGTATAATACTGAACCATGTTACTGTGTAGTATAGTACTGAACCATGTTACTGTGTAGTATAATACTGAACCATGTTACTGTGTAGTATAATACTGAACCATGTAACATTACTGAGCCATGTTACTGTGTAGTATATTACTGAACCATGTTACATTACTGAGCCATGTTACTGTGTAGTATAATACTGAACCATGTTACTGTGTAGTATAATACTAAACCATGTTACTGTGTAGTATAGTACTGAACCATGTTACATTACTGAGCCATGTTACTGTGTAGTATAATACTAAACCATGTTACTGTGTAGTATAGTACTGAACCATGTAACATTACTGAGCCATGTTACTGTGTAGTATATTACTGAACCATGTTACATTACTGAGCCATGTTACTGTGTAGTATAATACTGAACCATGTTACTGTGTAGTATAATACTAAACCATGTTACTGTGTAGTATAGTACTGAACCATGTTACATTACTGAGCCATGTTACTGTGTAGTATAATACTGAACCATGTTACTGTGTAGTATAATACTAAACCATGTTACTGTGTAGTATAGTACTGAACCATGTTACATTACTGAACCCTGTTACTGTGTAGTATATTACTGAACCATGTTACTGTGTAGTATATTACTGAACCATGTTACTGTGTAGTATAATACTGAACCATGTTACTGTGTAGTATAGTACTGAACCATGTTACTGTGTAGTATATTACTGAACCATGTTACTGTGTAGTATAGTACTGAACCATGTTACTGTATAGTATAATACTGAACCATGTTACTGTGTAGTATAATACTGAACCATGTCACTGTGTAGTATAATACTGAACCATGTTACTGTGTAGTATAGTACTGAACCATGTTACTATGTAGTATAATACTGAACTGTGTTACTGTGTAGTATAGTACTGAACCATGTTCAACCATGTTACTGTGTAGTATAGTACTGAACCGTGTTACTGTGTAGTATAATACTGAACCATGTTACTGTGTAGTATAATACTGAACCATGTCACTGTGTAGTATAATACTGAACCATGTTACTGTGTAGTATAATACTGAACCATGTTACTGTGTAGTATAGTACTGAACCATGTTCAACCATGTTACTGTGTAGTATAGTACTGAACCGTGTTACTGTGTAGTATAATACTGAACCATGTCACTGTGTAGTATAATACTGAACCATGTTACTGTGTAGTATAATACTGAACCATGTTACTGTGTAGTATAATACCGAACAGTGTTACTGTGTAGGTAATAGGGATGTCATTGAGATGACAGGTCAGAGTGCAGGCAGAGATAGAATACAAATTCATAGCCTTCTGTATCACCAACTATGCAGGGTGGCAAGCCTGTCGAAATTCCAAGCGGATGGTTGTTTGCGAAGTGAGTTGGTGCTTCGGCAGAGAAAATAATCACCTAACGTGGGGCTCGAACCCACGACCCTGAGATTAAGAGTCTCATGCTCTACCGACTGAGCTAGCCAGGTACCTCAATGGTGATCTTGACTTGGTTTGAAAATCGTACATCCCAGTTTCTGCAAAATATGGTGATCAGTGAGTGTTGTTGATGGATCCTGTGGTGCAATATGTTAGCGTGTTGTACTTATACAGCAGTATACAGCAATTAGATGACTAGGTTATGAGTTCAAGCCCCACCAGGAGCAAGTATTGTTCTTGAAGCCTCTGCCTGTCTCTTTCTTGTCCGGAAAATGATAATTTATTCAAGCCATTTAGGAGTACAATTCATTGGTAATAGGTATGTCATTGAGATGACAGGTCAGAGTGCAGGCAGAGATAGAATACAAATTCATAGCCTTCTGTATCACCAACTATGCAGGGAGGCAAGCCTGCTCGAAATTCCAAGCGGATGGTTGTTTGCGAAGTGAGTTGGTGCTTCGGCAGAGAAAATAATCACCCAGCGTGGGGCTCGAACCCACGACCCTGAGATTAAGAGTCTCATGCTCTACCGACTGAGCTAGCCAGGTGCCTCAATGGTGATCTTGACTTGGTTTGAATATCGTACATCCCCGTTTCTGCAAAATATGGTGATCAGTGAGTGTTGTTGATGGATCCTGTGGTGCAATCTGTTAGCATGTTGTACTTATACAGCAGTATAAAGCAATTAGATGACAAGGTTATGAGTTCAAGCCCCACCAGGAGCAAGTATTCTTCTTGCCTGTCTATTTCTTGTCCGGAAAATGTTAATTTATTCAAGCCATTTAGGAGTACAATTCATTGGTAATAGGTATGTCATTCAGATGACAGGTCAGAGTGCAGGCAGAGATAGAATACAAATTCATAGCCTTCTGTATCACCAACTATGCAGGGTGGCAAGCCTGCTCGAAATTCCAAGCGGATGGTTGTTTGCGAAGTGCGTTGGTGCTTCGGCAGAGAAAATAATCACCTAACGTGGGGCTCGAACCCACGACCCTGAGATTACGAGTCTCATGCTCTACCGACTGAGCTAGCCAGGTGCCTCAATCGTGATTTTGACTTGGTTTGAATATCGTACATCCCCGTTTCTGCAAAATATGGTGATCAGTGAGTGTTGTTGATGGATCCTGTGGTGCAATCTGTTAGCGTGTTGTACTTATACAGCAGTATACAGCAATTAGATGACAAGGTTATGAGTTCAAGCCCCACCAGGAGCAAGTATTCTTCTTGAAGCCTCTAGCTGTCTATTTCTTGTCCGGAAAATGATAATATATTCAAGCCATTTAGGAGTACAATTCATTGGTAATAGGTATGTCATTGAGATGACAGGTCAGAGTTAGAATACAAATTCATAGCCTTCTGTATCACCAACTATGCAGGGTGGTAAGCCTGTCGAAATTCCAAGCGGATGGTTGTTTGCGAAGTGAGTTGGTGCTTCGGCAGAGAAAATAATTACCTAACGTGGGGCTCACGACCCTGAGATTAAGAGTCTCATGCTCTACCGACTGAGCTAGCCAGGTACCTCAATGGTGATCTTGACTTGGTTTGAATATCGTACATCCCAGTTTCTGCAAAATATGGTGATCAGTGAGTGTTGTTGATGGATCCTGTGGTGCAATCTGTTAGCGTGTTGTACTTAAACAGCAGTATACAGCAATTAGATGACAAGGTTATGAGTTCAAGCCCCACTAGGAGCAAGTATTGTTCTTGAAGCCTCTGCCTGTCTATTTCTTGTCCGGAAAATGATAATTTATTCAAGCCATTTAGGAGTACAATTCATTGGTAATAGGTATGTAATTCAGATGACAGGTCAGAGTGCAGGCAGAGATAGAATACAAATTCATAGCCTTCTGTATCACCAACTATGCCCACGACCCTGCAACTATGCAGGGTGCTCGAAATTCCAAGCGGATGGTTGTTTGCGAAGTGAGTTGGTGCTTCGCCAGAGAAAATAATCACCTAACGTGGGGCTCACGACCCTGAGATTAAGAGTCTCATGCTCTACCGACTGAGCTAGCCAGGTACCTCAATGGTGATCTTGACTTGGTTTGAATATCGTACATCCCAGTTTCTGCAAAATATGGTGATCAGTGAGTGTTGTTGATGGATCCTGTGGTGCAATCTGTTAGCGTGTTGTACTTAAACAGCAGTATACAGCAATTAGATGACAAGGTTATGAGTTCAAGCCCCACTAGGAGCAAGTATTGTTCTTGAAGCCTCTGCCTGTCTATTTCTTGTCCGGAAAATGATAATTTATTCAAGCCATTTAGGAGTACAATTCATTGGTAATAGGTATGTAATTCAGATGACAGGTCAGAGTGCAGGCAGAGATAGAATACAAATTCATAGCCTTCTGTATCACCAACTATGCCCACGACCCTGCAACTATGCAGGGTGCTCGAAATTCCAAGCGGATGGTTGTTTGCGAAGTGAGTTGGTGCTTCGGCAGAGAAAATAATCACCCAACTTGGGGCTCGAACCCACGACCGTGAGATTAAGAGTCTCATGCTCTACCGACTGAGCTAGCCAGGTACCTCAATGGTGATCTTGACTTGGTTTGAATATCGTACATCCCAGTTTCTGCAAAATATGGTGATCAGTGAGTGTTGTTGATGGATCCTGTGGTGCAATCTGTTAGCGTGTTGTACTTAAACAGCAGTATACAGCAATTAGATGACAAGGTTATGAGTTCAAGCCCCACTAGGAGCAAGTACTGTTCTTGAAGCCTCTGCCTGTCTATTTCTTGTCCGGAAAATGATAATTTATTCAAGCCATTTAGGAGTACAATTCATTGGTAATAGGTATGTCATTGAGATGACAGGTCAGAGTTAGAATACAAATTCATAGCCTTCTGTATCACCAACTATGCAGGGTGGTAAGCCTGTCGAAATTCCAAGCGGATGGTTGTTTGCGAAGTGAGTTGGTGCTTCGGCAGAGAAAATAATTACCTAACGTGGGGCTCACGACCCTGAGATTAAGAGTCTCATGCTCTACCGACTGAGCTAGCCAGGTACCTCAATGGTGATCTTGACTTGGTTTGAATATCGTACATCCCAGTTTCTGCAAAATATGGTGATCAGTGAGTGTTGTTGATGGATCCTGTGGTGCAATCTGTTAGCGTGTTGTACTTAAACAGCAGTATACAGCAATTAGATGACAAGGTTATGAGTTCAAGCCCCACTAGGAGCAAGTATTGTTCTTGAAGCCTCTGCCTGTCTATTTCTTGTCCGGAAAATGATAATTTATTCAAGCCATTTAGGAGTACAATTCATTGGTAATAGGTATGTAATTCAGATGACAGGTCAGAGTGCAGGCAGAGATAGAATACAAATTCATAGCCTTCTGTATCACCAACTATGCCCACGACCCTGCAACTATGCAGGGTGCTCGAAATTCCAAGCGGATGGTTGTTTGCGAAGTGAGTTGGTGCTTCGCCAGAGAAAATAATCACCTAACGTGGGGCTCACGACCCTGAGATTAAGAGTCTCATGCTCTACCGACTGAGCTAGCCAGGTACCTCAATGGTGATCTTGACTTGGTTTGAATATCGTACATCCCAGTTTCTGCAAAATATGGTGATCAGTGAGTGTTGTTGATGGATCCTGTGGTGCAATCTGTTAGCGTGTTGTACTTAAACAGCAGTATACAGCAATTAGATGACAAGGTTATGAGTTCAAGCCCCACTAGGAGCAAGTATTGTTCTTGAAGCCTCTGCCTGTCTATTTCTTGTCCGGAAAATGATAATTTATTCAAGCCATTTAGGAGTACAATTCATTGGTAATAGGTATGTAATTCAGATGACAGGTCAGAGTGCAGGCAGAGATAGAATACAAATTCATAGCCTTCTGTATCACCAACTATGCCCACGACCCTGCAACTATGCAGGGTGCTCGAAATTCCAAGCGGATGGTTGTTTGCGAAGTGAGTTGGTGCTTCGGCAGAGAAAATAATCACCCAACTTGGGGCTCGAACCCACGACCGTGAGATTAAGAGTCTCATGCTCTACCGACTGAGCTAGCCAGGTACCTCAATGGTGATCTTGACTTGGTTTGAATATCGTACATCCCAGTTTCTGCAAAATATGGTGATCAGTGAGTGTTGTTGATGGATCCTGTGGTGCAATCTGTTAGCGTGTTGTACTTATACAGCAGTATAAAGCAATTAGATGACAAGGTTATGAGTTCAAGCCCCACCAGGAGCAAGTATTCTTCTTGCCTGTCTATTTCTTGTCCGGAAAATGTTAATTTATTCAAGCCATTTAGGAGTACAATTCATTGGTAATAGGTATGTCATTCAGATGACAGGTCAGAGTGCAGGCAGAGATAGAATACAAATTCATAGCCTTCTGTATCACCAACTATGCAGGGTGGCAAGCCTGCTCGAAATTCCAAGCGGATGGTTGTTTGCGAAGTGCGTTGGTGCTTCGGCAGAGAAAATAATCACCTAACGTGGGGCTCGAACCCACGACCCTGAGATTACGAGTCTCATGCTCTACCGACTGAGCTAGCCAGGTGCCTCAATCGTGATTTTGACTTGGTTTGAATATCGTACATCCCAGTTTCTGCAAAATATGGTGATCAGTGAGTGTTGTTGATGGATCCTGTGGTGCAATCTGTTAGCGTGTTGTACTTATACAGCAGTATACAGCAATTAGATGACAAGGTTATGAGTTCAAGCCCCACCAGGAGCAAGTATTCTTCTTGAAGCCTCTAGCTGTCTATTTCTTGTCCGGAAAATGATAATATATTCAAGCCATTTGGGAGTACAATTCATTGGTAATAGGTATGTCATTGAGATGACAGGTCAGAGTGCAGGCAGAGATAGAATACAAATTCATAGCCTTCTGTATCACCAACTATGCAGAGTGGCAAGCCTGCTCGAAATTCCAAGCGGATGGTTGTTTGCGAAGTGAGTTGGTGCTTCGGCAGAGAAAATAATCACCTAACGTGGGGCTCACGACCCTGAGATTAAGAGTCTCATGCTCTACCGACTGAGCTAGCCAGGTACCTCAATGGTGATCTTGACTTGGTTTGAAAATCGTACATCCCAGTTTCTGCAAAATATGGTGATCAGTGAGTGTTGTTGATGGATCCTGTGGTGCAATCTGTTAGCGTGTTGTACTTATACAGCAGTATACAGCAATTAGATGACAAGGTTATGAGTTCAAGCCCCACCAGGAGCAAGTATTCTTCTTGAAGCCTCTTCCTGTCTATTTCTTGTCCGGAAAATGATAATTTATTCAAGCCATTTAGGAGTACAATTCATTGGTAATAGGTATGTCATTGAGATGACAGGTCAGAGTGCAGGCAGAGATAGAATACAAATTCATAGCCTTCTGTATCACCAACTATGCAGGGTGGTAAGCCTGTCGAAATTCCAAGCGGATGGTTGTTTGCGAAGTGAGTTGGTGCTTCGGCAGAGAAAATAATTACCCAAAGTGGGGCTCGAACCCACGACCCTGAGATTAAGAGTCTCATGCTCTACCGACTGCTAGCCAGGAACCTGAATAGTATTTTTGACTTGGTACGAATATCGTACAGCCCAGTTTCTGCAAAATATGGTGATCAGTGAGTGTTGTTGATGGATCCTGTGGTGCAATCTGTTAGCGTGTTGTACTTATACAGCAGTATACAGCAATTAGATGACAAGGTTATGAGTTCAAGCCCCACTAGGAGCAAGTATTGTTCTTGAAGCCTCTGCCTGTCTATTTCTTGTCCGGAAAATGATAATTTATTCAAGCCATTTAGGAGTACAATTCATTGGTAATAGGTATGTCATTGAGATGACAGGTCAGAGTGCAGGCAGAGATAGAATACAAATTCATAGCCTTCTGTATCACCAACTATGCAGGGTGGCAAGCCTGCTCGAAATTCCAAGCGGATGGTTGTTTGCGAAGTGAGTTGGTGCTTCGGCAGAGAAAATAATTACCCAAAGTGGGGCTCGAACCCACGACCATGAGATTAAGAGTCTCATGCTCTACCGACTGAGCTAGCCAGGTACCTCAAATGTGATCTTGACTTGGTTTGAAAATCGTACATCCCAGTTTCTGCAAAATATGGTGATCAGTGAGTGTTGTTGATGGATCCTGTGGTGCAATCTGTTAGCGTGTTGTACTTATACAGCAGTATAAAGCAATTAGATGACAAGGTTATGAGTTCAAGCCCCACCAGGAGCAAGTATTCTTCTTGCCTGTCTATTTCTTGTCCGGAAAATGATCATTTATTCAAGCCATTTAGGAGTACAATTCATTGGTAATAGGTATGTCATTCAGATGACAGGTCAGAGTGCAGGCAGAGATAGAATACAAATTCATAGCCTTCTGTATCACCAACTATGCAGGGAGGCAAGCCTGCTCGAAATTCCAAGCGGATGGTTGTTTGCGAAGTGAGTTGGTGCTTCGGCAGAGAAAATAATCACCTAACGTGGGGCTCGAACCCACGACCCTGAGATTAAGAGTCTCATGCTCTACCGACTGAGCTAGCCAGGTGCCTCAATAGTATTTTTGACTTGGTACGAATATCGTACAGCCCAGTTTCTGCAAAATATGGTGATCAGTGAGTGTTGTTGATGGATCCTGTGGTGCAATCTGTTAGCATGTTGTACTTAAACAGCAGTATACAGCAATTAGATGACAAGGTTATGAGTTCAAGCCCCACTAGGAGCAAGTATTGTTCTTGAAGCCTCTGCCTGTCTATTTCTTGTCCGGAAAATGATAATTTATTCAAGCCATTTAGGAGTACAATTCATTGGTAATAGGTATGTCATTCAGATGACAGGTCAGAGTGCAGGCAGAGATAGAATACAAATTCATAGCCTTCTGTATCACCAACTATGCAGGGTGGCAAGCCTGCTCGAAATTCCAAGCGGATGGTTGTTTGCGAAGTGAGTTGGTGCTTCGGCAGAGAAAATAATCACCCAACGTGGGGCTCGAACCCACGACCCTGAGATTAAGAGTCTCATGCTCTACCGACTGAGCTAGCCAGGTACCTCAATGCTGATCTTGACTTGGTTTGAATATCGTACATCCCAGTTTCTGCAAAATATGGTGATCAGTGAGTGTTGTTGATGGATCCTGTGGTGCAATCTGTTAGCGTGTTGTACTTAAACAGCAGTATACAGCAATTAGATGACAAGGTTATGAGTTCAAGCCCCACTAGGAGCAAGTATTGTTCTTGAAGCCTCTGCCTGTCTATTTCTTGTCCGGAAAATGATAATTTATTCAAGCCATTTAGGAGTACAATTCATTGGTAATAGGTATGTCATTGAGATGACAGGTCAGAGTTAGAATACAAATTCATAGCCTTCTGTATCACCAACTATGCAGGGTGGTAAGCCTGTCGAAATTCCAAGCGGATGGTTGTTTGCGAAGTGAGTTGGTGCTTCGGCAGAGAAAATAATTACCCAAAGTGGGGCTCGAACCCACGACCATGAGATTAAGAGTCTCATGCTCTACCGACTGAGCTAGCCAGGTACCTCAATGGTGATCTTGACTTGGTTTGAAAATCGTACATCCCAGTTTCTGCAAAATATGGTGATCAGTGAGTGTTGTTGATGGATCCTGTGGTGCAATCTGTTAGCGTGTTGTACCTATACAGCAGTATACAGCAATTAGATGACAAGGTTATGAGTTCAAGCC
The DNA here is from genome assembly GCF_057628025.1 of Oncorhynchus mykiss. Lineage (NCBI taxonomy): Eukaryota > Metazoa > Chordata > Actinopteri > Salmoniformes > Salmonidae > Oncorhynchus > Oncorhynchus mykiss. The sequence continues at coordinate 2,450,779 of NC_143024.1, read as the reverse complement.
CCACTAGGAGCAAGTATTGTTCTTGAAGCCTCTGCCTGTCTATTTCTTGTCCGGAAAATGATCATTTATTCAAGCCATTTAGGAGTACAATTCATTGGTAATAGGTATGTCATTGAGATGACAGGTCAGAGTGCAGGCAGAGATAGAATACAAATTCATAGCCTTCTGTATCACCAACTATGCAGGGTGGTAAGCCTGTCGAAATTCCAAGCGGATGGTTGTTTGCGAAGTGAGTTGGTGCTTCGGCAGAGAAAATAATTACCCAAAGTGGGGCTCGAACCCACGACCATGAGATTAAGAGTCTCATGCTCCACCGACTGAGCTAGCCAGGTACCTCAATTGTGATCTTGACTTGGTTTGAAAATCGCACATCCCAGTTTCTGCAAAATATGGTGATCAGTGAGTGTTGTTGATGGATCCTGTGGTGCAATATGTTAGCGTGTTGTACTTATACAGCAGTATACAGCAATTAGATGACAAGGTTATGAGTTCAAGCCCCACTAGGAGCAAGTATTGTTCTTGAAGCCTCTGCCTGTCTATTTCTTGTCCGGAAGATGATAATTTAGTCAAGCCATTTAGGAGTACAATTCATTGGTAATAGGTATGTCATTCAGATGACAGGTCAGAGTGCCGGCAGAGCTAGAATACAAATTCATAGCCTTCTGTATCACCAACCATGCAGAATGGCAAGCCTGTTCGAAATTCCAAGCGGATGGTTGTTTGCGAAGTGAGTTGGTGCTTCGGCAGAGAAAATAATCACCCAGCGTGGGGCTCGAACCCACGACCTGAGATTACGAGTCTCATGCTCTACCGACTGAGCTAGCCAGGTACCTCAATGGTGATCTTGACTTGGTTTGAATATCGTACATCCCAGTTTCTGCAAAATATGGTGATCAGTGAGTGTTGTTGATGGATCCTGTGGTGCAATCTGTTAGCGTGTTGTACTTATACAGCAGTATACAGCAATTAGATGACAAGGTTATGAGTTCAAGCCCCACCAGGAGCAAGTATTGTTCTTGAAGCCTCTGCCTGTCTCTTTCTTGTCCGGAAAATGATAATTTATTCAAGCCATTTAGGAGTACAATTCATTGGTAATAGGTATGTCATTGAGATGACAGGTCAGAGTGCAGGCAGAGATAGAATACAAATTCATAGCCTTCTGTATCACCAACTATGCAGGGTGGGAAGCCTGCTCGAAATTCCAAGCGGATGGTTGTCTGCGAAGTGAGATAGAATACAAATTCATAGCCTTCTGTATCACCAACTATGCAGGGTGGCAAGCCTGCTCGAAATTCCAAGCGGATGGTTGTTTGCGAAGTGAGTTGGTGCTTCGGCAGAGAAAATAATCACCCAACGTGGGGCTCGAACCCATGACCCTGAGATTAAGAGTCTCATGCTGTACCGACTGAGCTAGCCAGGTACTTCAATGGTGATCTTGACTTGGTTTGAATATCGTACATCCCAGTTTCTGCAAAATATGGTGATCAGTGAGAGTGTTGTTGATGGATCCTGTGGTGCAATCTGTTAGCGTGTTGTACTTATACAGCAGTATACAGCAATTAGATGACAAGGTTATGAGTTCAAGCCCCACCAGGAGCAAGTATTGTTCTTGAAGCCTCTGCCTGTCTATTTCTGCTCCGGAAAATGATAATTTATTCAAGCCATTTAGGAGTACAATTCATTGGTAATAGGTATGTCATTGAGATGACAGGTCAGAGTGCAGGCAGAGATAGAATACAAATTCATAGCCTTCTGTATCACCAACTATGCAGAGTGGCAAGCCTGCTCGAAATTCCAAGCGGATGGTTGTTTGCGAAGTGAGTTGGTGCTTCGGCAGAGAAAATAAACACCCAGCGTGGGGCTCGAAACAACGACTCTGATATTAAGAGTCTCATGCTCTACCGACTGAGATAGCCAGGTACCTGAATAGTATTTTTGACTTGGTACGAATATCGTACAGCCCAGTTTCTGCAAAATATGGTGAAAAGTGAGAGTGTTGTTGATGGATCCTGTGGTGCAATCTGTTAGCGTGTTGTACTTATACAGCAGTATACAGCAATTAGATGACAAGGTTATGAGTTCAAGCCCCACCAGGAGCAAGTATTGTTCTTGAAGCCTCTGCCTGTCTCTTTCTTGTCCGGAAAATGATAATTTATTCAAGCCATTTAGGAGTACAATTCATTGGTAATAGGTATGTCATTGAGATGACAGGTCAGAGTGCAGGCAGAGATAGAATACAAATTCATAGCCTTCTGTATCACCAACTATGCAAGCCTGCTCGAAATTCCAAGCGGATGGTTGTTTGCGAAGTGAGTTGGTGCTTCGGCAGAGAAAATAATCACCCAGCGTGGGGCTCAAACCCACAACCCTGAGATTAAGAGTCTCATGCTCTACCGACTGAGCTAGCCAGGTACCTCAATGGTGATCTTGACTTGGTTTGAATATCGTACATCCCAGTTTCTGCAAAATATGGTGATCAGTGAGTGATGTTGATGGATCCTGTGGTGCAATCTGTTAGCGTGTTGTACTTATACAGCAGTATACAGCAATTAGATGACAAGGTTATGAGTTCAAGCCCCACCAGGAGCAAGTATTGTTCTTGAAGCCTCTGCCTGTCTCTTTCTTGTCCGGAAAATGATAATTTATTCAAGCCATTTAGGAGTACAATTCATTGGTAATAGGTATGTCATTGAGATGACAGGTCATAGTGCAGGCAGAGATAGAATACAAATTCATAGCCTTCTGTATCACCAACTATGCAGGGTGGCAAGCCTGCTCGAAATTCCAAGCGGATGGTTGTCTGCGAAGTGAGTTGGTGCTTCGGCAGAGAAAATAAACACCCAGCGTGGGGCTCGAAACAACGACTCTGATATTAAGAGTCTCATGCTCTACCGACTGAGATAGCCAGGTACCTGAATAGTATTTTTGACTTGGTACGAATATCGTACAGCCCAGTTTCTGCAAAATATGGTGAAAAGTGAGAGTGTTGTTGATGGATCCTGTGGTGCAATCTGTTAGCGTGTTGTACTTATACAGCAGTATACAGCAATTAGATGACAAGGTTATGAGTTCAAGCCCCACCAGGAGCAAGTATTGTTCTTGAAGCCTCTGCCTGTCTCTTTCTTGTCCGGAAAATGATAATTTATTCAAGCCATTTAGGAGTACAATTCATTGGTAATAGGTATGTCATTGAGATGACAGGTCAGAGTGCAGGCAGAGATAGAATACAAATTCATAGCCTTCTGTATCACCAACTATGCAAGCCTGCTCGAAATTCCAAGCGGATGGTTGTTTGCGAAGTGAGTTGGTGCTTCGGCAGAGAAAATAATCACCCAGCGTGGGGCTCAAACCCACGACCCTGAGATTAAGAGTCTCATGCTCTACCGACTGAGCTAGCCAGGTACCTCAATGGTGATCTTGACTTGGTTTGAATATCGTACATCCCAGTTTCTGCAAAATATGGTGATCAGTGAGTGATGTTGATGGATCCTGTGGTGCAATCTGTTAGCGTGTTGTACTTATACAGCAGTATACAGCAATTAGATGACAAGGTTATGAGTTCAAGCCCCACCAGGAGCAAGTATTGTTCTTGAAGCCTCTGCCTGTCTCTTTCTTGTCCGGAAAATGATAATTTATTCAAGCCATTTAGGAGTACAATTCATTGGTAATAGGTATGTCATTGAGATGACAGGTCATAGTGCAGGCAGAGATAGAATACAAATTCATAGCCTTCTGTATCACCAACTATGCAGGGTGGCAAGCCTGCTCGAAATTCCAAGCGGATGGTTGTCTGCGAAGTGAGATAGAATACAAATTCATAGCCTTCTGTATCACCAACTATGCAGGGTGGCAAGCCTGCTCGAAATTCCAAGCGGATGGTTGTTTGCGAAGTGAGTTGGTGCTTCGGCAGAGAAAATAATCACCCAGCGTTGGGCTCGAACCCACAACCCTGAGATTAAGAGTCTCATACTCTACCGACTGAGCTAGCCAGGTACCTCAATGGTGATCTTGACTTGGTTTGAATATCGTACATCCCAGTTTCTGCAAAATATGGTGATCAGTGAGTGTTGTTGATGGATCCTGTGGTGCAATCTGTTAGCGTGTTGTACTTATACAGCAGTATACAGCAATTAGATGACAAGGTTATGAGTTCAAGCCCCACCAGGAGCAAGTATTGTTCTTGAAGCCTCTGCGTGTCTATTTCTGCTCCGGAAAATGATAATTTATTCAAGCCATTTAGGAGTACAATTCATTGGTAATAGGTATGTCATTGAGATGACAGGTCAGAGTGCAGGCAGAGATAGAATACAAATTCATAGCCTTCTGTATCACCAACTATGCAGAGTGGCAAGCCTGCTCGAAATTCCAAGCGGATGGTTGTTTGCGAAGTGAGTTGGTGCTTCGGCAGAGAAAATAAACACCCAGCGTGGGGCTCGAAACAACGACTCTGATATTAAGAGTCTCATGCTCTACCGACTGAGATAGCCAGGTACCTGAATAGTATTTTTGACTTGGTACGAATATCGTACAGCCCAGTTTCTGCAAAATATGGTGAAAAGTGAGAGTGTTGTTGATGGATCCTGTGGTGCAATCTGTTAGCGTGTTGTACTTATACAGCAGTATACAGCAATTAGATGACAAGGTTATGAGTTCAAGCCCCACCAGGAGCAAGTATTGTTCTTGAAGCCTCTGCCTGTCTCTTTCTTGTCCGGAAAATGATAATTTATTCAAGCCATTTAGGAGTACAATTCATTGGTAATAGGTATGTCATTGAGATGACAGGTCAGAGTGCAGGCAGAGATAGAATACAAATTCATAGCCTTCTGTATCACCAACTATGCAAGCCTGCTCGAAATTCCAAGCGGATGGTTGTTTGCGAAGTGAGTTGGTGCTTCGGCAGAGAAAATAATCACCCAGCGTGGGGCTCAAACCCACAACCCTGAGATTAAGAGTCTCATGCTCTACCGACTGAGCTAGCCAGGTACCTCAATGGTGATCTTGACTTGGTTTGAATATCGTACATCCCAGTTTCTGCAAAATATGGTGATCAGTGAGTGATGTTGATGGATCCTGTGGTGCAATCTGTTAGCGTGTTGTACTTATACAGCAGTATACAGCAATTAGATGACAAGGTTATGAGTTCAAGCCCCACCAGGAGCAAGTATTGTTCTTGAAGCCTCTGCCTGTCTCTTTCTTGTCCGGAAAATGATAATTTATTCAAGCCATTTAGGAGTACAATTCATTGGTAATAGGTATGTCATTGAGATGACAGGTCATAGTGCAGGCAGAGATAGAATACAAATTCATAGCCTTCTGTATCACCAACTATGCAGGGTGGCAAGCCTGCTCGAAATTCCAAGCGGATGGTTGTCTGCGAAGTGAGTTGGTGCTTCGGCAGAGAAAATAAACACCCAGCGTGGGGCTCGAAACAACGACTCTGATATTAAGAGTCTCATGCTCTACCGACTGAGATAGCCAGGTACCTGAATAGTATTTTTGACTTGGTACGAATATCGTACAGCCCAGTTTCTGCAAAATATGGTGAAAAGTGAGAGTGTTGTTGATGGATCCTGTGGTGCAATCTGTTAGCGTGTTGTACTTATACAGCAGTATACAGCAATTAGATGACAAGGTTATGAGTTCAAGCCCCACCAGGAGCAAGTATTGTTCTTGAAGCCTCTGCCTGTCTCTTTCTTGTCCGGAAAATGATAATTTATTCAAGCCATTTAGGAGTACAATTCATTGGTAATAGGTATGTCATTGAGATGACAGGTCAGAGTGCAGGCAGAGATAGAATACAAATTCATAGCCTTCTGTATCACCAACTATGCAAGCCTGCTCGAAATTCCAAGCGGATGGTTGTTTGCGAAGTGAGTTGGTGCTTCGGCAGAGAAAATAATCACCCAGCGTGGGGCTCAAACCCACGACCCTGAGATTAAGAGTCTCATGCTCTACCGACTGAGCTAGCCAGGTACCTCAATGGTGATCTTGACTTGGTTTGAATATCGTACATCCCAGTTTCTGCAAAATATGGTGATCAGTGAGTGATGTTGATGGATCCTGTGGTGCAATCTGTTAGCGTGTTGTACTTATACAGCAGTATACAGCAATTAGATGACAAGGTTATGAGTTCAAGCCCCACCAGGAGCAAGTATTGTTCTTGAAGCCTCTGCCTGTCTCTTTCTTGTCCGGAAAATGATAATTTATTCAAGCCATTTAGGAGTACAATTCATTGGTAATAGGTATGTCATTGAGATGACAGGTCATAGTGCAGGCAGAGATAGAATACAAATTCATAGCCTTCTGTATCACCAACTATGCAGGGTGGCAAGCCTGCTCGAAATTCCAAGCGGATGGTTGTCTGCGAAGTGAGATAGAATACAAATTCATAGCCTTCTGTATCACCAACTATGCAGGGTGGCAAGCCTGCTCGAAATTCCAAGCGGATGGTTGTTTGCGAAGTGAGTTGGTGCTTCGGCAGAGAAAATAATCACCCAGCGTTGGGCTCGAACCCACAACCCTGAGATTAAGAGTCTCATACTCTACCGACTGAGCTAGCCAGGTACCTCAATGGTGATCTTGACTTGGTTTGAATATCGTACATCCCAGTTTCTGCAAAATATGGTGATCAGTGAGTGTTGTTGATGGATCCTGTGGTGCAATCTGTTAGCGTGTTGTACTTATACAGCAGTATACAGCAATTAGATGACAAGGTTATGAGTTCAAGCCCCACCAGGAGCAAGTATTGTTCTTGAAGCCTCTGCGTGTCTATTTCTGCTCCGGAAAATGATAATTTATTCAAGCCATTTAGGAGTACAATTCATTGGTAATAGGTATGTCATTGAGATGACAGGTCAGAGTGCAGGCAGAGATAGAATACAAATTCATAGCCTTCTGTATCACCAACTATGCAGAGTGGCAAGCCTGCTCGAAATTCCAAGCGGATGGTTGTTTGCGAAGTGAGTTGGTGCTTCGGCAGAGAAAATAAACACCCAGCGTGGGGCTCGAAACAACGACTCTGATATTAAGAGTCTCATGCTCTACCGACTGAGATAGCCAGGTACCTGAATAGTATTTTTGACTTGGTACGAATATCGTACAGCCCAGTTTCTGCAAAATATGGTGAAAAGTGAGAGTGTTGTTGATGGATCCTGTGGTGCAATCTGTTAGCGTGTTGTACTTATACAGCAGTATACAGCAATTAGATGACAAGGTTATGAGTTCAAGCCCCACCAGGAGCAAGTATTGTTCTTGAAGCCTCTGCCTGTCTCTTTCTTGTCCGGAAAATGATAATTTATTCAAGCCATTTAGGAGTACAATTCATTGGTAATAGGTATGTCATTGAGATGACAGGTCAGAGTGCAGGCAGAGATAGAATACAAATTCATAGCCTTCTGTATCACCAACTATGCAAGCCTGCTCGAAATTCCAAGCGGATGGTTGTTTGCGAAGTGAGTTGGTGCTTCGGCAGAGAAAATAATCACCCAGCGTGGGGCTCAAACCCACGACCCTGAGATTAAGAGTCTCATGCTCTACCGACTGAGCTAGCCAGGTACCTCAATGGTGATCTTGACTTGGTTTGAATATCGTACATCCCAGTTTCTGCAAAATATGGTGATCAGTGAGTGATGTTGATGGATCCTGTGGTGCAATCTGTTAGCGTGTTGTACTTATACAGCAGTATACAGCAATTAGATGACAAGGTTATGAGTTCAAGCCCCACCAGGAGCAAGTATTGTTCTTGAAGCCTCTGCCTGTCTCTTTCTTGTCCGGAAAATGATAATTTATTCAAGCCATTTAGGAGTACAATTCATAGGTATGTCATTGAGATGACAGGTCATAGTGCAGGCAGAGATAGAATACAAATTCATAGCCTTCTGTATCACCAACTATGCAGGGTGGCAAGCCTGCTCGAAATTCCAAGCGGATGGTTGTCTGCGAAGTGAGTTGGTGCTTCGGCAGAGAAAATAAACACCCAGCGTGGGGCTCGAAACAACGACTCTGATATTAAGAGTCTCATGCTCTACCGACTGAGATAGCCAGGTACCTGAATAGTATTTTTGACTTGGTACGAATATCGTACAGCCCAGTTTCTGCAAAATATGGTGAAAAGTGAGAGTGTTGTTGATGGATCCTGTGGTGCAATCTGTTAGCGTGTTGTACTTATACAGCAGTATACAGCAATTAGATGACAAGGTTATGAGTTCAAGCCCCACCAGGAGCAAGTATTGTTCTTGAAGCCTCTGCCTGTCTCTTTCTTGTCCGGAAAATGATAATTTATTCAAGCCATTTAGGAGTACAATTCATTGGTAATAGGTATGTCATTGAGATGACAGGTCAGAGTGCAGGCAGAGATAGAATACAAATTCATAGCCTTCTGTATCACCAACTATGCAAGCCTGCTCGAAATTCCAAGCGGATGGTTGTTTGCGAAGTGAGTTGGTGCTTCGGCAGAGAAAATAATCACCCAGCGTGGGGCTCAAACCCACGACCCTGAGATTAAGAGTCTCATGCTCTACCGACTGAGCTAGCCAGGTACCTCAATGGTGATCTTGACTTGGTTTGAATATCGTACATCCCAGTTTCTGCAAAATATGGTGATCAGTGAGTGATGTTGATGGATCCTGTGGTGCAATCTGTTAGCGTGTTGTACTTATACAGCAGTATACAGCAATTAGATGACAAGGTTATGAGTTCAAGCCCCACCAGGAGCAAGTATTGTTCTTGAAGCCTCTGCCTGTCTCTTTCTTGTCCGGAAAATGATAATTTATTCAAGCCATTTAGGAGTACAATTCATTGGTAATAGGTATGTCATTGAGATGACAGGTCATAGTGCAGGCAGAGATAGAATACAAATTCATAGCCTTCTGTATCACCAACTATGCAGGGTGGCAAGCCTGCTCGAAATTCCAAGCGGATGGTTGTCTGCGAAGTGAGTTGGTGCTTCGGCAGAGAAAATAAACACCCAGCGTGGGGCTCGAAACAACGACTCTGATATTAAGAGTCTCATGCTCTACCGACTGAGATAGCCAGGTACCTGAATAGTATTTTTGACTTGGTACGAATATCGTACAGCCCAGTTTCTGCAAAATATGGTGAAAAGTGAGAGTGTTGTTGATGGATCCTGTGGTGCAATCTGTTAGCGTGTTGTACTTATACAGCAGTATACAGCAATTAGATGACAAGGTTATGAGTTCAAGCCCCACCAGGAGCAAGTATTGTTCTTGAAGCCTCTGCCTGTCTCTTTCTTGTCCGGAAAATGATAATTTATTCAAGCCATTTAGGAGTACAATTCATTGGTAATAGGTATGTCATTGAGATGACAGGTCAGAGTGCAGGCAGAGATAGAATACAAATTCATAGCCTTCTGTATCACCAACTATGCAAGCCTGCTCGAAATTCCAAGCGGATGGTTGTTTGCGAAGTGAGTTGGTGCTTCGGCAGAGAAAATAATCACCCAGCGTGGGGCTCAAACCCACGACCCTGAGATTAAGAGTCTCATGCTCTACCGACTGAGCTAGCCAGGTACCTCAATGGTGATCTTGACTTGGTTTGAATATCGTACATCCCAGTTTCTGCAAAATATGGTGATCAGTGAGTGATGTTGATGGATCCTGTGGTGCAATCTGTTAGCGTGTTGTACTTATACAGCAGTATACAGCAATTAGATGACAAGGTTATGAGTTCAAGCCCCACCAGGAGCAAGTATTGTTCTTGAAGCCTCTGCCTGTCTCTTTCTTGTCCGGAAAATGATAATTTATTCAAGCCATTTAGGAGTACAATTCATTGGTAATAGGTATGTCATTGAGATGACAGGTCATAGTGCAGGCAGAGATAGAATACAAATTCATAGCCTTCTGTATCACCAACTATGCAGGGTGGCAAGCCTGCTCGAAATTCCAAGCGGATGGTTGTCTGCGAAGTGAGATAGAATACAAATTCATAGCCTTCTGTATCACCAACTATGCAGGGTGGCAAGCCTGCTCGAAATTCCAAGCGGATGGTTGTTTGCGAAGTGAGTTGGTGCTTCGGCAGAGAAAATAATCACCCAGCGTTGGGCTCGAACCCACAACCCTGAGATTAAGAGTCTCATACTCTACCGACTGAGCTAGCCAGGTACCTCAATGGTGATCTTGACTTGGTTTGAATATCGTACATCCCAGTTTCTGCAAAATATGGTGATCAGTGAGTGTTGTTGATGGATCCTGTGGTGCAATCTGTTAGCGTGTTGTACTTATACAGCAGTATACAGCAATTAGATGACAAGGTTATGAGTTCAAGCCCCACCAGGAGCAAGTATTGTTCTTGAAGCCTCTGCCTGTCTATTTCTGCTCCGGAAAATGATAATTTATTCAAGCCATTTAGGAGTACAATTCATTGGTAATAGGTATGTCATTGAGATGACAGGTCAGAGTGCAGGCAGAGATAGAATACAAATTCATAGCCTTCTGTATCACCAACTATGCAGAGTGGCAAGCCTGCTCGAAATTCCAAGCGGATGGTTGTTTGCGAAGTGAGTTGGTGCTTCGGCAGAGAAAATAAACACCCAGCGTGGGGCTCGAAACAACGACTCTGATATTAAGAGTCTCATGCTCTACCGACTGAGATAGCCAGGTACCTGAATAGTATTTTTGACTTGGTACGAATATCGTACAGCCCAGTTTCTGCAAAATATGGTGAAAAGTGAGAGTGTTGTTGATGGATCCTGTGGTGCAATCTGTTAGCGTGTTGTACTTATACAGCAGTATACAGCAATTAGATGACAAGGTTATGAGTTCAAGCCCCACCAGGAGCAAGTATTGTTCTTGAAGCCTCTGCCTGTCTCTTTCTTGTCCGGAAAATGATAATTTATTCAAGCCATTTAGGAGTACAATTCATTGGTAATAGGTATGTCATTGAGATGACAGGTCAGAGTGCAGGCAGAGATAGAATACAAATTCATAGCCTTCTGTATCACCAACTATGCAAGCCTGCTCGAAATTCCAAGCGGATGGTTGTTTGCGAAGTGAGTTGGTGCTTCGGCAGAGAAAATAATCACCCAGCGTGGGGCTCAAACCCACGACCCTGAGATTAAGAGTCTCATGCTCTACCGACTGAGCTAGCCAGGTACCTCAATGGTGATCTTGACTTGGTTTGAATATCGTACATCCCAGTTTCTGCAAAATATGGTGATCAGTGAGTGATGTTGATGGATCCTGTGGTGCAATCTGTTAGCGTGTTGTACTTATACAGCAGTATACAGCAATTAGATGACAAGGTTATGAGTTCAAGCCCCACCAGGAGCAAGTATTGTTCTTGAAGCCTCTGCCTGTCTCTTTCTTGTCCGGAAAATGATAATTTATTCAAGCCATTTAGGAGTACAATTCATAGGTATGTCATTGAGATGACAGGTCATAGTGCAGGCAGAGATAGAATACAAATTCATAGCCTTCTGTATCACCAACTATGCAGGGTGGCAAGCCTGCTCGAAATTCCAAGCGGATGGTTGTCTGCGAAGTGAGTTGGTGCTTCGGCAGAGAAAATAAACACCCAGCGTGGGGCTCGAAACAACGACTCTGATATTAAGAGTCTCATGCTCTACCGACTGAGATAGCCAGGTACCTGAATAGTATTTTTGACTTGGTACGAATATCGTACAGCCCAGTTTCTGCAAAATATGGTGAAAAGTGAGAGTGTTGTTGATGGATCCTGTGGTGCAATCTGTTAGCGTGTTGTACTTATACAGCAGTATACAGCAATTAGATGACAAGGTTATGAGTTCAAGCCCCACCAGGAGCAAGTATTGTTCTTGAAGCCTCTGCCTGTCTCTTTCTTGTCCGGAAAATGATAATTTATTCAAGCCATTTAGGAGTACAATTCATTGGTAATAGGTATGTCATTGAGATGACAGGTCAGAGTGCAGGCAGAGATAGAATACAAATTCATAGCCTTCTGTATCACCAACTATGCAAGCCTGCTCGAAATTCCAAGCGGATGGTTGTTTGCGAAGTGAGTTGGTGCTTCGGCAGAGAAAATAATCACCCAGCGTGGGGCTCAAACCCACGACCCTGAGATTAAGAGTCTCATGCTCTACCGACTGAGCTAGCCAGGTACCTCAATGGTGATCTTGACTTGGTTTGAATATCGTACATCCCAGTTTCTGCAAAATATGGTGATCAGTGAGTGATGTTGATGGATCCTGTGGTGCAATCTGTTAGCGTGTTGTACTTATACAGCAGTATACAGCAATTAGATGACAAGGTTATGAGTTCAAGCCCCACCAGGAGCAAGTATTGTTCTTGAAGCCTCTGCCTGTCTCTTTCTTGTCCGGAAAATGATAATTTATTCAAGCCATTTAGGAGTACAATTCATTGGTAATAGGTATGTCATTGAGATGACAGGTCATAGTGCAGGCAGAGATAGAATACAAATTCATAGCCTTCTGTATCACCAACTATGCAGGGTGGCAAGCCTGCTCGAAATTCCAAGCGGATGGTTGTCTGCGAAGTGAGTTGGTGCTTCGGCAGAGAAAATAAACACCCAGCGTGGGGCTCGAAACAACGACTCTGATATTAAGAGTCTCATGCTCTACCGACTGAGATAGCCAGGTACCTGAATAGTATTTTTGACTTGGTACGAATATCGTACAGCCCAGTTTCTGCAAAATATGGTGAAAAGTGAGAGTGTTGTTGATGGATCCTGTGGTGCAATCTGTTAGCGTGTTGTACTTATACAGCAGTATACAGCAATTAGATGACAAGGTTATGAGTTCAAGCCCCACCAGGAGCAAGTATTGTTCTTGAAGCCTCTGCCTGTCTCTTTCTTGTCCGGAAAATGATAATTTATTCAAGCCATTTAGGAGTACAATTCATTGGTAATAGGTATGTCATTGAGATGACAGGTCAGAGTGCAGGCAGAGATAGAATACAAATTCATAGCCTTCTGTATCACCAACTATGCAAGCCTGCTCGAAATTCCAAGCGGATGGTTGTTTGCGAAGTGAGTTGGTGCTTCGGCAGAGAAAATAATCACCCAGCGTGGGGCTCAAACCCACGACCCTGAGATTAAGAGTCTCATGCTCTACCGACTGAGCTAGCCAGGTACCTCAATGGTGATCTTGACTTGGTTTGAATATCGTACATCCCAGTTTCTGCAAAATATGGTGATCAGTGAGTGATGTTGATGGATCCTGTGGTGCAATCTGTTAGCGTGTTGTACTTATACAGCAGTATACAGCAATTAGATGACAAGGTTATGAGTTCAAGCCCCACCAGGAGCAAGTATTGTTCTTGAAGCCTCTGCCTGTCTCTTTCTTGTCCGGAAAATGATAATTTATTCAAGCCATTTAGGAGTACAATTCATTGGTAATAGGTATGTCATTGAGATGACAGGTCATAGTGCAGGCAGAGATAGAATACAAATTCATAGCCTTCTGTATCACCAACTATGCAGGGTGGCAAGCCTGCTCGAAATTCCAAGCGGATGGTTGTCTGCGAAGTGAGATAGAATACAAATTCATAGCCTTCTGTATCACCAACTATGCAGGGTGGCAAGCCTGCTCGAAATTCCAAGCGGATGGTTGTTTGCGAAGTGAGTTGGTGCTTCGGCAGAGAAAATAATCACCCAGCGTTGGGCTCGAACCCACAACCCTGAGATTAAGAGTCTCATACTCTACCGACTGAGCTAGCCAGGTACCTCAATGGTGATCTTGACTTGGTTTGAATATCGTACATCCCAGTTTCTGCAAAATATGGTGATCAGTGAGTGTTGTTGATGGATCCTGTGGTGCAATCTGTTAGCGTGTTGTACTTATACAGCAGTATACAGCAATTAGATGACAAGGTTATGAGTTCAAGCCCCACCAGGAGCAAGTATTGTTCTTGAAGCCTCTGCGTGTCTATTTCTGCTCCGGAAAATGATAATTTATTCAAGCCATTTAGGAGTACAATTCATTGGTAATAGGTATGTCATTGAGATGACAGGTCAGAGTGCAGGCAGAGATAGAATACAAATTCATAGCCTTCTGTATCACCAACTATGCAGAGTGGCAAGCCTGCTCGAAATTCCAAGCGGATGGTTGTTTGCGAAGTGAGTTGGTGCTTCGGCAGAGAAAATAAACACCCAGCGTGGGGCTCGAAACAACGACTCTGATATTAAGAGTCTCATGCTCTACCGACTGAGATAGCCAGGTACCTGAATAGTATTTTTGACTTGGTACGAATATCGTACAGCCCAGTTTCTGCAAAATATGGTGAAAAGTGAGAGTGTTGTTGATGGATCCTGTGGTGCAATCTGTTAGCGTGTTGTACTTATACAGCAGTATACAGCAATTAGATGACAAGGTTATGAGTTCAAGCCCCACCAGGAGCAAGTATTGTTCTTGAAGCCTCTGCCTGTCTCTTTCTTGTCCGGAAAATGATAATTTATTCAAGCCATTTAGGAGTACAATTCATTGGTAATAGGTATGTCATTGAGATGACAGGTCAGAGTGCAGGCAGAGATAGAATACAAATTCATAGCCTTCTGTATCACCAACTATGCAAGCCTGCTCGAAATTCCAAGCGGATGGTTGTTTGCGAAGTGAGTTGGTGCTTCGGCAGAGAAAATAATCACCCAGCGTGGGGCTCAAACCCACGACCCTGAGATTAAGAGTCTCATGCTCTACCGACTGAGCTAGCCAGGTACCTCAATGGTGATCTTGACTTGGTTTGAATATCGTACATCCCAGTTTCTGCAAAATATGGTGATCAGTGAGTGATGTTGATGGATCCTGTGGTGCAATCTGTTAGCGTGTTGTACTTATACAGCAGTATACAGCAATTAGATGACAAGGTTATGAGTTCAAGCCCCACCAGGAGCAAGTATTGTTCTTGAAGCCTCTGCCTGTCTCTTTCTTGTCCGGAAAATGATAATTTATTCAAGCCATTTAGGAGTACAATTCATAGGTATGTCATTGAGATGACAGGTCATAGTGCAGGCAGAGATAGAATACAAATTCATAGCCTTCTGTATCACCAACTATGCAGGGTGGCAAGCCTGCTCGAAATTCCAAGCGGATGGTTGTCTGCGAAGTGAGTTGGTGCTTCGGCAGAGAAAATAAACACCCAGCGTGGGGCTCGAAACAACGACTCTGATATTAAGAGTCTCATGCTCTACCGACTGAGATAGCCAGGTACCTGAATAGTATTTTTGACTTGGTACGAATATCGTACAGCCCAGTTTCTGCAAAATATGGTGAAAAGTGAGAGTGTTGTTGATGGATCCTGTGGTGCAATCTGTTAGCGTGTTGTACTTATACAGCAGTATACAGCAATTAGATGACAAGGTTATGAGTTCAAGCCCCACCAGGAGCAAGTATTGTTCTTGAAGCCTCTGCCTGTCTCTTTCTTGTCCGGAAAATGATAATTTATTCAAGCCATTTAGGAGTACAATTCATTGGTAATAGGTATGTCATTGAGATGACAGGTCAGAGTGCAGGCAGAGATAGAATACAAATTCATAGCCTTCTGTATCACCAACTATGCAAGCCTGCTCGAAATTCCAAGCGGATGGTTGTTTGCGAAGTGAGTTGGTGCTTCGGCAGAGAAAATAATCACCCAGCGTGGGGCTCAAACCCACGACCCTGAGATTAAGAGTCTCATGCTCTACCGACTGAGCTAGCCAGGTACCTCAATGGTGATCTTGACTTGGTTTGAATATCGTACATCCCAGTTTCTGCAAAATATGGTGATCAGTGAGTGATGTTGATGGATCCTGTGGTGCAATCTGTTAGCGTGTTGTACTTATACAGCAGTATACAGCAATTAGATGACAAGGTTATGAGTTCAAGCCCCACCAGGAGCAAGTATTGTTCTTGAAGCCTCTGCCTGTCTCTTTCTTGTCCGGAAAATGATAATTTATTCAAGCCATTTAGGAGTACAATTCATTGGTAATAGGTATGTCATTGAGATGACAGGTCATAGTGCAGGCAGAGATAGAATACAAATTCATAGCCTTCTGTATCACCAACTATGCAGGGTGGCAAGCCTGCTCGAAATTCCAAGCGGATGGTTGTCTGCGAAGTGAGTTGGTGCTTCGGCAGAGAAAATAAACACCCAGCGTGGGGCTCGAAACAACGACTCTGATATTAAGAGTCTCATGCTCTACCGACTGAGATAGCCAGGTACCTGAATAGTATTTTTGACTTGGTACGAATATCGTACAGCCCAGTTTCTGCAAAATATGGTGAAAAGTGAGAGTGTTGTTGATGGATCCTGTGGTGCAATCTGTTAGCGTGTTGTACTTATACAGCAGTATACAGCAATTAGATGACAAGGTTATGAGTTCAAGCCCCACCAGGAGCAAGTATTGTTCTTGAAGCCTCTGCCTGTCTCTTTCTTGTCCGGAAAATGATAATTTATTCAAGCCATTTAGGAGTACAATTCATTGGTAATAGGTATGTCATTGAGATGACAGGTCAGAGTGCAGGCAGAGATAGAATACAAATTCATAGCCTTCTGTATCACCAACTATGCAAGCCTGCTCGAAATTCCAAGCGGATGGTTGTTTGCGAAGTGAGTTGGTGCTTCGGCAGAGAAAATAATCACCCAGCGTGGGGCTCAAACCCACGACCCTGAGATTAAGAGTCTCATGCTCTACCGACTGAGCTAGCCAGGTACCTCAATGGTGATCTTGACTTGGTTTGAATATCGTACATCCCAGTTTCTGCAAAATATGGTGATCAGTGAGTGATGTTGATGGATCCTGTGGTGCAATCTGTTAGCGTGTTGTACTTATACAGCAGTATACAGCAATTAGATGACAAGGTTATGAGTTCAAGCCCCACCAGGAGCAAGTATTGTTCTTGAAGCCTCTGCCTGTCTCTTTCTTGTCCGGAAAATGATAATTTATTCAAGCCATTTAGGAGTACAATTCATTGGTAATAGGTATGTCATTGAGATGACAGGTCATAGTGCAGGCAGAGATAGAATACAAATTCATAGCCTTCTGTATCACCAACTATGCAGGGTGGCAAGCCTGCTCGAAATTCCAAGCGGATGGTTGTCTGCGAAGTGAGATAGAATACAAATTCATAGCCTTCTGTATCACCAACTATGCAGGGTGGCAAGCCTGCTCGAAATTCCAAGCGGATGGTTGTTTGCGAAGTGAGTTGGTGCTTCGGCAGAGAAAATAATCACCCAGCGTTGGGCTCGAACCCACAACCCTGAGATTAAGAGTCTCATACTCTACCGACTGAGCTAGCCAGGTACCTCAATGGTGATCTTGACTTGGTTTGAATATCGTACATCCCAGTTTCTGCAAAATATGGTGATCAGTGAGTGTTGTTGATGGATCCTGTGGTGCAATCTGTTAGCGTGTTGTACTTATACAGCAGTATACAGCAATTAGATGACAAGGTTATGAGTTCAAGCCCCACCAGGAGCAAGTATTGTTCTTGAAGCCTCTGCCTGTCTATTTCTGCTCCGGAAAATGATAATTTATTCAAGCCATTTAGGAGTACAATTCATTGGTAATAGGTATGTCATTGAGATGACAGGTCAGAGTGCAGGCAGAGATAGAATACAAATTCATAGCCTTCTGTATCACCAACTATGCAGAGTGGCAAGCCTGCTCGAAATTCCAAGCGGATGGTTGTTTGCGAAGTGAGTTGGTGCTTCGGCAGAGAAAATAAACACCCAGCGTGGGGCTCGAAACAACGACTCTGATATTAAGAGTCTCATGCTCTACCGACTGAGATAGCCAGGTACCTGAATAGTATTTTTGACTTGGTACGAATATCGTACAGCCCAGTTTCTGCAAAATATGGTGAAAAGTGAGAGTGTTGTTGATGGATCCTGTGGTGCAATCTGTTAGCGTGTTGTACTTATACAGCAGTATACAGCAATTAGATGACAAGGTTATGAGTTCAAGCCCCACCAGGAGCAAGTATTGTTCTTGAAGCCTCTGCCTGTCTCTTTCTTGTCCGGAAAATGATAATTTATTCAAGCCATTTAGGAGTACAATTCATTGGTAATAGGTATGTCATTGAGATGACAGGTCAGAGTGCAGGCAGAGATAGAATACAAATTCATAGCCTTCTGTATCACCAACTATGCAAGCCTGCTCGAAATTCCAAGCGGATGGTTGTTTGCGAAGTGAGTTGGTGCTTCGGCAGAGAAAATAATCACCCAGCGTGGGGCTCAAACCCACGACCCTGAGATTAAGAGTCTCATGCTCTACCGACTGAGCTAGCCAGGTACCTCAATGGTGATCTTGACTTGGTTTGAATATCGTACATCCCAGTTTCTGCAAAATATGGTGATCAGTGAGTGATGTTGATGGATCCTGTGGTGCAATCTGTTAGCGTGTTGTACTTATACAGCAGTATACAGCAATTAGATGACAAGGTTATGAGTTCAAGCCCCACCAGGAGCAAGTATTGTTCTTGAAGCCTCTGCCTGTCTCTTTCTTGTCCGGAAAATGATAATTTATTCAAGCCATTTAGGAGTACAATTCATAGGTATGTCATTGAGATGACAGGTCATAGTGCAGGCAGAGATAGAATACAAATTCATAGCCTTCTGTATCACCAACTATGCAGGGTGGCAAGCCTGCTCGAAATTCCAAGCGGATGGTTGTCTGCGAAGTGAGTTGGTGCTTCGGCAGAGAAAATAAACACCCAGCGTGGGGCTCGAAACAACGACTCTGATATTAAGAGTCTCATGCTCTACCGACTGAGATAGCCAGGTACCTGAATAGTATTTTTGACTTGGTACGAATATCGTACAGCCCAGTTTCTGCAAAATATGGTGAAAAGTGAGAGTGTTGTTGATGGATCCTGTGGTGCAATCTGTTAGCGTGTTGTACTTATACAGCAGTATACAGCAATTAGATGACAAGGTTATGAGTTCAAGCCCCACCAGGAGCAAGTATTGTTCTTGAAGCCTCTGCCTGTCTCTTTCTTGTCCGGAAAATGATAATTTATTCAAGCCATTTAGGAGTACAATTCATTGGTAATAGGTATGTCATTGAGATGACAGGTCAGAGTGCAGGCAGAGATAGAATACAAATTCATAGCCTTCTGTATCACCAACTATGCAAGCCTGCTCGAAATTCCAAGCGGATGGTTGTTTGCGAAGTGAGTTGGTGCTTCGGCAGAGAAAATAATCACCCAGCGTGGGGCTCAAACCCACGACCCTGAGATTAAGAGTCTCATGCTCTACCGACTGAGCTAGCCAGGTACCTCAATGGTGATCTTGACTTGGTTTGAATATCGTACATCCCAGTTTCTGCAAAATATGGTGATCAGTGAGTGATGTTGATGGATCCTGTGGTGCAATCTGTTAGCGTGTTGTACTTATACAGCAGTATACAGCAATTAGATGACAAGGTTATGAGTTCAAGCCCCACCAGGAGCAAGTATTGTTCTTGAAGCCTCTGCCTGTCTCTTTCTTGTCCGGAAAATGATAATTTATTCAAGCCATTTAGGAGTACAATTCATTGGTAATAGGTATGTCATTGAGATGACAGGTCATAGTGCAGGCAGAGATAGAATACAAATTCATAGCCTTCTGTATCACCAACTATGCAGGGTGGCAAGCCTGCTCGAAATTCCAAGCGGATGGTTGTCTGCGAAGTGAGTTGGTGCTTCGGCAGAGAAAATAAACACCCAGCGTGGGGCTCGAAACAACGACTCTGATATTAAGAGTCTCATGCTCTACCGACTGAGATAGCCAGGTACCTGAATAGTATTTTTGACTTGGTACGAATATCGTGCAGCCCAGTTTCTGCAAAATATGGTGAAAAGTGAGAGTGTTGTTGATGGATCCTGTGGTGCAATCTGTTAGCGTGTTGTACTTATACAGCAGTATACAGCAATTAGATGACAAGGTTATGAGTTCAAGCCCCACCAGGAGCAAGTATTGTTCTTGAAGCCTCTGCCTGTCTCTTTCTTGTCCGGAAAATGATAATTTATTCAAGCCATTTAGGAGTACAATTCATTGGTAATAGGTATGTCATTGAGATGACAGGTCAGAGTGCAGGCAGAGATAGAATACAAATTCATAGCCTTCTGTATCACCAACTATGCAAGCCTGCTCGAAATTCCAAGCGGATGGTTGTTTGCGAAGTGAGTTGGTGCTTCGGCAGAGAAAATAATCACCCAGCGTGGGGCTCAAACCCACGACCCTGAGATTAAGAGTCTCATGCTCTACCGACTGAGCTAGCCAGGTACCTCAATGGTGATCTTGACTTGGTTTGAATATCGTACATCCCAGTTTCTGCAAAATATGGTGATCAGTGAGTGATGTTGATGGATCCTGTGGTGCAATCTGTTAGCGTGTTGTACTTATACAGCAGTATACAGCAATTAGATGACAAGGTTATGAGTTCAAGCCCCACCAGGAGCAAGTATTGTTCTTGAAGCCTCTGCCTGTCTCTTTCTTGTCCGGAAAATGATAATTTATTCAAGCCATTTAGGAGTACAATTCATTGGTAATAGGTATGTCATTGAGATGACAGGTCATAGTGCAGGCAGAGATAGAATACAAATTCATAGCCTTCTGTATCACCAACTATGCAGGGTGGCAAGCCTGCTCGAAATTCCAAGCGGATGGTTGTCTGCGAAGTGAGATAGAATACAAATTCATAGCCTTCTGTATCACCAACTATGCAGGGTGGCAAGCCTGCTCGAAATTCCAAGCGGATGGTTGTTTGCGAAGTGAGTTGGTGCTTCGGCAGAGAAAATAATCACCCAGCGTTGGGCTCGAACCCACAACCCTGAGATTAAGAGTCTCATACTCTACCGACTGAGCTAGCCAGGTACCTCAATGGTGATCTTGACTTGGTTTGAATATCGTACATCCCAGTTTCTGCAAAATATGGTGATCAGTGAGTGTTGTTGATGGATCCTGTGGTGCAATCTGTTAGCGTGTTGTACTTATACAGCAGTATACAGCAATTAGATGACAAGGTTATGAGTTCAAGCCCCACCAGGAGCAAGTATTGTTCTTGAAGCCTCTGCCTGTCTATTTCTGCTCCGGAAAATGATAATTTATTCAAGCCATTTAGGAGTACAATTCATTGGTAATAGGTATGTCATTGAGATGACAGGTCAGAGTGCAGGCAGAGATAGAATACAAATTCATAGCCTTCTGTATCACCAACTATGCAGAGTGGCAAGCCTGCTCGAAATTCCAAGCGGATGGTTGTTTGCGAAGTGAGTTGGTGCTTCGGCAGAGAAAATAATCACCTAACGTGGGGCTCGAACCCACGACCCTGAGATTAAGAGTCTCATGCTCTACCGACTGAGCTAGCCAGGTACCTCAATTGTGATCTTGACTTGGTTTGAATATCGTACATCCCAGTTTCTGCAAAATATGGTGATCAGTGAGTGTTGTTGATGGATCCTGTGGTGCAATCTGTTAGCGTGTTGTACTTATACAGCAGTATAAAGCAATTAGATGACAAGGTTATGAGTTCAAGCCCCACCAGGAGCAAGTATTCTTCTTGCCTGTCTATTTCTTGTCCGGAAAATGATAATTTATTCAAGCCATTTAGGAGTACAATTCATTGGTAATAGGTATGTCATTCAGATGACAGGTCAGAGTGCAGGCAGAGATAGAATACAAATTCATAGCCTTCTGTATCACCAACTATGCAGGGAGGCAAGCCTGCTCGAAATTCCAAGCGGATGGTTGTTTGCGAAGTGAGTTGGTGCTTCGGCAGAGAAAATAATCACCTAACGTGGGGCTCGAACCCACGACCCTGAGATTAAGAGTCTCATGCTCTACCGACTGAGCTAGCCAGGTGCCTCAATAGTATTTTTGACTTGGTACGAATATCGTACAGCCCAGTTTCTACAAAATATGGTGATCAGTGAGTGTTGTTGATGGATCCTGTGGTGCAATCTGTTAGCGTGTTGTACTTAAACAGCAGTATACAGCAATTAGATGACAAGGTTATGAGTTCAAGCCCCACTAGGAGCAAGTATTGTTCTTGAAGCCTCTGCCTGTCTATTTCTTGTCCGGAAAATGATAATTTATTCAAGCCATTTAGGAGTACAATTCATTGGTAATAGGTATGTCATTCAGATGACAGGTCAGAGTGCAGGCAGAGATAGAATACAAATTCATAGCCTTCTGTATCACCAACTATGCCCACGACCCACGACCCTGCAACTATGCAGGGTGCTCGAAATTCCAAGCGGATGGTTGTTTGCGAAGTGAGTTGGTGCTTCGGCAGAGAAAATAATCACCCAACGTGGGGCTCGAACCCACGACCCTGAGATTAAGAGTCTCATGCTCTACCGACTGAGCTAGCCAGGTACCTCAATGCTGATCTTGACTTGGTTTGAATATCGTACATCCCAGTTTCTGCAAAATATCGTGATCAGTGAGTGTTGTTGATGGATCCTGTGGTGCAATCTGTTAGCGTGTTGTACTTATACAGCAGTATAAAGCAATTAGATGACAAGGTTATGAGTTCAAGCCCCACCAGGAGCAAGTATTCTTGTTGAAGCCTCTGCCTGTCTATTTCTTGTCCGGAAAATGATAATTTATTCAAGCCATTTAGGAGTACAATTCATTGGTAATAGGTATGTCATTCAGATGACAGGTCAGAGTGCAGGCAGAGATAGAATACAAATTCATAGCCTTCTGTATCACCAACTATGCAGGGAGGCAAGCCTGCTCGAAATTCCAAGCGGATGGTTGTTTGCGAAGTGAGTTGGTGCTTCGGCAGAGAAAATAATCACCTAACGTGGGGCTCGAACCCACGACCCTGAGATTAAGAGTCTCATGCTCTACCGACTGAGCTAGCCAGGTGCCTCAATAGTATTTTTGACTTGGTACGAATATCGTACAGCCCAGTTTCTGCAAAATATGGTGATCAGTGAGTGTTGTTGATGGATCCTGTGGTGCAATCTGTTAGCGTGTTGTACTTAAACAGCAGTATACAGCAATTAGATGACAAGGTTATGAGTTCAAGCCCCACTAGGAGCAAGTATTGTTCTTGAAGCCTCTGCCTGTCTATTTCTTGTCCGGAAAATGATAATTTATTCAAGCCATTTAGGAGTACAATTCATTGGTAATAGGTATGTCATTCAGATGACAGGTCAGAGTGCAGGCAGAGATAGAATACAAATTCATAGCCTTCTGTATCACCAACTATGCCCACGACCCACGACCCTGCAACTATGCAGGGTGCTCGAAATTCCAAGCGGATGGTTGTTTGCGAAGTGAGTTGGTGCTTCGGCAGAGAAAATAATCACCCAACGTGGGGCTCGAACCCACGACCCTGAGATTAAGAGTCTCATGCTCTACCGACTGAGCTAGCCAGGTACCTCAATGCTGATCTTGACTTGGTTTGAATATCGTACATCCCAGTTTCTGCAAAATATGGTGATCAGTGAGTGTTGTTGATGGATCCTGTGGTGCAATCTGTTAGCGTGTTGTACTTATACAGCAGTATAAAGCAATTAGATGACAAGGTTATGAGTTCAAGCCCCACCAGGAGCAAGTATTCTTGTTGAAGCCTCTGCCTGTCTATTTCTTGTCCGGAAAATGATAATTTATTCAAGCCATTTAGGAGTACAATTCATTGGTAATAGGTATGTCATTGAGATGACAGGTCAGAGTGCAGGCAGAGATAGAATACAAATTCATAGCCTTCTGTATCACCAACCATGCAGGGTGGCAAGCCTGCTCGAAATTCCAAGCGGATGGTTGTTTGCGAAGTGAGTTGGTGCTTCGGCAGAGAAAATAATCACCTAACGTGGGGCTCAAACCCACGACCCAGAGATTAAGAGTCTCATGCTCTACCGACTGAGCTAGCCAGGTACCTCAATGCTGATCTTGACTTGGTTTGAATATCGT
The DNA here is from genome assembly GCF_057628025.1 of Oncorhynchus mykiss. NCBI lineage: Eukaryota > Metazoa > Chordata > Actinopteri > Salmoniformes > Salmonidae > Oncorhynchus > Oncorhynchus mykiss. The sequence continues at coordinate 2,426,948 of NC_143024.1, read as the reverse complement.
ACATCCCAGTTTCTGCAAAATATGGTGATCAGTGAGTGTTGTTGATGGATCCTGTGGTGCAATCTGTTAGCGTGTTGTACTTATACAGCAGTATAAAGCAATTAGATGTCAAGGTTATGAGTTCAAGCCCCACCAGGAGCAAGTATTCTTCTTGCCTGTCTATTTCTTGTCCGGAAAATGTTAATTTATTCAAGCCATTTAGGAGTACAATTCATTGGTAATAGGTATGTCATTGAGATGACAGGTCAGAGTGCAGGCAGAGATAGAATACAAATTCATAGCCTTCTGTATCACCAACTATGCAGAGTGGAAAGCCTGCTCGAAATTCCAAGCGGATGGTTGTTTGCGAAGTGAGTTGGTGCTTCGGCAGAGAAAATAATCACCTAACGTGGGGCTCGAACCCACGACCCTGAGATTAAGAGTCTCATGCTCTACCGACTGAGCTAGCCAGGTGCCTCAATAGTATTTTTGACTTGGTACGAATATCGTACAGCCCAGTTTCTGCAAAATATGGTGATCAGTGAGTGTTGTTGATGGATCCTGTGGTGCAATCTGTTAGCGTGTTGTACTTAAACAGCAGTATACAGCAATTAGATGACAAGGTTATGAGTTCAAGCCCCACCAGGAGCAAGTATTGTTCTTGAAGCCTCTGCCTGTCTATTTCTGGTCCGGAAAATGATAATTTATTCAAGCCATTTAGGAGTACAATTCATTGGTAATAGGTATGTCATTGAGATGACAGGTCAGAGTGCAGGCAGAGATAGAATACAAATTCATAGCCTTCTGTATCACCAACTATGCAGAGTGGCAAGCCTGCTCGAAATTCCAAGCGGATGGTTGTTTGCGAAGTGAGTTGGTGCTTCGGCAGAGAAAATAATCACCTAACGTGGGGCTCGAACCCACGACCCTGAGATTAAGAGTCTCATGCTCTACCGAGTGAGCTAGCCAGGTGCCTCAATAGTATTTTTGACTTGGTACGAATATCGTACAGCCCAGTTTCTGCAAAATATGGTGATCAGTGAGTGTTGTTGATGGATCCTGTGGTGCAATCTGTTAGCGTGTTGTACTTATACAGCAGTATAAAGCAATTAGATGACAAGGTTATGAGTTCAAGCCCCACCAGGAGCAAGTATTCTTGTTGAAGCCTCTGCCTGTCTATTTCTTGTCCGGAAAATGATAATTTATTCAAGCCATTTAGGAGTACAATTCATTGGTAATAGGTATGTCATTGAGATGACAGGTCAGAGTGCAGGCAGAGATAGAATACAAATTCATAGCCTTCTGTATCACCAACTATGCAGGGTGGCAAGCCTGCTCGAAATTCCAAGCGGATGGTTGTTTGCGAAGTGAGTTGGTGCTTCGGCAGAGAAAATAATCACCTAACGTGGGGCTCAAACCCACGACCCAGAGATTAAGAGTCTCATGCTCTACCGACTGAGCTAGCCAGGTACCTCAATGCTGATCTTGACTTGGTTTGAATATCGTACATCCCAGTTTCTGCAAAATATGGTGATCAGTGAGTGTTGTTGATGGATCCTCTGGTGCAATCTGTTAGCGTGTTGTACTTATACAGCAGTATAAAGCAATTAGATGTCAAGGTTATGAGTTCAAGCCCCACCAGGAGCAAGTATTCTTCTTGCCTGTCTATTTCTTGTCCGGAAAATGTTAATTTATTCAAGCCATTTAGGAGTACAATTCATTGGTAATAGGTATGTCATTGAGATGACAGGTCAGAGTGCAGGCAGAGATAGAATACAAATTCATAGCCTTCTGTATCACCAACTATGCAGAGTGGCAAGCCTGCTCGAAATTCCAAGCGGATGGTTGTTTGCGAAGTGAGTTGGTGCTTCGGCAGAGAAAATAATCACCTAACGTGGGGCTCGAACCCACGACCCTGAGATTAAGAGTCTCATGCTCTACCGACTGAGCTAGCCAGGTGCCTCAATAGTATTTTTGACTTGGTACGAATATCGTACAGCCCAGTTTCTGCAAAATATGGTGATCAGTGAGTGTTGTTGATGGATCCTGTGGTGCAATCTGTTAGCGTGTTGTACTTAAACAGCAGTATACAGCAATTAGATGACAAGGTTATGAGTTCAAGCCCCACCAGGAGCAAGTATTGTTCTTGAAGCCTCTGCCTGTCTATTTCTGGTCCGGAAAATGATAATTTATTCAAGCCATTTAGGAGTACAATTCATTGGTAATAGGTATGTCATTGAGATGACAGGTCAGAGTGCAGGCAGAGATAGAATACAAATTCATAGCCTTCTGTATCACCAACTATGCAGAGTGGCAAGCCTGCTCGAAATTCCAAGCGGATGGTTGTTTGCGAAGTGAGTTGGTGCTTCGGCAGAGAAAATAATCACCCAACGTGGGGCTCGAACCCACGACCCTGAGATTAAGAGTCTCATGCTCTACCGACTGAGCTAGCCAGGTACCTCAATGCTGATCTTGACTTGGTTTGAATATCGTACATCCCAGTTTCTGCAAAATATGGTGATCAGTGAGTGTTGTTGATGGATCCTGTGGTGCAATCTGTTAGCGTGTTGTACTTATACAGCAGTATAAAGCAATTAGATGACAAGGTTATGAGTTCAAGCCCCACCAGGAGCAAGTATTGTTCTTGAAGCCTCTGCCTGTCTCTTTCTTGTCCGGAAAATGATAATTTATTCAAGCCATTTAGGAGTACAATTCATTGGTAATAGGTATGTCATTGAGATGACAGGTCAGAGTGCAGGCAGAGATAGAATACAAATTCATAGCCTTCTGTATCACCAACCATGCAGGGTGGCAAGCCTGCTCGAAATTCCAAGCGGATGGTTGTTTGCGAAGTGAGTTGGTGCTTCGGCAGAGAAAATAATCACCTAACGTGGGGCTCAAACCCACGACCCAGAGATTAAGAGTCTCATGCTCTACCGACTGAGCTAGCCAGGTACCTCAATGCTGATCTTGACTTGGTTTGAATATCGTACATCCCAGTTTCTGCAAAATATGGTGATCAGTGAGTGTTGTTGATGGATCCTGTGGTGCAATCTGTTAGCGTGTTGTACTTATACAGCAGTATAAAGCAATTAGATGTCAAGGTTATGAGTTCAAGCCCCACCAGGAGCAAGTATTCTTCTTGCCTGTCTATTTCTTGTCCGGAAAATGTTAATTTATTCAAGCCATTTAGGAGTACAATTCATTGGTAATAGGTATGTCATTGAGATGACAGGTCAGAGTGCAGGCAGAGATAGAATACAAATTCATAGCCTTCTGTATCACCAACTATGCAGAGTGGCAAGCCTGCTCGAAATTCCAAGCGGATGGTTGTTTGCGAAGTGAGTTGGTGCTTCGGCAGAGAAAATAATCACCTAACGTGGGGCTCGAACCCACGACCCTGAGATTAAGAGTCTCATGCTCTACCGACTGAGCTAGCCAGGTGCCTCAATAGTATTTTTGACTTGGTACGAATATCGTACAGCCCAGTTTCTGCAAAATATGGTGATCAGTGAGTGTTGTTGATGGATCCTGTGGTGCAATCTGTTAGCGTGTTGTACTTAAACAGCAGTATACAGCAATTAGATGACAAGGTTATGAGTTCAAGCCCCACCAGGAGCAAGTATTGTTCTTGAAGCCTCTGCCTGTCTATTTCTGGTCCGGAAAATGATAATTTATTCAAGCCATTTAGGAGTACAATTCATTGGTAATAGGTATGTCATTGAGATGACAGGTCAGAGTGCAGGCAGAGATAGAATACAAATTCATAGCCTTCTGTATCACCAACTATGCAGAGTGGCAAGCCTGCTCGAAATTCCAAGCGGATGGTTGTTTGCGAAGTGAGTTGGTGCTTCGGCAGAGAAAATAATCACCTAACGTGGGGCTCAAACCCACGACCCAGAGATTAAGAGTCTCATGCTCTACCGACTGAGCTAGCCAGGTACCTCAATGCTGATCTTGACTTGGTTTGAATATCGTACATCCCAGTTTCTGCAAAATATGGTGATCAGTGAGTGTTGTTGATGGATCCTCTGGTGCAATCTGTTAGCGTGTTGTACTTATACAGCAGTATAAAGCAATTAGATGTCAAGGTTATGAGTTCAAGCCCCACCAGGAGCAAGTATTCTTCTTGCCTGTCTATTTCTTGTCCGGAAAATGTTAATTTATTCAAGCCATTTAGGAGTACAATTCATTGGTAATAGGTATGTCATTGAGATGACAGGTCAGAGTGCAGGCAGAGATAGAATACAAATTCATAGCCTTCTGTATCACCAACTATGCAGAGTGGCAAGCCTGCTCGAAATTCCAAGCGGATGGTTGTTTGCGAAGTGAGTTGGTGCTTCGGCAGAGAAAATAATCACCTAACGTGGGGCTCGAACCCACGACCCTGAGATTAAGAGTCTCATGCTCTACCGACTGAGCTAGCCAGGTGCCTCAATAGTATTTTTGACTTGGTACGAATATCGTACATCCCAGTTTCTGCAAAATATGGTGATCAGTGAGTGTTGTTGATGGATCCTGTGGTGCAATCTGTTAGCGTGTTGTACTTAAACAGCAGTATACAGCAATTAGATGACAAGGTTATGAGTTCAAGCCCCACCAGGAGCAAGTATTGTTCTTGAAGCCTCTGCCTGTCTATTTCTGGTCCGGAAAATGATAATTTATTCAAGCCATTTAGGAGTACAATTCATTGGTAATAGGTATGTCATTGAGATGACAGGTCAGAGTGCAGGCAGAGATAGAATACAAATTCATAGCCTTCTGTATCACCAACTATGCAGAGTGGCAAGCCTGCTCGAAATTCCAAGCGGATGGTTGTTTGCGAAGTGAGTTGGTGCTTCGGCAGAGAAAATAATCACCTAACGTGGGGCTCGAACCCACGACCCTGAGATTAAGAGTCTCATGCTCTACCGAGTGAGCTAGCCAGGTGCCTCAATAGTATTTTTGACTTGGTACGAATATCGTACAGCCCAGTTTCTGCAAAATATGGTGATCAGTGAGTGTTGTTGATGTATCCTGTGGTGCAATCTGTTAGCGTGTTGTACTTCAACAGCAGTATACAGCAATTAGATGACAAGGTTATGAGTTCAAGCCCCACTAGGAGCAAGTATTGTTCTTGAAGCCTCTGCCTGTCTATTTCTTGTCCGGAAAATGATAATTTATTCAAGCCATTTAGGAGTACAATTCATTGGTAATAGGTATGTCATTCAGATGACAGGTCAGAGTGCAGGCAGAGATAGAATACAAATTCATAGCCTTCTGTATCACCAACTATGCCCACGACCCACGACCCTGCAACTATGCAGGGTGCTCGAAATTCCAAGCGGATGGTTGTTTGCGAAGTGAGTTGGTGCTTCGGCAGAGAAAATTATCACCCAACGTGGGGCTCGAACCCACGACCCTGAGATTAAGAGTCTCATGCTCTACCGACTGAGCTAGCCAGGTACCTCAATGCTGATCTTGACTTGGTTTGAATATCGTACATCCCAGTTTCTGCAAAATATGGTGATCAGTGAGTGTTGTTGATGGATCCTGTGGTGCAATCTGTTAGCGTGTTGTACTTAAACAGCAGTATACAGCAATTAGATGACAAGGTTATAAGTTCAAGCCCCACCAGGAGTAAGTATTGTTCTTGAAGCCTCTGCCTGTCTATTTCTTGTCCGGAAAATGATAATTTATTCAAGCCATTTAGGAGTACAATTCATTGGTAATAGGTATGTCATTGAGATGACAGGTCAGAGTGCAGGCAGAGATAGAATACAAATTCATAGCCTTCTGTATCACCAACTATGCAGGGTGGTAAGCCTGTCGAAATTCCAAGCGGATGGTTGTTTGCGAAGTGAGTTGGTGCTTCGGCAGAGAAAATAATCACCTAACGTGGGGCTCGAACCCACGACCCTGAGATTAAGAGTCTCATGCTCTACCGACTGAGCTAGCCAGGTGCCTCAATAGTATTTTTGACTTGGTACGAATATCGTACAGCCCAGTTTCTGCAAAATATGGTGATCAGTGAGTGTTGTTGATGGATCCTGTGGTGCAATCTGTTAGCGTGTTGTACTTAAACAGCAGTATACAGCAATTAGATGACAAGGTTATAAGTTCAAGCCCCACCAGGAGTAAGTATTGTTCTTGAAGCCTCTGCCTGTCTATTTCTTGTCCGGAAAATGATAATTTATTCAAGCCATTTAGGAGTACAATTCATTGGTAATAGGTATGTCATTGAGATGACAGGTCAGAGTGCAGGCAGAGATAGAATACAAATTCATAGCCTTCTGTATCACCAACTATGCAGGGTGGTAAGCCTGTCGAAATTCCAAGCGGATGGTTGTTTGCGAAGTGAGTTGGTGCTTCGGCAGAGAAAATAATTACCCAAAGTGGGGCTCGAACCCACGACCATGAGATTAAGAGTCTCATGCTCTACCGACTGAGCTAGCCAGGTACCTCAATTGTGATCTTGACTTGGTTTGAAAATCGTACATCCCAGTTTCTGCAAAATATGGTGATCAGTGAGTGTTGTTGATGGATCCTGTGGTGCAATATGTTAGCGTGTTGTACTTATACAGCAGTATACAGCAATTAGATGACAAGGTTATGAGTTCAAGCCCCACTAGGAGCAAGTATTGTTCTTGAAGCCTCTGCCTGTCTATTTCTTGTCCGGAAGATGATAATTTATTCAAGCCATTTAGGAGTACAATTCATTGGTAATAGGTATGTCATTCAGATGACAGGTCAGAGTGCAGGCAGAGATAGAATACAAATTCATAGCCTTCTGTATCACCAACTATGCAGAGTGGCAAGCCTGCTCGAAATTCCAAGCGGATGGTTGTTTGCGAAGTGAGTTGGTGCTTCGGCAGAGAAAATAATCACCTAACGTGGGGCTCGAACCCACGACCCTGAGATTAAGAGTCTCATGCTCTACCGACTGAGCTAGCCAGGTACCTGAATAGTATTTTTGACTTGGTACGAATATCGTACAGCACAGTTTCTGCAAAATATGGTGATCAGTGAGTGTTGTTGATGGATCCTGTGGTGCAATCTGTTAGCGTGCTGTACTTATACAGCAGTATACAGCAATTAGATGACAAGGTTATGAGTTCAAGCCCCACTAGGAGCAAGTATTGTTCTTGAAGCCTCTGCCTGTCTATTTCTTGTCCGAAAAATGATAATTTATTCAAGCCATTTAGGAGTACAATTCATTGGTAATAGGTATGTCATTGAGATGACAGGTCAGAGTGCAGGCAGAGATAGAATACAAATTCATAGCCTTCTGTATCACCAACTATGCAGGGTGGCAAGCCTGTCGAAATTCCAAGCGGATGGTTGTTTGCGAAGTGAGTTGGTGCTTCGGCAGAGAAAATAATTACCCAACGTGGGGCTCGATCCCACGACCCTGAGATTAAGAGTCTCATGCTCTACCGACTGAGCTAGCCAGGTACCTCAATGGTGATCTTGACTTGGTTTGAAAATCGTACATCCCAGTTTCTGCAAAATATGGTGATCAGTGAGTGTTGTTGATGGATCCTGTGGTGCAATCTGTTAGCGTGTTGTACTTATACAGCAGTATACAGCAATTAGATGACAAGGTTATGAGTTCAAGCCCCACGAGGAGCAAGTATTGTTCTTGAAGCCTCTGCATGTCTATTTCTTGTCCGGAAAATGATAATTTATTCAAGCCATTTAGGAGTACAATTCATTGGTAATAGGTATGTCATTGAGATGACAGGTCAGAGTGCAGGCAGAGATAGAATACAAATTCATAGCCTTCTGTATCACCAACTATGCAGGGAGGCAAGCCTGCTCGAAATTCCAAGCGGATGGTTGTTGGCGAAGTGAGTTGGTGCTTTGGCAGAGAAAATAATAACCTAACGTGGGGCTCGAACCCACGACCCTGAGATTAAGAGTCTCATGCTCTACCGACTGAGCTAGCCAGGTGCCTCAATAGTATTTTTGACTTGGTTTGAATATCGTACATCCCAGTTTCTGCAAAATATGGTGATCAGTGAGGGTTGTTGATGGATCCTGTGGTGCAATCTGTTAGCGTGTTGTACTTAAACAGCAGTATACAGCAATTAGATGACAAGGTTATGAGTTCAAGCCCCACTAGGAGCAAGTATTGTTCTTGAAGCCTCTGCCTGTCTATTTCTTGTCCGGAAAATGATAATTTATTCAAGCCATTTAGGAGTACAATTCATTGGTAATAGGTATGTCATTCAGATGACAGGTCAGAGTGCAGGCAGAGATAGAATACAAATTCATAGCCTTCTGTATCACCAACTATGCAGGGTGGTAAGCCTGTCGAAATTCCAAGCGGATGGTTGTTTGCGAAGTGAGTTGGTGCTTCGGCAGAGAAAATAATTACCCAAAGTGGGGCTCTAACCCACGACCATGAGATTAAGAGTCTCATGCTCTACCGACTGAGCTAGCCAGGTACCTCAATGGTGATCTTGACTTGGTTTGAAAATCGTACATCCCAGTTTCTGCAAAATATGGTGATCAGTGAGTGTTGTTGATGGATCCTGTGGTGCAATATGTTAGCGTGTTGTACTTATACAGCAATATACAGCAATTAGATGACAAGGTTATGAGTTCAAGCCCCACTAGGAGCAAGTATTGTTCTTGAAGCCTCTGCCTGTCTATTTCTTGTCCGGAAAATGATAATTTATTCAAGCCATTTAGGAGTACAATTCATTGGTAATAGGTATGTCATTCAGATGACAGGTCAGAGTGCCGGCAGAGCTAGAATACAAATTCATAGCCTTCTGTATCACCAACCATGCAGAGTGGCAAGCCTGTTCGAAATTCCAAGCGGATGGTTGTTTGCGAAGTGAGTTGGTGCTTCGGCAGAGAAAATAATCACCTAACGTGGGGCTCGAACCCACGACCCTGAGATTAAGAGTCTCATGCTCTACCGACTGAGCTAGCCAGGAACCTGAGTAGTATTTTTGACTTGGTACGAATATCGTACAGCCCAGTTTCTGCAAAATATGGTGATCAGTGAGTGTTGTTGATGGATCCTGTGGTGCAATCTGTTAGCGTGTTGTACTTATACAGCAGTATACAGCAATTAGATGACAAGGTTATGAGTTCAAGCCCCACTAGGAGCAAGTATTGTTCTTGAAGCCTCTGCCTGTCTATTTCTTGTCCGGAAAATGATAATTTATTCAAGCCATTTAGGAGTACAATTCATTGGTAATAGGTATGTCATTGAGATGACAGGTCAGAGTGCAGGCAGAGATAGAATACAAATTCATAGCCTTCTGTATCACCAACTATGCAGGGTGGTAAGCCTGTCGAAATTCCAAGCGGATGGTTGTTTGCGAAGTGAGTTGGTGCTTCGGCAGAGAAAATAATTACCCAAAGTGGGGCTCGAACCCACTACCATGAGATTAAGAGTCTCATGCTCTACCGACTGAGCTAGCCAGGTACCTCAATTGTGATCTTGACTTGGTTTGAAAATCGTACATCCCAGTTTCTGCAAAATATGGTGATCAGTGAGTGTTGTTGATGGATCCTGTGGTGCAATATGTTAGCGTGTTGTACTTATACAGCAGTATACAGCAATTAGATGACAAGGTTATGAGTTCAAGCCCCACTAGGAGCAAGTATTGTTCTTGAAGCCTCTGCCTGTCTATTTCTTGTCCGGGAGATGATAATTTATTCAAGCCATTTAGGAGTACAATTCATTGGTAATAGGTATGTCATTCAGATGACAGGTCAGAGTGCCGGCAGAGCTAGAATACAAATTCATAGCCTTCTGTATCACCAACCATGCAGAGTGGCAAGCCTGTTCGAAATTCCAAGCGGATGGTTGTTTGCGAAGTGAGTTGGTGCTTCGGCAGAGAAAATAATCACCTAACGTGGGGCTCGAACCCACGACCCTGAGATTAAGAGTCTCATGCTCTACCGACTGAGCTAGCCAGGTACCTGAATAGTATTTTTGACTTGGTACGAATATCGTACAGCCCAGTTTCTGCAAAATATGGTGATCAGTGAGTGTTGTTGATGGATCCTGTGGTGCAATCTGTTAACGTGTTGTACTTATACAGCAGTATACAGCAATTAGATGACAAGGTTATGAGTTCAAGCCCCACGAGGAGCAAGTATTGTTCTTGAAGCCTCTGCCTGTCTATTTCTTGTCCGGAAAATGATAATTTATTCAAGCCATTTAGGAGTACAATTCATTGGTAATAGGTATGTCATTCAGATGACAGGTCAGAGTGCAGGCAGAGCAGGAATACAAATTCATAGCCTTCTGTATCACCAACTATGCAGAGTGGCAAGCCTGCTCGAAATTCCAAGCGGATGGTTGTTTGCGAAGTGAGTTGGTGCTTCGGCAGAGAAAATAATCACCTAACGTGGGGCTCACGACCCTGAGATTAAGAGTCTCATGCTCTACCGACTGAGCTAACCAGGTACCTCAATGCTGATCTTGACTTGGTTTGAATATCGTACATCCCAGTTTCTGCAAAATATGGTGATCAGTGAGTGTTGTTGATGGATCCTGTGGTGCAAACTGTTAGCGTGTTGTACTTATACAGCAGTATAAAGCAATTAGATGACAAGGTTATGAGTTCAAGCCCCACCAGGAGCAAGTATTCTTCTTGCCTGTCTATTTCTTGTCCGGAAAATTATAATTTATTCAAGCCATTTAGGAGTACAATTCATTGGTAATAGGTATGTCATTGAGATGACAGGTCAGAGTGCAGGCAGAGATAGAATACAAATTCATAGCCTTCTGTATCACCAACTATGCAGGGAGGCAAGCCTGCTCGAAATTCCAAGCGGATGGTTGTTGGCGAAGTGAGTTGGTGCTTCGGCAGAGAAAATAATCACCTAACGTGGGGCTCCAACCCACGACCCTGAGATTAAGAGTCTCATGCTCTACCGAATGAGCTAGCCAGGTGCCTCAATAGTATTTTTGACTTGGTTTGAATATCGTACATCCCAGTTTCTGCAAAATATGGTGATCAGTGAGGGTTGTTGATGGATCCTGTGGTGCAATCTGTTAGCGTGTTGTACTTAAACAGCAGTATACAGCAATTAGATGACAAGGTTATGAGTTCAAGCCCCACTAGGAGCAAGTATTGTTCTTGAAGCCTCTGCCTGTCTATTTCTTGTCCGGAAAATGATAATTTATTCAAGCCATTTAGGAGTACAATTCATTGGTAATAGGTATGTCATTCAGATGACAGGTCAGAGTGCAGGCAGAGATAGAATACAAATTCATAGCCTTCTGTATCACCAACTATGCAGGGTGCTCGAAATTCCAAGCGGATGGTTGTTTGCGAAGTGAGTTGGTGCTTCGGCAGAGAAAATAATTACCCAAAGTGGGGCTCTAACCCACGACCATGAGATTAAGAGTCTCATGCTCTACCGACTGAGCTAGCCAGGTACCTCAATGGTGATCTTGACTTGGTTTGAAAATCGTACATCCCAGTTTCTGCAAAATATGGTGATCAGTGAGTGTTGTTGATGGATCCTGTGGTGCAATATGTTAGCGTGTTGTACTTATACAGCAGTATACAGCAATTAGATGACAAGGTTATGAGTTCAAGCCCCACTAGGAGCAAGTATTGTTCTTGAAGCCTCTGCCTGTCTATTTCTTGTCCGGAAAATGATAATTTATTCAAGCCATTTAGGAGTACAATTCATTGGTAATAGGTATGTCATTCAGATGACAGGTCAGAGTGCCGGCAGAGATAGAATACAAATTCATAGCCTTCTGTATCACCAACCATGCAGAGTGGCAAGCCTGTTCGAAATTCCAAGCGGATGGTTGTTTGCGAAGTGAGTTGGTGCTTCGGCAGAGAAAATAATCACCTAACGTGGGGCTCGAACCCACGACCCTGAGATTAAGAGTCTCATGCTCTACCGACTGAGCTAGCCAGGAACCTGAGTAGTATTTTTGACTTGGTACGAATATCGTACAGCCCAGTTTCTGCAAAATATGGTGATCAGTGAGTGTTGTTGATGGATCCTGTGGTGCAATCTGTTAGCGTGTTGTACTTATACAGCAGTATACAGCAATTAGATGACAAGGTTATGAGTTCAAGCCCCACTAGGAGCAAGTATTGTTCTTGAAGCCTCTGCCTGTCTATTTCTTGTCCGGAAAATGATAATTTATTCAAGCCATTTAGGAGTACAATTCATTGGTAATAGGTATGTCATTGAGATGACAGGTCAGAGTGCAGGCAGAGATAGAATACAAATTCATAGCCTTCTGTATCACCAACTATGCAGGGTGGTAAGCCTGTCGAAATTCCAAGCGGATGGTTGTTTGCGAAGTGAGTTGGTGCTTCGGCAGAGAAAATAATTACCCAAAGTGGGGCTCGAACCCACGACCATGAGATTAAGAGTCTCATGCTCTACCGACTGAGCTAGCCAGGTACCTCAATTGTGATCTTGACTTGGTTTGAAAATCGTACATCCCAGTTTCTGCAAAATATGGTGATCAGTGAGTGTTGTTGATGGATCCTGTGGTGCAATATGTTAGCGTGTTGTACTTATACAGCAGTATACAGCAATTAGATGACAAGGTTATGAGTTCAAGCCCCACTAGGAGCAAGTATTGTTCTTGAAGCCTCTGCCTGTCTATTTCTTGTCCGGGAGATGATAATTTATTCAAGCCATTTAGGAGTACAATTCATTGGTAATAGGTATGTCATTCAGATGACAGGTCAGAGTGCCGGCAGAGCTAGAATACAAATTCATAGCCTTCTGTATCACCAACCATGCAGAGTGGCAAGCCTGTTCGAAATTCCAAGCGGATGGTTGTTTGCGAAGTGAGTTGGTGCTTCGGCAGAGAAAATAATCACCTAACGTGGGGCTCGAACCCACGACCCTGAGATTAAGAGTCTCATGCTCTACCGACTGAGCTAGCCAGGTACCTGAATAGTATTTTTGACTTGGTACGAATATCGTACAGCCCAGTTTCTGCAAAATATGGTGATCAGTGAGTGTTGTTGATGGATCCTGTGGTGCAATCTGTTAGCGTGTTGTACTTATACAGCAGTATACAGCAATTAGATGACAAGGTTATGAGTTCAAGCCCCACTAGGAGCAAGTATTGTTCTTGAAGCCTCTGCCTGTCTATTTCTTGTCCGGAAAATGATAATTTATTCAAGCCATTTAGGAGTACAATTCATTGGTAATAGGTATGTCATTGAGATGACAGGTCAGAGTGCAGGCAGAGATAGAATACAAATTCATAGCCTTCTGTATCACCAACTATGCAGAGTGGCAAGCCTGCTCGAAATTCCAAGCGGATGGTTGTTTGCGAAGTGAGTTGGTGCTTCGGCAGAGAAAATAATCACCTAACGTGGGGCTCACGACCCTGAGATTAAGAGTCTCATGCTCTACCGACTGAGCTAACCAGGTACCTCAATGCTGATCTTGACTTGGTTTGAATATCGTACATCCCAGTTTCTGCAAAATATGGTGATCAGTGAGTGTTGTTGATGGATCCTGTGGTGCAATCTGTTAGCGTGTTGTACTTATACAGCAGTATAAAGCAATTAGATGACAAGGTTATGAGTTCAAGCCCCACCAGGAGCAAGTATTCTTCTTGCCTGTCTATTTCTTGTCCGGAAAATTATAATTTATTCAAGCCATTTAGGAGTACAATTCATTGGTAATAGGTATGTCATTGAGATGACAGGTCAGAGTGCAGGCAGAGATAGAATACAAATTCATAGCCTTCTGTATCACCAACTATGCAGGGAGGCAAGCCTGCTCGAAATTCCAAGCGGATGGTTGTTGGCGAAGTGAGTTGGTGCTTCGGCAGAGAAAATAATCACCTAACGTGGGGCTCAAACCCACGACCCTGAGATTAAGAGTCTCATGCTCTACCGACTGAGCTAGCCAGGTGCCTCAATAGTATTTTTGACTTGGTTTGAATATCGTACATCCCAGTTTCTGCAAAATATGGTGATCAGTGAGGGTTGTTGATGGATCCTGTGGTGCAATCTGTTAGCGTGTTGTACTTAAACAGCAGTATACAGCAATTAGATGACAAGGTTATGAGTTCAAGCACCACTAGGAGCAAGTATTGTTCTTGAAGCCTCTGCCTGTCTATTTCTTGTCCGGAAAATGATAATTTATTCAAGCCATTTAGGAGTACAATTCATTGGTAATAGGTATGTCATTCAGATGACAGGTCAGAGTGCAGGCAGAGATAGAATACAAATTCATAGCCTTCTGTATCACCAACTATGCAGGGTGCTCGAAATTCCAAGCGGATGGTTGTTTGCGAAGTGAGTTGGTGCTTCGGCAGAGAAAATAATCACCCAACGTGGGGCTCGAACCCACGACCCTGAGATTAAGAGTCTCATGCTCTACCGACTGAGCTAGCCAGGTGCCTCAATAGTATTTTTGACTTGGTTTGAATATCGTACATCCCAGTTTCTGCAAAATATGGTGATCAGTGAGTGTTGTTGACGGATCCTGTGGTGCAATCTGTTAGCGTGTTGTACTTATACAGCAGTATAAAGCAATTAGATGACAAGGTTATGAGTTCAAGCCCCACCAGGAGCAAGTATTCTTCTTGCCTGTCTATTTCTTGTCCAGAAAATGTTAATTTATTCAAGCCATTTAGGAGTACAATTCATTGGTAATAGGTATGTCATTGAGATGACAGGTCAGAGTGCAGGCAGAGATATAATACAAATTCATAGCCTTCTGTATCACCAACTATGCAGGGTGGCAAGCCTGCTCGAAATTCCAAGCGGATGGTTGTTTGCGAAGTGAGTTGGTGCTTCGGCAGAGAAAATAATCACCCAGCGTGGGGCTCGAACCCACGACCCTGAGTCTCATGCTCTCATGCCCGACTGAGCTAGCCAGGTGCCTCAATAGTATTTTTGACTTGGTAGGAATATCGTACAGCCCAGTTTCTGCAAAATATGGTGATCAGTGAGTGTTGTTGATGGATCCTGTGGTGCAATCTGTTAGCGTGTTGTACTTATACAGCAGTATACAGCAATTAGATGTCAAGGTTATGAGTTCAAGCCCCACCAGGAGCAAGTATTGTTCTTGAAGCCTCTGCCTGTCTATTTCTTGTCCGGAATATGATAATTTATTCAAGCCATTTAGGAGTACAATTCATTGGTAATAGGTATGTCATTCAGATGACAGGTCAGAGTGCAGGCAGAGATAGAATACAAATTCATAGCCTTCTGTATCACCAACTATGCAGGGTGCTCGAAATTCCAAGCGGATGGTTGTTTGCGAAGTGAGTTGGTGCTTCGGCAGAGAAAAGAATGACCCAACGTGGGGCTCGAACCCACGACCCTGAGATTAAGAGTCTCATGCTGTACCGACTGAGCTAGCCAGGTACTTCAATGGTGATCTTGACTTGGTTTGAATATCGTACATCCCAGTTTCTGCAAAATATGGTGATCAGTGAGTGTTGTTGATGGATCCTGTGGTGCAATCTGTTAGCGTGTTGTACTTATGCAGCAGTATACAGCAATTAGATGACAAGGTTATGAGTTCAAGCCCCACCAGGAGCAAGTATTCTTCTTGCCTGTCTATTTCTTGTCCGGAAAATGATAATTTATTCAAGCCATTTAGGAGTACAATTCATTGGTAATAGATATGTCATTCAGATGACAGGTCAGAGTGCAGGCAGAGATAGAATACAAATTCATAGCCTTCTGTATCACCAACTATGCAGGGAGGCAAGCCTGCTCGAAATTCCAAGCGGATGGTTGTTTGCGAAGTGAGTTGGTGCTTCGGCAGAGAAAATAATCACCTAACGTGGGGCTCGAACCCACGACCCTGAGATTAAGAGTCTCATGCTCTACCGACTGAGCTAGCCAGGTGCCTCAATAGTATTTTTGACTTGGTACGAATATCGTACAGCCCAGTTTCTGCAAAATATGGTGATCAGTGAGTGTTGTTGATGGATCCTGTGGTGCAATCTGTTAGCGTGTTGTACTTATACAGCAGTATACAGCAATTAGATGACAAGGTTATGAGTTCAAGCCCCACCAGGAGCAAGTATTGTTCTTGAAGCCTCTGCCTGTCTATTTCTTGTCCGGAAAATGATAATTTATTCAAGCCATTTAGGAGTACAATTCATTGGTAATAGGTATGTCATTCAGATGACAGGTCAGAGTGCAGGCAGAGATAGAATACAAATTCATAGCCTTCTGTATCACCAACTATGCAGGGTGCTCGAAATTCCAAGCGGATGGTTGTTTGCGAAGTGAGTTGGTGCTTCGGCAGAGAAAATAATCACCCAACGTGGGGCTCGAACCCACGACCCTGAGATTAAGAGTCTCATGCTCTACCGACTGAGCTAGCCAGGTGCCTCAATAGTATTTTTGACTTGGTTTGAATATCGTACATCCCAGTTTCTGCAAAATATGGTGATCAGTGAGTGTTGTTGACGGATCCTGTGGTGCAATCTGTTAGCGTGTTGTACTTATACAGCAGTATAAAGCAATTAGATGACAAGGTTATGAGTTCAAGCCCCACCAGGAGCAAGTATTCTTCTTGCCTGTCTATTTCTTGTCCAGAAAATGTTAATTTATTCAAGCCATTTAGGAGTACAATTCATTGGTAATAGGTATGTCATTGAGATGACAGGTCAGAGTGCAGGCAGAGATATAATACAAATTCATAGCCTTCTGTATCACCAACTATGCAGGGTGGCAAGCCTGCTCGAAATTCCAAGCGGATGGTTGTTTGCGAAGTGAGTTGGTGCTTCGGCAGAGAAAATAATCACCCAGCGTGGGGCTCGAACCCACGACCCTGAGTCTCATGCTCTCATGCCCGACTGAGCTAGCCAGGTGCCTCAATAGTATTTTTGACTTGGTAGGAATATCGTACAGCCCAGTTTCTGCAAAATATGGTGATCAGTGAGTGTTGTTGATGGATCCTGTGGTGCAATCTGTTAGCGTGTTGTACTTATACAGCAGTATACAGCAATTAGATGTCAAGGTTATGAGTTCAAGCCCCACCAGGAGCAAGTATTGTTCTTGAAGCCTCTGCCTGTCTATTTCTTGTCCGGAAAATGATAATTTATTCAAGCCATTTAGGAGTACAATTCATTGGTAATAGGTATGTCATTCAGATGACAGGTCAGAGTGCAGGCAGAGATAGAATACAAATTCATAGCCTTCTGTATCACCAACTATGCAGGGTGCTCGAAATTCCAAGCGGATGGTTGTTTGCGAAGTGAGTTGGTGCTTCGGCAGAGAAAAGAATGACCCAACGTGGGGCTCGAACCCACGACCCTGAGATTAAGAGTCTCATGCTGTACCGACTGAGCTAGCCAGGTACTTCAATGGTGATCTTGACTTGGTTTGAATATCGTACATCCCAGTTTCTGCAAAATATGGTGATCAGTGAGTGTTGTTGATGGATCCTGTGGTGCAATCTGTTAGCGTGTTGTACTTATGCAGCAGTATACAGCAATTAGATGACAAGGTTATGAGTTCAAGCCCCACCAGGAGCAAGTATTCTTCTTGCCTGTCTATTTCTTGTCCGGAAAATGATAATTTATTCAAGCCATTTAGGAGTACAATTCATTGGTAATAGATATGTCATTCAGATGACAGGTCAGAGTGCAGGCAGAGATAGAATACAAATTCATAGCCTTCTGTATCACCAACTATGCAGGGAGGCAAGCCTGCTCGAAATTCCAAGCGGATGGTTGTTTGCGAAGTGAGTTGGTGCTTCGGCAGAGAAAATAATCACCTAACGTGGGGCTCGAACCCACGACCCTGAGATTAAGAGTCTCATGCTCTACCGACTGAGCTAGCCAGGTGCCTCAATAGTATTTTTGACTTGGTACGAATATCGTACAGCCCAGTTTCTGCAAAATATGGTGATCAGTGAGTGTTGTTGATGGATCCTGTGGTGCAATCTGTTAGCGTGTTGTACTTATACAGCAGTATACAGCAATTAGATGACAAGGTTATGAGTTCAAGCCCCACCAGGAGCAAGTATTGTTCTTGAAGCCTCTGCCTGTCTATTTCTTGTCCGGAAAATGATAATTTATTCAAGCCATTTAGGAGTACAATTCATTGGTAATAGGTATGTCATTCAGATGACAGGTCAGAGTGCAGGCAGAGATAGAATACAAATTCATAGCCTTCTGTATCACCAACTATGCAGGGTGCTCGAAATTCCAAGCGGATGGTTGTTTGCGAAGTGAGTTGGTGCTTCGGCAGAGAAAATAATCACCCAACGTGGGGCTCGAACCCACGACCCTGAGATTAAGAGTCTCATGCTCTACCGACTGAGCTAGCCAGGTGCCTCAATAGTATTTTTGACTTGGTTTGAATATCGTACATCCCAGTTTCTGCAAAATATGGTGATCAGTGAGTGTTGTTGACGGATCCTGTGGTGCAATCTGTTAGCGTGTTGTACTTATACAGCAGTATAAAGCAATTAGATGACAAGGTTATGAGTTCAAGCCCCACCAGGAGCAAGTATTCTTCTTGCCTGTCTATTTCTTGTCCAGAAAATGTTAATTTATTCAAGCCATTTAGGAGTACAATTCATTGGTAATAGGTATGTCATTGAGATGACAGGTCAGAGTGCAGGCAGAGATATAATACAAATTCATAGCCTTCTGTATCACCAACTATGCAGGGTGGCAAGCCTGCTCGAAATTCCAAGCGGATGGTTGTTTGCGAAGTGAGTTGGTGCTTCGGCAGAGAAAATAATCACCCAGCGTGGGGCTCGAACCCACGACCCTGAGTCTCATGCTCTCATGCCCGACTGAGCTAGCCAGGTGCCTCAATAGTATTTTTGACTTGGTAGGAATATCGTACAGCCCAGTTTCTGCAAAATATGGTGATCAGTGAGTGTTGTTGATGGATCCTGTGGTGCAATCTGTTAGCGTGTTGTACTTATACAGCAGTATACAGCAATTAGATGACAAGGTTATGAGTTCAAGCCCCACCAGGAGCAAGTATTGTTCTTGAAGCCTCTGCCTGTCTATTTCTTGTCCGGAAAATGATAATTTATTCAAGCCATTTAGGAGTACAATTCATTGGTAATAGGTATGTCATTCAGATGACAGGTCAGAGTGCAGGCAGAGATAGAATACAAATTCATAGCCTTCTGTATCACCAACTATGCAGGGTGCTCGAAATTCCAAGCGGATGGTTGTTTGCGAAGTGAGTTGGTGCTTCGGCAGAGAAAATAATGACCCAACGTGGGGCTCGAACCCACGACCCTGAGATTAAGAGTCTCATGCTGTACCGACTGAGCTAGCCAGGTACTTCAATGGTGATCTTGACTTGGTTTGAATATCGTACATCCCAGTTTCTGCAAAATATGGTGATCAGTGAGTGTTGTTGATGGATCCTGTGGTGCAATCTGTTAGCGTGTTGTACTTATGCAGCAGTATACAGCAATTAGATGACAAGGTTATGAGTTCAAGCCCCACCAGGAGCAAGTATTCTTCTTGCCTGTCTATTTCTTGTCCGGAAAATGATAATTTATTCAAGCCATTTAGGAGTACAATTCATTGGTAATAGGTATGTCATTCAGATGACAGGTCAGAGTGCAGGTAGAGATAGAATACAAATTCATAGCCTTCTGTATCACCAACTATGCAGGGAGGCAAGCCTGCTCGAAATTCCAAGCGGATGGTTGTTTGCGAAGTGAGTTGGTGCTTCGGCAGAGAAAATAATCACCTAACGTGGGGCTCGAACCCACGACCCTGAGATTAAGAGTCTCATGCTCTACCGACTGAGCTAGCCAGGTGCCTCAATAGTATTTTTGACTTGGTACGAATATCGTACAGCCCAGTTTCTGCAAAATATGGTGATCAGTGAGTGTTGTTGATGGATCCTGTGGTGCAATCTGTTAGCGTGTTGTACTTAAACAGCAATATACAGCAATTAGATGACAAGGTTATGAGTTCAAGCCCCACTAGGAGCAAGTATTGTTCTTGAAGCCTCTGCCTGTCTATTTCTTGTCCGGAAAATGATAATTTATTCAAGCCATTTAGGAGTACAATTCATTGGTAATAGGTATGTCATTCAGATGACAGGTCAGAGTGCAGGCAGAGATAGAATACAAATTCATAGCCTTCTGTATCACCAACTATGCAGGGAGGCAAGCCTGCTCGAAATTCCAAGCGGATGGTTGTTGGCAAAGTGAGTTGGTGCTTCGGCAGAGAAAATAATCACCTAACGTGGGGCTCGAACCCACGACCCTGAGATTAAGAGTCTCATGCTATACCGACTGAGCTAGCCAGGTGCCTCAATAGTATTTTTGACTTGGTTTGAATATCGTACATCCCAGTTTCTGCAAAATATGGTGATCAGTGAGGGTTGTTGATGGCTCCTGTGGTGCAATCTGTTAGCGTGTTGTACTTAAACAGCAGTATACAGCAATTAGATGACAAGGTTATGAGTTCAAGCCCCACTAGGAGCAAGTATTGTTCTTGAAGCCTCTGCCTGTCTATTTCTTGTCCGGAAAATGATAATTTATTCAAGCCATTTAGGAGTACAATTCATTGGTAATAGGTATGTCATTCAGATGACAGGTCAGAGTGCAGGCAGAGATAGAATACAAATTCATAGCCTTCTGTATCACCAACTATGCAGGGTGCTCGAAATTCCAAGCGGATGGTTGTTTGCGAAGTGAGTTGGTGCTTCGGCAGAGAAAATAATGACCCAACGTGGGGCTCGAACCCACGACCCTGAGATTAAGAGTCTCATGCTCTACCGACTGAGCTAGCCAGGTGCCTCAATGGTGATCTTGACTTGGTTTGAATATCGTACATCCCAGTTTCTGCAAAATATGGTGATCAGTGAGTGTTGTTGATGGATCCTGTGGTGCAATCTGTTAGCGTGTTGTACTTAAACAGCAATATACAGCAATTAGATGACAAGGTTATGAGTTCAAGCCCCACTAGGAGCAAGTATTGTTCTTGATGCCTCTGCCTGTCTATTTCTTGTCCGGAAAATGATAATTTATTCAAGCCATTTAGGAGTACAATTCATTGGTAATAGGTATGTCATTCAGATGACAGGTTAGAGTGCAGGCAGAGATAGAATACAAATTCATAGCCTTCTGTATCACCAACTATGCAGGGTGGCAAGCCTGCTCGAAATTCCAAGCGGATGGTTGTTTGCGAAGTGAGTTGGTGCTTCGGCAGAGAAAATAATCACATAACGTGGGGCTCGAACCCACGACCCTGAGATTAAGAGTCTCATGCTCTACCGACTGAGCTAGCCAGGTGCCTCAATAGTATTTTTGACTTGGTTTGAATATCGTACATCCCAGTTTCTGCAAAATATGGTGATCAGTGAGGGTTGTTGATGGATCCTGTGGTGCAATCTGTTAGCGTGTTGTACTTAAACAGCAGTATACAGCAATTAGATGACAAGGTTATGAGTTCAAGCCCCACTAGGAGCAAGTATTGTTCTTGAAGCCTCTGCCTGTCTATTTCTTGTCCGGAAAATGATAATTTATTCAAGCCATTTAGGAGTACAATTCATTGGTAATAGGTATGTCATTCAGATGACAGGTCAGAGTGCAGGCAGAGATAGAATACAAATTCATAGCCTTCTGTATCACCAACTATGCAGGGTGCTCGAAATTCCAAGCGGATGGTTGTTTGCGAAGTGAGTTGGTGCTTCGGCAGAGAAAATAATCACCCAACGTGGGGCTCGAACCCACGACCCTGAGATTAAGAGTCTCATGCTCTACCGACTGAGCTAGCCAGGTACCTCAATGCTGATCTTGACTTGGTTTGAATATCGTACATCCCAGTTTCTGCAAAATATGGTGATCAGTGAGTGTTGTTGACGGATCCTGTGGTGCAATCTGTTAGCGTGTTGTACTTATACAGCAGTATAAAGCAATTAGATGACAAGGTTATGAGTTCAAGCCCCACCAGGAGCAAGTATTCTTCTTGCCTGTCTATTTCTTGTCCAGAAAATGTTAATTTATTCAAGCCATTTAGGAGTACAATTCATTGGTAATAGGTATGTCATTGAGATGACAGGTCAGAGTGCAGGCAGAGATATAATACAAATTCATAGCCTTCTGTATCACCAACTATGCAGGGTGGCAAGCCTGCTCGAAATTCCAAGCGGATGGTTGTTTGCGAAGTGAGTTGGTGCTTCGGCAGAGAAAATAATCACCCAGCGTGGGGCTCGAACCCACGACCCTGAGTCTCATGCTCTCATGCCCGACTGAGCTAGCCAGGTGCCTCAATAGTATTTTTGACTTGGTAGGAATATCGTACAGCCCAGTTTCTGCAAAATATGGTGATCAGTGAGTGTTGTTGATGGATCCTGTGGTGCAATCTGTTAGCGTGTTGTACTTATACAGCAGTATACAGCAATTAGATGACAAGGTTATGAGTTCAAGCCCCACCAGGAGCAAGTATTGTTCTTGAAGCCTCTGCCTGTCTATTTCTTGTCCGGAAAATGATAATTTATTCAAGCCATTTAGGAGTACAATTCATTGGTAATAGGTATGTCATTCAGATGACAGGTCAGAGTGCAGGCAGAGATAGAATACAAATTCATAGCCTTCTGTATCACCAACTATGCAGGGTGCTCGAAATTCCAAGCGGATGGTTGTTTGCGAAGTGAGTTGGTGCTTCGGCAGAGAAAATAATGACCCAACGTGGGGCTCGAACCCACGACCCTGAGATTAAGAGTCTCATGCTGTACCGACTGAGCTAGCCAGGTACTTCAATGGTGATCTTGACTTGGTTTGAATATCGTACATCCCAGTTTCTGCAAAATATGGTGATCAGTGAGTGTTGTTGATGGATCCTGTGGTGCAATCTGTTAGCGTGTTGTACTTATACAGCAGTATACAGCAATTAGATGACAAGGTTATGAGTTCAAGCCCCACCAGGAGCAAGTATTCTTCTTGCCTGTCTATTTCTTGTCCGGAAAATGATAATTTATTCAAGCCATTTAGGAGTACAATTCATTGGTAATAGGTATGTCATTCAGATGACAGGTCAGAGTGCAGGCAGAGATAGAATACAAATTCATAGCCTTCTGTATCACCAACTATGCAGGGAGGCAAGCCTGCTCGAAATTCCAAGCGGATGGTTGTTTGCGAAGTGAGTTGGTGCTTCGGCAGAGAAAATAATCACCTAACGTGGGGCTCGAACCCATGACCCTGAGATTAAGAGTCTCATGCTCTACCGACTGAGCTAGCCAGGTGCCTCAATAGTATTTTTGACTTGGTACGAATATCGTACAGCCCAGTTTCTGCAAAATATGGTGATCAGTGAGTGTTGTTGATGGATCCTGTGGTGCAATCTGTTAGCGTGTTGTACTTAAACAGCAATATACAGCAATTAGATGACAAGGTTATGAGTTCAAGCCCCACTAGGAGCAAGTATTGTTCTTGAAGCCTCTGCCTGTCTATTTCTTGTCCGGAAAATGATAATTTATTCAAGCCATTTAGGAGTACAATTCATTGGTAATAGGTATGTCATTCAGATGACAGGTCAGAGTGCAGGCAGAGATAGAATACAAATTCATAGCCTTCTGTATCACCAACTATGCAGGGAGGCAAGCCTGCTCGAAATTCCAAGCGGATGGTTGTTGGCGAAGTGAGTTGGTGCTTCGGCAGAGAAAATAATCACCTAACGTGGGGCTCGAACCCACGACCCTGAGATTAAGAGTCTCATGCTCTACCGACTGAGCAAGCCAGGTACCTGAATAGTATTTTTGACTTGGTACGAATATCGTACAGCCCAGTTTCTGCAAAATATGGTGATCAGTGAGTGTTGTTGATGGATCCTGTGGTGCAATCTGTTAGCGTGTTGTACTTATACAGCAGTATACAGCAATTAGATGACAAGGTTATGAGTTCAAGCCCCACTAGGAGCAAGTATTGTTCTTGAAGCCTCTGCCTGTCTATTTCTTGTCCGGAAAATGATAATTTATTCAAGCCATTTAGGAGTACAATTCATTGGTAATAGGTATGTCATTGAGATGACAGGTCAGAGTGCAGGCAGAGATAGAATACAAATTCATAGCCTTCTGTATCACCAACTATGCAGGGTGGTAAGCCTGTCGAAATTCCAAGCGGATGGTTGTTTGCGAAGTGAGTTGGTGCTTCGGCAGAGAAAATAATTACCCAAAGTTGGGCTCGAACCCACGACCATGAGATTAAGAGTCTCATGCTCTACTGACTGAGCTAGCCAGGTACCTCAATTGTGATCTTGACTTGGTTTGAAAATCGTACATCCCAGTTTCTGCAAAATATGGTGATCAGTGAGTGTTGTTGATGGATCCTGTGGTGCAATATGTTAGCGTGTTGTACTTATACAGCAGTATACAGCAATTAGATGACAAGGTTATGAGTTCAAGCCCCACTAGGAGCAAGTATTGTTCTTGAAGCCTCTGCCTGTCTATTTCTTGTCCGGAAGATGATAATTTATTCAAGCCATTTAGGAGTACAATTCATTGGTAATAGGTATGTCATTCAGATGACAGGTCAGAGTGCCGGCAGAGCTAGAATACAAATTCATAGCCTTCTGTATCACCAACCATGCAGAGTGGCAAGCCTGTTCGAAATTCCAAGCGGATGGTTGTTTGCGAAGTGAGTTGGTGCTTCGGCAGAGAAAATAATCACCTAACGTGGGGCTCGAACCCACGACCCTGAGATTAAGAGTCTCATGCTCTACCGACTGAGCTAGCCAGGTGCCTCAATAGTATTTTTGACTTGGTACGAATATCGTACAGCCCAGTTTTTGCAAAATATGGTGATCAGTGAGAGTGTTGTTGATGGATCCTGTGGTGCAATCTGTTAGCATGTTGTACTTATACAGCAGTATACAGCAATTAGATGACAAGGTTATGAGTTCAAGCCCCACCAGGAGCAAGTATTGTTCTTGAAGCCTCTGCCTGTCTATTTCTGGTCCGGAAAATGATAATTTATTCAAGCCATTTAGGAGTACAATTCATTGGTAATAGGTATGTCATTGAGATGACAGGTCAGAGTGCAGGCAGAGATAGAATACAAATTCATAGCCTTCTGTATCACCAACTATGCAGAGTGGCAAGCCTGCTCGAAATTCCAAGCGGATGGTTGTTTGCGAAGTGAGTTGGTGCTTCGGCAGAGAAAATAATCACCTAACGTGGGGCTCACGACCCTGAGATTAAGAGTCTCATGCTCTACCGACTGAGCTAGCCAGGTACCTCAATGGTGATCTTGACTTGGTTTGAATATCGTACATCCCAGTTTCTGCAAAATATGGTGATCAGTGAGTGTTGTTGATGGGATCCTGTGGTGCAATCTGTTAGCGTGTTGTACTTATACAGCAGTATACAGCAATTAGATGACAAGGTTATGAGTTCAAGCCCCACCAGGAGCAAGTATTCTTCTTGCCTGTCTATTTCTTGTCCGGAAAATGATAATTTATTCAAGCCATTTAGGAGTACAATTCATTGGTAATAGGTATGTCATTCAGATGACAGGTCAGAGTGCAGGCAGAGATAGAATACAAATTCATAGCCTTCTGTATCACCAACTATGCAGGGAGGCAAGCCTGCTCGAAATTCCAAGCGGATGGTTGTTTGCGAAGTGAGTTGGTGCTTCGGCAGAGAAAATAATCACCTAACGTGGGGCTCGAACCCACGACCCTGAGATTAAGAGTCTCATGCTCTACCGACTGAGCTAGCCAGGTGCCTCAATAGTATTTTTGACTTGGTACGAATATCGTACAGCCCAGTTTCTGCAAAATATGGTGATCAGTGAGTGTTGTTGATGGATCCTGTGGTGCAATCTGTTAGCGTGTTGTACTTAAACAGCAATATACAAAAATTAGATGACAAGGTTATGAGTTCAAGCCCCACTAGGAGCAAGTATTGTTCTTGAAGCCTCTGCCTGTCTATTTCTTGTCCGGAAAATGATAATTTATTCAAGCCATTTAGGAGTACAATTCATTGGTAATAGGTATGTCATTCAGATGACAGGTCAGAGTGCAGGCAGAGATAGAATACAAATTCATAGCCTTCTGTATCACCAACTATGCAGGGTGGCAAGCCTGCTCGAAATTCCAAGCGGATGGTTGTTTGCGAAGTGAGTTGGTGCTTCGGCAGAGAAAATAATCACCCAGCGTGGGGCTCGAACCCACGACCCTGAGATTAAGAGTCTCATGCTCTACCGACTGAGCTAGCCAGGTACCTCAATGGTGATCTTGACTTGGTTTGAATATCGTACATCCCAGTTTCTGCAAAATATGGTGATCAGTGAGTGTTGTTGATGGATCCTGTGGTGCAATCTGTTAGCGTGTTGTACTTATACAGCAGTATACAGCAATTAGATGACAAGGTTATGAGTTCAAGCCCCACCAGGAGCAAGTATTGTTCTTGAAGCCTCTGCCTGTCTATTTCTTGTCCGGAAAATGATAATTTATTCAAGCCATTTAGGAGTACAATTCATTGGTAATAGGTATGTCATTGAGATGACAGGTCAGAGTGCAGGCAGAGATAGAATACAAATTCATAGCCTTCTGTATCACCAACTATGCAGGGAGGCAAGCCTGCTCGAAATTCCAAGCGGATGGTTGTTGGCGAAGTGAGTTGGTGCTTCGGCAGAGAAAATAATTACCCAAAGTGGGGCTCGAACCCACGACCATGAGATTAAGAGTCTCATGCTCTACCGACTGAGCTAGCCAGGTGCCTCAATAGTATTTTTGACTTGGTACGAATATCGTACAGCCCAGTTTTTGCAAAATATGGTGATCAGTGAGTGTTGTTGATGGATCCTGTGGTGCAATCTGTTAGCGTGTTGTACTTAAACAGCAGTATACAGTAATTAGATGACAAGGTTATGAGTTCAAGCCCCACTAGGAGCAAGTATTGTTCTTGAAGCCTCTGCCTGTCTATTTCTTGTCCGGAAAATGATAATTTATTCAAGCCATTTAGGAGTACAATTCATTGGTAATAGGTATGTCATTCAGATGACAGGTCAGAGTGCAGGCAGAGCTAGAATACAAATTCATAGCCTTCTGTATCACCAACTATGCAGAGTGGCAAGGCTGCTCGAAATTCCAAGCGGATGGTTGTTTGCGAAGTGAGTTGGTGCTTCGGCAGAGAAAATAATCACCTAACGTGGGGCTCACGACCCTGAGATTAAGAGTCTCATGCTCTACCGACTGAGCTAGCCAGGTACCTCAATGCTGATCTTGACTTGGTTTGAATATCGTACATCCCAGTTTCTGCAAAATATGGTGATCAGTGAGTGTTGTTGATGGATCCTGTGGTGCAATCTGTTAGCGTGTTGTACTTATACAGCAGTATAAAGCAATTAGATGACAAGGTTATGAGTTCAAGCCCCACCAGGAGCAAGTATCCTTCTTGCCTGTCTATTTCTTGTCCGGAAAATGTTAATTTATTCAAGCCATTTAGGAGTACAATTCATTGGTAATAGGTATGTCATTGAGATGACAGGTCAGAGTGCAGGCAGAGATATAATACAAATTCATAGCCTTCTGTATCACCAACTATGCAGGGTGGCAAGCCTGCTCGAAATTCCAAGCGGATGGTTGTTTGCGAAGTGAGTTGGTGCTTCGGCAGAGAAAATAATCACCCAGCGTGGGGCTCGAACCCACGACCCTGAGATTAAGAGTCTCATGCTCTACCGACTGAGCTAGCCAGGTACCTCAATGGTGATCTTGACTTGGTTTGAATATCGTACATCCCAGTTTCTGCAAAATATGGTGATCAGTGAGTGTTGTTGATGGATCCTGTGGTGCAATCTGTTAGCGTGTTGTACTTATACAGCAGTATACAGCAATTAGATGACAAGGTTATGAGTTCAAGCCCCACCAGGAGCAAGTATTGTTCTTGAAGCCTCTGCCTGTCTATTTCTTGTCCGGAAAATGATAATTTATTCAAGCCATTTAGGAGTACAATTCATTGGTAATAGGTATGTCATTGAGATGACAGGTCAGAGTGCAGGCAGAGATAGAATACAAATTCATAGCCTTCTGTATCACCAACTATGCAGGGAGGCAAGCCTGCTCGAAATTCCAAGCGGATGGTTGTTGGCGAAGTGAGTTGGTGCTTCGGCAGAGAAAATAATTACCCAAAGTGGGGCTCGAACCCACGACCATGAGATTAAGAGTCTCATGCTCTACCGACTGAGCTAGCCAGGTGCCTCAATAGTATTTTTGACTTGGTACGAATATCGTACAGCCCAGTTTTTGCAAAATATGGTGATCAGTGAGTGTTGTTGATGGATCCTGTGGTGCAATCTGTTAGCGTGTTGTACTTAAACAGCAGTATACAGCAATTAGATGACAAGGTTATGAGTTCAAGCCCCACTAGGAGCAAGTATTGTTCTTGAAGCCTCTGCCTGTCTATTTCTTGTCCGGAAAATGATAATTTATTCAAGCCATTTAGGAGTACAATTCATTGGTAATAGGTATGTCATTCAGATGACAGGTCAGAGTGCAGGCAGAGCTAGAATACAAATTCATAGCCTTCTGTATCACCAACTATGCAGAGTGGCAAGGCTGCTCGAAATTCCAAGCGGATGGTTGTTTGCGAAGTGAGTTGGTGCTTCGGCAGAGAAAATAATCACCTAACGTGGGGCTCACGACCCTGAGATTAAGAGTCTCATGCTCTACCGACTGAGCTAGCCAGGTACCTCAATGCTGATCTTGACTTGGTTTGAATATCGTACATCCCAGTTTCTGCAAAATATGGTGATCAGTGAGTGTTGTTGATGGATCCTGTGGTGCAATCTGTTAGCGTGTTGTACTTATACAGCAGTATAAAGCAATTAGATGACAAGGTTATGAGTTCAAGCCCCACCAGGAGCAAGTATCCTTCTTGCCTGTCTATTTCTTGTCCGGAAAATGTTAATTTATTCAAGCCATTTAGGAGTACAATTCATTGGTAATAGGTATGTCATTGAGATGACAGGTCAGAGTGCAGGCAGAGATATAATACAAATTCATAGCCTTCTGTATCACCAACTATGCAGGGTGGCAAGCCTGCTCGAAATTCCAAGCGGATGGTTGTTTGCGAAGTGAGTTGGTGCTTCGGCAGAGAAAATAATCACCCAACGTGGGGCTCGAACCCACGACCCTGAGATTAAGAGTTTCATGCTCTACCGACTGAGCTAGCCAGGTACTTCAATGGTGATCTTGACTTGGTTTGAATATCGTACATCCCAGTTTCTGCAAAATATGGTGATCAGTGAGTGTTGTTGATGGATCCTGTGGTGCAATCTGTTAGCGTGTTGTACTTAAACAGCAGTATACAGCAATTAGATGACAAGGTAATGAGTTCAAGCCCCACTAGGAGCAAGTATTGTTCTTGAAGCCTCTGCCTGTCTATTTCTTGTCCGGAAAATGACAATTTATTCAAGCCATTTAGGAGTACAATTCATTGGTAATAGGTATGTCATTCAGATGACAGGTCAGAGTGCAGGCAGAGATAGAATACAAATTCATAGCCTTCTGTATCACCAACTATGCAGGGTGCTCGAAATTCCAAGCGGATGGTTGATTGCGAAGTGAGTTGGTGCTTCGGAAGAGAAAATAATCACCTAACGTGGGGCTCGAACCCACGGCCCTGAGATTAAGAGTCTCATGCTCTACCGACTGAGCTAGCCAGGTGCCTCAATAGTATATTTGACTTGGTACGAATATCGTACAGCCCAGTTTCTGCAAAATATGGTGATCAGTGAGTGTTGTTGATGGATCCTGTGGTGCAATCTGTTAGCGTGTTGTACTTAAACAGCAATATACAGCAATTAGATGACAAGGTTATGAGTTCAAGCCCCACTAGGAGCAAGTATTGTTCTTGAAGCCTCTGCCTGTCTATTTCTTGTCCGGAAAATGATAATTTATTCAAGCCATTTAGGAGTACAATTCATTGGTAATAGGTATGTCATTGAGATGACAGGTCAGAGTGCAGGCAGAGATAGAATAGAAATTCATAGCCTTCTGTATCACCAACTATGCAGGGAGGCAAGCCTGCTCGAAATTCCAAGCGGATGGTTGTTGGCGAAGTGAGTTGGTGCTTCGGCAGAGAAAATAATCACCTAACGTGGGGCTCGAACCCACGACCCTGAGATTAAGAGTCTCATGCTCTACCGACTGAGCTAGCCAGGTGCCTCAATAGTATTTTTGACTTGGTTTGAATATCGTACATCCCAGTTTCTGCAAAATATGGTGATCAGTGAGGGTTGTTGATGGATCCTGTGGTGCAATCTGTTAGCATGTTGTACTTAAACAGCAGTATACAGCAATTAGATGACAAGGTTATGAGTTCAAGCCCCACTAGGAGCAAGTATTGTTCTTGAAGCCTCTGCCTGTCTATTTCTTGTCCGGAAAATGACAATTTATTCAAGCCATTTAGGAGTACAATTCATTGGTAATAGGTATGTCATTCAGATGACAGGTCAGAGTGCAGGCAGAGATAGAATACAAATTCATAGCCTTCTGTATCACCAACTATGCAGGGTGCTCGAAATTCCAAGCGGATGGTTGTTTGCGAAGTGAGTTGGCGCTTCGGCAGAGAAAATAATCACCTAACGTGGGGCTCGAACCCACGACCCTGAGATTAAGAGTCTCATGCTCTACCGACTGAGCTAGCCAGGTGCCTCAATAGTATTTTTGACTTGGTACGAATATCGTACAGCCCAGTTTCTGCAAAATATGGTGATCAGTGAGTGTTGTTGATGGATCCTGTGGTGCAATCTGTTAGCGTGTTGTACTTATACAGCAGTATACAGCAATTAGATGACAAGGTTATGAGTTCAAGCCCCACCAGGAGCAAGTATTGTTCTTGAAGCCTCTGCCTGTCTATTTCTTGTCCGGAAAATGATAATTTATTCAAGCCATTTAGGAGTACAATTCATTGGTAATAGGTATGTCATTCAGATGACAGGTCAGAGTGCAGGCAGAGCTAGAATACAAATTCATAGCCTTCTGTATCACCAACTATGCAGAGTGGCAAGCCTGCTCGAAATTCCAAGCGGATGGTTGTTTGCGAAGTGAGTTGGTGCTTCGGCAGAGAAAATAATCACCTAACGTGGGGCTCACGACCCTGAGATTAAGAGTCTCATGCTCTACCGACTGAGCTAGCCAGGTACCTCAATAGTGTTTTTGACTTGGTACGAATATCGTACAGCCCAGTTTCTGCAAAATATGGTGATCAGTGAGTGTTGTTGATGGATCCTGTGGTGCAATCTGTTAGCGTGTTGTACTTAAACAGCAGTATACAGCAATTAGATGACAAGGTTATGAGTTCAAGCCCCACTAGGAGCAAGTATTGTTCTTGAAGCCTCTGCCTGTCTATTTCTTGTCCGGAAAATGATAATTTATTCAAGCCATTTAGGAGTACAATTCATTGGTAATAGGTATGTCATTCAGATGACAGGTCAGAGTGCAGGCAGAGATTGAATACAAATTCATAGCCTTCTGTATCACCAACTATGCAGGGTGGCAAGCCTGTCGAAATTCCAAGCGGATGGTTGTTTGCCAAGTGAGTTGGTGCTTCGGCAGAGAAAATAATTACCCAAAGTGGAGCTCGAACCCACGACCCTGAGATTAAGAGTCTCATGCTCTACCGACTGAGCTAGCCAGGTACCTCAATGGTGATCTTGACTTGGTTTAAAAATCGTACATCCCAGTTTCTGCAAAATATGGTGATCAGTGAGTGTTGTTGATGGATCCTGTGGTGCAATCTGTTAGCGTGTTGTACTTATACAGCAGTATACAGCAATTAGATGACAAGGTTATGAGTTCAAGCCCCACCAGGAGCAAGTATTGTTCTTGAAGCCTCTTCCTGTCTATTTCTTGTCCGGAAAATGATAATTTATTCAAGCCATTTAGGAGTACAATTCATTGGTAATAGGTATGTCATTGAGATGACAGGTCAGAGTGTAGGCAGAGATAGAATACAAATTCATAGCCTTCTGTATCACCAACTATGCAGGGTGGTAAGCCTGTCGAAATTCCAAGCGGATGGTTGTTTGCGAAGTGAGTTGGTGCTTCGGCAGAGAAAATAATTACCCAAAGTGGGGCTCTAACCCACGACCATGAGATTAAGAGTCTCATGCTCTACCGACTGAGCTAGCCAGGTACCTCAATGGTGATCTTGACTTGGTTTGAAAATCGTACATCCCAGTTTCTGCAAAATATGGTGATCAGTGAGTGTTGTTGATGGATCCTGTGGTGCAATATGTTAGCGTGTTGTACTTATACAGCAGTATACAGCAATTAGATGACAAGGTTATGAGTTCAAGCCCCACTAGGAGCAAGTATTGTTCTTGAAGCCTCTGCCTGTCTATTTCTTGTCCGGAAAATGATAATTTATTCAAGCCATTTAGGAGTACAATTCATTGGTAATAGGTATGTCATTCAGATGACAGGTCAGAGTGCAGGCAGAGATAGAATACAAATTCATAGCCTTCTGTATCACCAACTATGCAGGGTGGCAAGCCTGTCGAAATTCCAAGAGGATGGTTGTTTGCGAAGTGAGTTGGTGCTTCGGCAGAGAAAATAATTACCCAAGGTGGGGCTCGATCACACGACCCTGAGATTAAGAGTCTCATGCTCTACCGACTGAGCTAGCCAGGTACCTCAATGGTGATCTTGACTTGGTTTGAAAATCGTACATCCCAGTTTCTGCAAAATATGGTGATCAGTGAGTGTTGTTGATGGATCCTGTGGTGCAATCTGTTAGCGTGTTGTACTTATACAGCAGTATACAGCAATTAGATGACAAGGTTATGAGTTCAAGCCCCACGAGGAGCAAGTATTGTTCTTGAAGCCTCTGCATGTCTATTTCTTGTCCGGAAAATGATAATTTATTCAAGCTATTTAGGACTACAATTCATTGGTAATAGGTATGTCATTCAGATGACAGGTCAGAGTGCAGGCAGAGCTAGAATACAAATTCATAGCCTTCTGTATCACCAACTATGCAGAGTGGCAAGCCTGCTCGAAATTCCAAGCGGATGGTTGTTTGCGAAGTGAGTTGGTGCTTCGGCAGAGAAAATAATCACCTAACGTGGGGCTCACGACCCTGAGATTAAGAGTCTCATGCTCTACCGACTGAGCTAACCAGGTACCTCAATGCTGATCTTGACTTGGTTTGAATATCGTACATCCCAGTTTCTGCAAAATATGGTGATCAGTGAGTGTTGTTGACGGATCCTGTGGTGCAATCTGTTAGCGTGTTGTACTTATACAGCAGTATAAAGCAATTAGATGACAAGGTTATGAGTTCAAGCCCCACCAGAAGCAAGTATTCTTCTTGCCTGTCTATTTCTTGTCCGGAAAATTATAATTTATTCAAGCCATTTAGGAGTACAATTCATTGGAAATAGGTATGTCATTGAGATGACAGGTCAGAGTGCAGGCAGAGATAGAATACAAATTCATAGCCTTCTGTATCACCAACTATGCAGGGAGGCAAGCCTGCTCGAAATTCCAAGCGGATGGTTGTTGGCGAAGTGAGTTGGTGCTTTGGCAGAGAAAATAATCACCTAACGTGGGGCTCAAACCCACGACCCTGAGATTAAGAGTCTCATGCTCTACCGACTGAGCTAGCCAGGTGCCTCAATAGTATTTTTGACTTGGTTTGAATATCGTACATCCCAGTTTCTGCAAAATATGGTGATCAGTGAGGGTTGTTGATGGATCCTGTGGTGCAATCTGTTAGCGTGTTGTACTTAAACAGCAGTATACAGCAATTAGATGACAAGGTTATGAGTTCAAGCCCCACTAGGAGCAAGTATTGTTCTTGAAGCCTCTGCCTGTCTATTTCTTGTCCGGAAAATGATAATTTATTCAAGCCATTTAGGAGTACAATTCATTGGTAATAGGTATGTCATTCAGATGACAGGTCAGAGTGCAGGCAGAGATAGAATACAAATTCATAGCCTTCTGTATCACCAACTATGCAGGGTGGTAAGCCTGTCGAAATTCCAAGCGGATGGTTGTTTGCGAAGTGAGTTGGTGCTTCGGCAGAGAAAATAATTACCCAAAGTGGGGCTCTAACCCACGACCATGAGATTAAGAGTCTCATGCTGTACCGACTGAGCTAGCCAGGTACCTCAATGGTGATCTTGACTTGGTTTGAAAATCGTACATCCCAGTTTCTGCAAAATATGGTGATCAGTGAGTGTTGTTGATGGATCCTGTGGTGCAATATGTTAGCGTGTTGTACTTATACAGCAGTATACAGCAATTAGATGACAAGGTTATGAGTTCAAGCCCCACTAGGAGAAAGTATTGTTCTTGAAGCCTCTGCCTGTCTATTTCTTGTCCGGAAAATGATAATTTATTCAAGCCATTTAGGAGTACAATTCATTGGTAATAGGTATGTCATTCAGATGACAGGTCAGAGTGCCGGCAGAGCTAGAATACAAATTCATAGCCTTCTGTATCACCAACCATGCAGAGTGGCAAGCCTGTTCGAAATTCCAAGCGGATGGTTGTTTGCGAAGTGAGTTGGTGCTTCGGCAGAGAAAATAATTACCCAAAGTGGGGCTCTAACCCACGACCATGAGATTAAGAGTCTCATGCTCTACCGACTGAGCTAGCCAGGTACCTCAATGGTGATCTTGACTTGGTTTGAAAATCGTACATCCCAGTTTCTGCAAAATATGGTGATCAGTGAGTGTTGTTGATGGATCCTGTGGTGCAATATGTTAGCGTGTTGTACTTATACAGCAGTATACAGCAATTAGATGACAAGGTTATGAGTTCAAGCCCCACTAGGAGCAAGTATTGTTCTTGAAGCCTCTGCCTGTCTATTTCTTGTCCGGAAAATGATAATTTATTCAAGCCATTTAGGAGTACAATTCATTGGTAATAGGTATGTCATTGAGATGACAGGTCAGAGTGCAGGCAGAGATAGAATACAAATTCATAGCCTTCTGTATCACCAACTATGCAGGGTGGTAAGCCTGTCGAAATTCCAAGCGGATGGTTGTTTGCGAAGTGAGTTGGTGCTTCGGCAGAGAAAATAATTACCCAAAGTGGGGCTCGAACCCACGACCATGAGATTAAGAGTCTCATGCTCTACCGACTGAGCTAGCCAGGTACCTCAATTGTGATCTTGACTTGGTTTGAAAATCGTACATCCCAGTTTCTGCAAAATATGGTGATCAGTGAGTGTTGTTGATGGATCCTGTGGTGCAATATGTTAGCGTGTTGTACTTATACAGCAGTATACAGCAATTAGATGACAAGGTTATGAGTTCAAGCCCCACTAGGAGCAAGTATTGTTCTTGAAGCCTCTGCCTGTCTATTTCTTGTCCGGGAGATGATAATTTATTCAAGCCATTTAGGAGTACAATTCATTGGTAATAGGTATGTCATTCAGATGACAGGTCAGAGTGCCGGCAGAGCTAGAATACAAATTCATAGCCTTCTGTATCACCAACCATGCAGAGTGGCAAGCCTGTTCGAAATTCCAAGCGGATGGTTGTTTGCGAAGTGAGTTGGTGCTTCGGCAGAGAAAATAATCACCTAACGTGGGTCTCGAACCCACGACCCTGAGATTAAGAGTCTCATGCTCTACCGACTGAGCTAGCCAGGTACCTGAATAGTATTTTTGACTTGGTACGAATATCGTACAGCCCAGTTTCTGCAAAATATGGTGATCAGTGAGTGTTGTTGATGGATCCTGTGGTGCAATCTGTTAGCGTGTTGTACTTATACAGCAGTATACAGCAATTAGATGACAAGGTTATGAGTTCAAGCCCCACTAGGAGCAAGTATTGTTCTTGAAGCCTCTGCCTGTCTATTTCTTGTCCGGAAAATGATAATTTATTCAAGCCATTTAGGAGTACAATTCATTGGTAATAGGTATGTCATTGAGATGACAGGTCAGAGTGCAGGCAGAGATAGAATACAAATTCATAGCCTTCTGTATCACCAACTATGCGGGTGGCAAGCCTGTCGAAATTCCAAGCGGATGGTTGTTTGCGAAGTGAGTTGGTGCTTCGGCAGAGAAAATAATTGCCCAACGTGGGGCTCGATCCCACGACCCTGAGATTAAGAGTCTCATGCTCTACCGACTGAGCTAGCCAGGTACCTCAATGGTGATCTTGACTTGGTTTGAAAATCGTACATCCCAGTTTCTGCAAAATATGGTGATCAGTGAGTGTTGTTGATGGATCCTGTGGTGCAATCTGTTAACGTGTTGTACTTATACAGCAGTATACAGCAATTAGATGACAAGGTTATGAGTTCAAGCCCCACGAGGAGCAAGTATTGTTCTTGAAGCCTCTGCATGTCTATTTCTTGTCCGGAAAATGATAATTTATTCAAGCCATTTAGGAGTACAATTCATTGGTAATAGGTATGTCATTCAGATGACAGGTCAGAGTGCAGGCAGAGATAGAATACATATTCATAGCCTTCTGTATCACCAACTATGCAGGGAGGCAAGCCTGCTCGAAATTCCAAGCGGATGGTTGTTTGCGAAGTGAGTTGGTGCTTCGGCAGAGAAAATAATCACCTTGACTTGGCTCGAACCCACGACCCTGAGATTAAGAGTCTCATGCTCTACCGACTGACCTAGCCAGGTACCTCAATGGTGATCTTGACTTGGTTTGAAAATCGTACATCCCAGTTTCTGCAAAATATGGTGATCAGTGAGTGTTGTTGATGGATCCTGTGGTGCAATCTGTTAGCGTGTTGTACTTATACAGCAGTATACAGCAATTAGATGACAATGTTATGAGTTCAAGCCCCACCAGGAGCAAGTATTGTTCTTGAAGCCTCTTCCTGTCTATTTCTTGTCCGGAAAATGATAATTTATTCAAGCCATTTAGGAGTACAATTCATTGGTAATAGGTATGTCATTCAGATGACAGGTCAGAGTGCAGGCAGAGCTAGAATACTAATTCATAGCCTTCTGTATCACCAACCATGCAGAGTGGCAAGCCTGTTCGAAATTCCAAGCGGATGGTTGTTTGCGAAGTGAGTTGGTGCTTCGGCAGAGAAAATAATCACCTAACGTGGGGCTCGAACCCACGACCCTGAGATTAAGAGTCTCATGCTCTACCGACTGAGCTAGCCAGGTACCTGAATAGTATTTTTGACTTGGTACGAATATCGTACAGCCCAGTTTCTGCAAAATATGGTGATCAGTGAGTGTTGTTGATGGATCCTGTGGTGCAATCTGTTAGCGTGTTGTACTTATACAGCAGTATACAGCAATTAGATGACAAGGTTATGAGTTCAAGCCCCACTAGGAGCAAGTATTGTTCTTGAAGCCTCTGCCTGTCTATTTCTTGTCCGGAAAATGATAATTTATTCAAGCCATTTAGGAGTACAATTCATTGGTAATAGGTATGTCATTGAGATGACAGGTCAGAGTGCAGGCAGAGATAGAATACAAATTCATAGCCTTCTGTATCACCAACTATGCGGGTGGCAAGCCTGTCGAAATTCCAAGCGGATGGTTGTTTGCGAAGTGAGTTGGTGCTTCGGCAGAGAAAATAATTGCCCAACGTGGGGCTCGATCCCACGACCCTGAGATTAAGAGTCTCATGCTCTACCGACTGACCTAGCCAGGTACCTCAATGGTGATCTTGACTTGGTTTGAAAATCGTACATCCCAGTTTCTGCAAAATATGGTGATCAGTGAGTGTTGTTGATGGATCCTGTGGTGCAATCTGTTAGCGTGTTGTACTTATACAGCAGTATACAGCAATTAGATGACAATGTTATGAGTTCAAGCCCCACCAGGAGCAAGTATTGTTCTTGAAGCCTCTTCCTGTCTATTTCTTGTCCGGAAAATGATAATTTATTCAAGCCATTTAGGAGTACAATTCATTGGTAATAGGTATGTCATTCAGATGACAGGTCAGAGTGCAGGCAGAGCTAGAATACTAATTCATAGCCTTCTGTATCACCAACAATGCAGAGTGGCAAGCCTGTTCGAAATTCCAAGCGGATGGTTGTTTGCGAAGTGAGTTGGTGCTTCGGCAGAGAAAATAATCACCTAACGTGGGGCTCGAACCCACGACCCTGAGATTAAGAGTCTCATGCTCTACCGACTGAGCTAGCCAGATGCCTCAATGGTGATTTTGACTTGGTTTGAATATCGTACATCCCAGTTTCTGCAAAATATGGTGATCAGTGAGTGTTGTTGATGGATCCTGTGGTGCAATCTGTTAGCGTGTTGTACTTATACAGCAGTATACAGCAATTAGATGACAAGGTTATGAGTTCAAGCCCCACCAGGAGCAAGTATTGTTCTTGAAGCCTCTGCCTGTCTATTTCTTGTCCGGAAAATGATAATTTATTCAAGCCATTTAGGAGTACAATTCATTGGTAATAGGTATGTCATTCAGATGACAGGTCAGAGTGCAGGCAGAGATAGAATACAAATTCATAGCCTTCTGTATCACCAACTATGCAGGGAGGCAAGCCTGCTCGAAATTCCAAGCGGATGGTTGTTTGCGAAGTGAGTTGGTGCTTCGGCAGAGAAAATAATCACCTAACGTGGGGCTCGAACCCACGACCAAGAGTCTCATGCTCTACCGACTGAGCTAGCCAGGTGCCTCAATAGTATTTTTGACTTGGTACGAATATCGTACAGCCCAGTTTCTGCAAAATATGGTGATCAGTGAGTGTTGTTGATGGATCCTGTGGTGCAATCTGTTAGCGTGTTGTACTTATACAGTAGTATACAGCAATTAGATGACAAGGTTATGAGTTCAAGCCCCACCAGGAGCAAGTATTGTTCTTGAAGCCTCTTCCTGTCTATTTCTTGTCCGGAAAATGATAATTTATTCAAGCCATTTAGGAGTACAATTCATTGGTAATAGGTATGTCATTGAGATGACAGGTCAGAGTGCAGGCAGAGATAGAATACAAATTCATAGCCTTCTGTATCACCAACCATGCAGTGGCAAGCCTGTTCGAAATTCCAAGCGGATGGTTGTTTGCGAAGTGAGTTGGTGCTTCGGCAGAGAAAATAATCACCTAACGTGGGGCTCGAACCCACGACCAAGAGTCTCATGCTCTACCGACTGAGCTAGCCAGGTGCCTCAATAGTATTTTTGACTTGGTACGAATATCGTACAGCCCAGTTTCTGCAAAATATGGTGATCAGTGAGTGTTGTTGATGGATCCTGTGGTGCAATCTGTTAGCGTGTTGTACTTATACAGTAGTATACAGCAATTAGATGACAAGGTTATGAGTTCAAGCCCCACCAGGAGCAAGTATTGTTCTTGAAGCCTCTTCCTGTCTATTTCTTGTCCGGAAAATGATAATTTATTCAAGCCATTTAGGAGTACAATTCATTGGTAATAGGTATGTCATTGAGATGACAGGTCAGAGTGCAGGCAGAGATAGAATACAAATTCATAGCCTTCTGTATCACCAACCATGCAGTGGCAAGCCTGTTCGAAATTCCAAGCGGATGGTTGTTTGCGAAGTGAGTTGGTGCTTCGGCAGAGAAAATAATTACCCAACGTGGGGCTCGAACCCACGACCCTGAGATTAAGAGTCTCATGCTCTACCGACTGAGCTAGCCAGGTACCTCAATAGTATTTTTGACTTGGTATGAATATCGTACAGCCCAGTTTCTGCAAAATATGGTGATCAGTGAGGGTTGTTGATGGATCCTGTGGTGCAATCTGCTAGCGTGTTGTACTTATACAGCAGTATACAGCAATTAGATGACAAGGTTATGAGTTCAAGCCCCACCAGGAGCAAGTATTGTTCTTGAAGCCTCTTCCTGTCTATTTCTTGTCCGGAAAATGATAATTTATTCAAGCCATTTAGGAGTACAATTCATTGGTAATAGGTATGTCATTCAGATGACAGGTCAGAGTGCAGGCAGAGATAGAATACAAATTCATAGCCTTCTGTATCACCAACTATGCAGGGTGGCAAGCCTGCTCGAAATTCCAAGCGGATGGTTGTTTGCGAAGTGAGTTGGTGCTTCGGCAGAGAAAATAATCACCTAACGTGGGGCTCACGACCCTGAGAGTAAGATTCTCATGCTCTACCGACTGAGCTAGCCAGGTACCTCAATGGTGATCTTTACTTGGTTTGAATATC
Organism: Oncorhynchus mykiss; assembly: GCF_057628025.1. Classification (NCBI taxonomy): domain Eukaryota; kingdom Metazoa; phylum Chordata; class Actinopteri; order Salmoniformes; family Salmonidae; genus Oncorhynchus; species Oncorhynchus mykiss. Next base: position 2,386,962 of record NC_143024.1, on the reverse strand, counting down.
GTACATCCCAGTTTCTGCAAAATATGGTGATCAGTGAGTGTTGTTGATGGATCCTGTGGTGCAATCTGTTAGCGTGTTGTACTTATACAGCAGTATACAGCAATTAGATGACAAGGTTATGATTTCAAGCCCCACCAGGAGCAAGTATTGTTCTTGAAGCCTCTTCCTGTCTATTTCTTGTCCGGAAAATGATAATTTATTCAAGCCATTTAGGAGTACAATTCATTGGTAATAGGTATGTCTTTGAGATGACAGGTCAGAGTGCCGGCAGAGCTAGAATACAAATTCATAGCCTTCTGTATCACCAACCATGCAGTGGCAAGCCTGTTCGAAATTCCAAGCGGATGGTTGTTTGCGAAGTGAGTTGGTGCTTCGGCAGAGAAAATAATCACCTAACGTGGGGCTCGAACCCACGACCCTGAGATTAAGTGTCTCATGCTCTACCGACTGAGCTAGCCAGGTACCTGAATAGTATTTTTGACTTGGTACGAATATCGTACAGCCCAGTTTCTGCAAAATATGGTGATCAGTGAACATTTGAACATCTTGGCCATGTTCTGTTATAATCTCCACCCGGCACAGCCAGAAGAGGACTGGCCATCCCACATATGCTCTCTCTAATTCTCTCTTTCTTTCTCTCTCTCGGAGGACCTGAGCCCTAGGACCATGCCCCAGGAATACCTGACATGATGACTCCTTGCTGTCCCCAGTCCACCTGACTGTGCTGCTGCTCCAGTTTCAACTATTCTGCCTTATTATTATTCGACCATGCTGGTCATTTATGAACATTTGAACATCTTGACCATGTTTTGTTATAATCTCCACCCGGCACAGCCAGAAGAGGACTGGCCACCCCACATAGCCTGGTTCCTCTCTAGGTTTCTTCCTAGGTTTAGGCCTTTCTAGGGAGTTTTTCCTAGCCACCGTGCTTCTTCACCTGCATTGCTTGCTGTTTGGGGTTTTAGGCTGGGTTTCTGTACAGCACTTTGAGATATCAGCTGATGTACGAAGGGCTATATAAAATAAATTTGATCAGTGAGTGTTGTTGATGGATCCTGTGGTGCAATCTGTTAGCGTGTTGTACTTATACAGCAGTATACAGCAATTAGATGACAAGGTTATGAGTTCAAGCCCCACCAGGAGCAAGTATTGTTCTTGAAGCCTCTTCCTGTCTATTTCTTGTCCGGAAAATGATAATTTATTCAAGCCATTTAGGAGTACAATTCATTGGTAATAGGTATGTCATTGAGATGACAGGTCAGAGTGCAGGCAGAGATAGAATACAAATTCATAGCCTTCTGTATCACCAACTATGCAGGGTGGCAAGCCTGTCGAAATTCCAAGCGGATGGTTGTTTGCGAAGTGAGTTGGTGCTTCGGCAGAGAAAATAATTACCCAACATGGGGCTCGAACCCACGACCCTGAGATTAAGAGTCTCATGCGCTACCGACTGAGATAGCCAGGTACCTCAATGGTGATCTTGACTTGGTTTGAAAATCGTACATCCCAGTTTCTGCAAAATATGGTGATCAGTGAGTGTTGTTGATGGATCCTGTGGTGCAATCTGTTAGCGTGTTGTACTTATACAGCAGTATACAGCAATTAGATGACAAGGTTATGAGTTCAAGCCCCACCAGGAGCAAGTATTGTTCTTGAAGCCTCTTCCTGTCTATTTCTTGTCCGGAAAATGATAATTTATTCAAGCCATTTAGGAGTACAATTCATTGGTAATAGGTATGTCATTCAGATGACAGGTCAGAGTGCAGGCAGAGATAGAATACAAATTCATAGCCTTCTGTATCACCAACTATGCAGGGTGGCAAGCCTGCTCGAAATTCCAAGCGGATGGTTGTTTGCGAAGTGAGTTGGTGCTTCGGCAGAGAAAATAATCACCTAACGTGGGGCTCACGACCCTGAGATTAAGATTCTCATGCTCTACCGACTGAGCTAGACAGGTACCTCAATGGTGATCTTGACTTGGTTTGAATATCGTACATCCCAGTTTCTGCAAAATATGGTGATCAGTGAGTGTTGTTGATGGATCCTGTGGTGCAATCTGTTAGCGTGTTGTACTTATACAGCAGTATAAAGCAATTAGATGAAAAGGTTATGAGTTCAAGCCCCACCAGGAGCAAGTATTCTTCTTGCCTGTCTATTTCTTGTCCGGAAAATGATAATTTATTCAAGCCATTTAGGAGTACAATTCATTGGTAATAGGTTTGTCATTCAGATGACAGGTCAGAGTGCAGGCAGAGATAGAATACAAATTCATAGCCTTCTGTATCACCAACTATGCAGGGTGGCAAGCCTGTCGAAATTCCAAGCGGATGGTTGTTTGCGAAGTGAGTTGGTGCTTCGGCAGAGAAAATAATCACCTAACGTGGGGCTCGAACCCACAACCCTGAGATTAAGAGTCTCATGCTCTACCGACTGAGCTAGCCAGGTACCTGAATAGTATTTTTGACTTGGTTTGAATATCGTACATCCCAGTTTCTGCAAAATATGGTGATCAGTGAGTGTTGTTGATGGATCCTGTGGTGCAATCTGTTAGCGTGTTGTACTTATACAGCAGTATACAGCAATTAGATGACAAGGTTATGAGTTCAAGCCCCACCAGGAGCAAGTATTGTTCTTGAAGCCTCTTCCTGTCTATTTCTTGTCCGGAAAATGATAATTTATTCAAGCCATTTAGGAGTACAATTCATTGGTAATAGGTATGTCATTGAGATGACAGGTCAGAGTGCCGGCAGAGCTAGAATACAAATTCATAGCCTTCTGTATCACCAACCATGCAGTGGCAAGCCTGTTCGAAATTCCAAGCGGATGGTTGTTTGCGAAGTTAGTTGGTGCTTCGGCAGAGAAAATAATCACCTAACGTGGGGCTCGAACCCACAACCTTGAGATTAAGAGTCTCATGCTCTACCGACTGAGCTAGCCAGGTACCTGAATAGTATTTTTGACTTGGTACGAATATCGTACAGCCCAGTTTCTGCAAAATATGGTGATCAGTGAGTGTTGTTGATGGATCCTGTGGTGCAATCTGTTAGCGTGTTGTACTTATACAGCAGTATACAGCAATTAGATGACAAGGTTATGAGTTCAAGCCCCACCAGGAGCAAGTATTGTTCTTGAAGCCTCTTCCTGTCTATTTCTTGTCCGGAAAATGATAATTTATTCAAGCCATTTAGGAGTACAATTCATTGGTAATAGGTATGTCATTGAGATGACAGGTCAGAGTGCAGGCAGAGATAGAATACAAATTCATAGCCTTCTGTATCACCAACTATGCAGGGTGGCAAGCCTGTCGAAATTCCAAGCGGATGGTTGTTTGCGAAGTGAGTTGGTGCTTCGGCAGAGAAAATAATTACCCAACATGGGGCTCGAACCCACGACCCTGAGATTAAGAGTCTCATGCGCTACCGACTGAGATAGCCAGGTACCTCAATGGTGATCTTGACTTGGTTTGAAAATCGTACATCCCAGTTTCTGCAAAATATGGTGATCAGTGAGTGTTGTTGATGGATCCTGTGGTGCAATCTGTTAGCGTGTTGTACTTATACAGCAGTATACAGCAATTAGATGACAAGGTTATGAGTTCAAGCCCCACGAGGAGCAAGTATTGTTCTTGAAGCCTCTGCCTTTCTATTTCTTGTCCGGAAAATGATAATTTATTCAAGCCATTTAGGAGTACAATTCATTGGTAATAGGTATGTCATTCAGATGACAGGTCAGAGTGCAGGCAGAGCTAGAATACAAATTCATAGCCTTCTGTATCACCAACTATGCAGGGTGGCAAGCCTGCTCGAAATTCCAAGCGGATGGTTGTTTGCGAAGTGAGTTGGTGCTTCGGCAGAGAAAATAATCACCTAACGTGGGGCTCGAACCCACGACCCTGAGATTAAGTGTCTCATGCTCTACCGACTGAGCTAGCCAGGTACCTGACTAGTATTTTTGACTTGGTACGAATATCGTACAGCCCAGTTTCTGCAAAATATGGTGATCAGTGAACATTTGAACATCTTGGCCATGTTCTGTTATAATCTCCACCCGGCACAGCCAGAAGAGGACTGGCCATCCCACATATGCTCTCTCTAATTCTCTCTTTCTTTCTCTCTCTCGGAGGACCTGAGCCCTAGGACCATGCCCCAGGAATACCTGACATGATGACTCCTTGCTGTCCCCAGTCCACCTGACTGTGCTGCTGCTCCAGTTTCAACTATTCTGCCTTATTATTATTCGACCATGCTGGTCATTTATGAACATTTGAACATCTTGACCATGTTTTGTTATAATCTCCACCCGGCACAGCCAGAAGAGGACTGGCCACCCCACATAGCCTGGTTCCTCTCTAGGTTTCTTCCTAGGTTTTGGCCTTTCTAGGGAGTTTTTCCTAGCCACCGTGCTTCTTCACCTGCATTGCTTGCTGTTTGGGGTTTTAGGCTGGGTTTCTGTACAGCACTTTGAGATATCAGCTGATGTACGAAGGGCTATATAAAATAAATTTGATCAGTGAGTGTTGTTGATGGATCCTGTGGTGCAATCTGTTAGCGTGTTGTACTTATACAGCAGTATACAGCAATTAGATGACAAGGTTATGAGTTCAAGCCCCACCAGGAGCAAGTATTGTTCTTGAAGCCTCTTCCTGTCTATTTCTTGTCCGGAAAATGATAATTTATTCAAGCCATTTAGGAGTACAATTCATTGGTAATAGGTATGTCATTGAGATGACAGGTCAGAGTGCAGGCAGAGATAGAATACAAATTCATAGCCTTCTGTATCACCAACTATGCAGGGTGGCAAGCCTGTCGAAATTCCAAGCGGATGGTTGTTTGCGAAGTGAGTTGGTGCTTCGGCAGAGAAAATAATTACCCAACATGGGGCTCGAACCCACGACCCTGAGATTAAGAGTCTCATGCGCTACCGACTGAGATAGCCAGGTACCTCAATGGTGATCTTGACTTGGTTTGAAAATCGTACATCCCAGTTTCTGCAAAATATGGTGATCAGTGAGTGTTGTTGATGGATCCTGTGGTGCAATCTGTTAGCGTGTTGTACTTATACAGCAGTATACAGCAATTAGATGACAAGGTTATGAGTTCAAGCCCCACCAGGAGCAAGTATTGTTCTTGAAGCCTCTTCCTGTCTATTTCTTGTCCGGAAAATGATAATTTATTCAAGCCATTTAGGAGTACAATTCATTGGTAATAGGTATGTCATTCAGATGACAGGTCAGAGTGCAGGCAGAGATAGAATACAAATTCATAGCCTTCTGTATCACCAACTATGCAGGGTGGCAAGCCTGCTCGAAATTCCAAGCGGATGGTTGTTTGCGAAGTGAGTTGGTGCTTCGGCAGAGAAAATAATCACCTAACGTGGGGCTCACGACCCTGAGATTAAGATTCTCATGCTCTACCGACTGAGCTAGACAGGTACCTCAATGGTGATCTTGACTTGGTTTGAATATCGTACATCCCAGTTTCTGCAAAATATGGTGATCAGTGAGTGTTGTTGATGGATCCTGTGGTGCAATCTGTTAGCGTGTTGTACTTATACAGCAGTATAAAGCAATTAGATGAAAAGGTTATGAGTTCAAGCCCCACCAGGAGCAAGTATTCTTCTTGCCTGTCTATTTCTTGTCCGGAAAATGATAATTTATTCAAGCCATTTAGGAGTACAATTCATTGGTAATAGGTTTGTCATTCAGATGACAGGTCAGAGTGCAGGCAGAGATAGAATACAAATTCATAGCCTTCTGTATCACCAACTATGCAGGGTGGCAAGCCTGTCGAAATTCCAAGCGGATGGTTGTTTGCGAAGTGAGTTGGTGCTTCGGCAGAGAAAATAATCACCTAACGTGGGGCTCGAACCCACAACCCTGAGATTAAGAGTCTCATGCTCTACCGACTGAGCTAGCCAGGTACCTGAATAGTATTTTTGACTTGGTTTGAATATCGTACATCCCAGTTTCTGCAAAATATGGTGATCAGTGAGTGTTGTTGATGGATCCTGTGGTGCAATCTGTTAGCGTGTTGTACTTATACAGCAGTATACAGCAATTAGATGACAAGGTTATGAGTTCAAGCCCCACCAGGAGCAAGTATTGTTCTTGAAGCCTCTTCCTGTCTATTTCTTGTCCGGAAAATGATAATTTATTCAAGCCATTTAGGAGTACAATTCATTGGTAATAGGTATGTCATTGAGATGACAGGTCAGAGTGCCGGCAGAGCTAGAATACAAATTCATAGCCTTCTGTATCACCAACCATGCAGTGGCAAGCCTGTTCGAAATTCCAAGCGGATGGTTGTTTGCGAAGTTAGTTGGTGCTTCGGCAGAGAAAATAATCACCTAACGTGGGGCTCGAACCCACAACCTTGAGATTAAGAGTCTCATGCTCTACCGACTGAGCTAGCCAGGTACCTGAATAGTATTTTTGACTTGGTACGAATATCGTACAGCCCAGTTTCTGCAAAATATGGTGATCAGTGAGTGTTGTTGATGGATCCTGTGGTGCAATCTGTTAGCGTGTTGTACTTATACAGCAGTATACAGCAATTAGATGACAAGGTTATGAGTTCAAGCCCCACCAGGAGCAAGTATTGTTCTTGAAGCCTCTTCCTGTCTATTTCTTGTCCGGAAAATGATAATTTATTCAAGCCATTTAGGAGTACAATTCATTGGTAATAGGTATGTCATTGAGATGACAGGTCAGAGTGCCGGCAGAGCTAGAATACAAATTCATAGCCTTCTGTATCACCAACCATGCAGCGGCAAGCCTGTTCGAAATTCCAAGCGGATGGTTGTTTGCGAAGTTAGTTGGTGCTTCGGCAGAGAAAATAATCACCTAACGTGGGGCTCGAACCCACAACCTTGAGATTAAGAGTCTCATGCTCTACCGACTGAGCTAGCCAGGTACATGAATAGTATTTTTGACTTGGTACGAATATCGTACAGCCCAGTTTCTGCAAAATATGGTGATCAGTGAGTGTTGTTGATGGATCCTGTGGTGCAATCTGTTAGCGTGTTGTACTTATACAGCAGTATACAGCAATTAGATGACAAGGTTATGAGTTCAAGCCCCACCAGGAGCAAGTATTGTTCTTGAAGCCTCTTCCTGTCTATTTCTTGTCCGGAAAATGATAATTTATTCAAGCCATTTAGGAGTACAATTCATTGGTAATAGGTATGTCATTGAGATGACAGGTCAGAGTGCAGGCAGAGATAGAATACAAATTCATAGCCTTCTGTATCACCAACTATGCAGGGTGGCAAGCCTGTCGAAATTCCAAGCGGATGGTTGTTTGCGAAGTGAGTTGGTGCTTCGGCAGAGAAAATAATTACCCAACATGGGGCTCGAACCCACGACCCTGAGATTAAGAGTCTCATGCGCTACCGACTGAGATAGCCAGGTACCTCAATGGTGATCTTGACTTGGTTTGAAAATCGTACATCCCAGTTTCTGCAAAATATGGTGATCAGTGAGTGTTGTTGATGGATCCTGTGGTGCAATCTGTTAGCGTGTTGTACTTATACAGCAGTATACAGCAATTAGATGACAAGGTTATGAGTTCAAGCCCCACGAGGAGCAAGTATTGTTCTTGAAGCCTCTGCCTTTCTATTTCTTGTCCGGAAAATGATAATTTATTCAAGCCATTTAGGAGTACAATTCATTGGTAATAGGTATGTCATTCAGATGACAGGTCAGAGTGCAGGCAGAGCTAGAATACAAATTCATAGCCTTCTGTATCACCAACTATGCAGGGTGGCAAGCCTGCTCGAAATTCCAAGCGGATGGTTGTTTGCGAAGTGAGTTGGTGCTTCGGCAGAGAAAATAATCACCTAACGTGGGGCTCACGACCCTGAGATTAAGATTCTCATGCTCTACCGACTGAGCTAGACAGGTACCTCAATGGTGATCTTGAGTTGGTTTGAATATCGTACATCCCAGTTTCTGCAAAATATGGTGATCAGTGAGTGTTGTTGATGGATCCTGTGGTGCAATCTGTTAGCGTGTTGTACTTATACAGCAGTATAAAGCAATTAGATGAAAAGGTTATGAGTTCAAGCCCCACCAGGAGCAAGTATTCTTCTTGCCTGTCTATTTCTTGTCCGGAAAATGATAATTTGTTCAAGCCATTTAGGAGTACAATTCATTGGTAATAGGTATGTCATTCAGATGACAGGTCAGAGTGCAGGCAGAGATAGAATACAAATTCATAGCCTTCTGTATCACCAACTATGCAGGGTGGCAAGCCTGTCGAAATTCCAAGCGGATGGTTGTTTGCGAAGTGAGTTGGTGCTTCGGCAGAGAAAATAATCACCTAACGTGGGGTTCACGACCCTGAGAGTAAGATTCTCATGCTCTACCGACTGAGCTAGCCAGGTACCTCAATGCTGATCTTGACTTGGTTTGAATATCGTACATCCCAGTTTCTGCAAAATATGGTGATCAGTGAGTGTTGTTGATGGATCCTGTGGTGCAATCTGTTAGCGTGTTGTACTTATACAGCAGTATACAGCAATTAGATGACAAGGTTATGAGTTCAAGCCCCACCAGGAGCAAGTATTGTTCTTGAAGCCTCTTCCTGTCTATTTCTTGTCCGGAAAATGATAATTTATTCAAGCCATTTAGGAGTACAATTCATTGGTAATAGGTATGTCATTGAGATGACAGGTCAGAGTGCAGGCAGAGATAGAATACAAATTCATAGCCTTCTGTATCACCAACTATGCAGGGTGGCAAGCCTGTCGAAATTCCAAGCGGATGGTTGTTTGCGAAGTGAGTTGGTGCTTCGGCAGAGAAAATAATCACCTAACGTGGGGCTCGAACCCACAACCCTGAGATTAAGAGTCTCATGCTCTACCGACTGAGCTAGCCAGGTACCTGAATAGTATTTTTGACTTGGTTTGAATATCGTACATCCCAGTTTCTGCAAAATATGGTGATCAGTGAGTGTTGTTGATGGATCCTGTGGTGCAATCTGTTAGCGTGTTGTACTTATACAGCAGTATACAGCAATTAGATGACAAGGTTATGAGTTCAAGCCCCACCAGGAGCAAGTATTGTTCTTGAAGCCTCTTCCTGTCTATTTCTTGTCCGGAAAATGATAATTTATTCAAGCCATTTAGGAGTACAATTCATTGGTAATAGGTATGTCATTGAGATGACAGGTCAGAGTGCCGGCAGAGCTAGAATACAAATTCATAGCCTTCTGTATCACCAACCATGCAGTGGCAAGCCTGTTCGAAATTCCAAGCGGATGGTTGTTTGCGAAGTTAGTTGGTGCTTCGGCAGAGAAAATAATCACCTAACGTGGGGCTCGAACCCACAACCTTGAGATTAAGAGTCTCATGCTCTACCGACTGAGCTAGCCAGGTACCTGAATAGTATTTTTGACTTGGTACGAATATCGTACAGCCCAGTTTCTGCAAAATATGGTGATCAGTGAGTGTTGTTGATGGATCCTGTGGTGCAATCTGTTAGCGTGTTGTACTTATACAGCAGTATACAGCAATTAGATGACAAGGTTATGAGTTCAAGCCCCACCAGGAGCAAGTATTGTTCTTGAAGCCTCTTCCTGTCTATTTCTTGTCCGGAAAATGATAATTTATTCAAGCCATTTAGGAGTACAATTCATTGGTAATAGGTATGTCATTGAGATGACAGGTCAGAGTGCAGGCAGAGATAGAATACAAATTCATAGCCTTCTGTATCACCAACTATGCAGGGTGGCAAGCCTGTCGAAATTTCAAGCGGATGGTTGTTTGCAAAGTGAGTTGGTGCTTCGGCAGAGAAAATAATTACCCAACGTGGGGCTCGAACCCACGACCCTGAGAATAAGATTCTCATGCTCTACCGACTGAGCTAGCCAGGTACCTCAATGGTGATCCTGACTTGGTTTGAATATCGTACATCCCAGTTTCTGCAAAATATGGTGATCAGTGAGTGTTGTTGATGGATCCTGTGGTGCAATCTGTTAGCGTGTTGTACTTATACAGCAGTATAAAGCAATTAGATGACAAGGTTATGAGTTCAAGCCCCACCAGGAGCAAGTATTCTTCTTGCCTGTCTATTTCTTGTCCGGAAAATGATAATTTATTCAAGCCATTTAGGAGTACAATTCATTGGTAATAGGTATGTCATTGAGATGACAGGTCAGAGTGCAGGTAGAGATAGAATACAAATTCATAGCCTTCTGTATCACCAACTATGCAGGGTGGCAAGCCTGTCGAAATTCCAAGCGGATGGTTGTTTGCGAAGTGAGTTGGTGCTTCGGCAGAGAAAATAATCACCTAACGTGGGGCTCGAACCCACGACCCTGAGATTAAGAGTCTCATGCTCTACCGACTGAGCTAGCCAGGTACCTGAATAGTATTTTTGACTTGGTATGAATATCGTACATCCCAGTTTCTGCAAAATATGGTGATCAGTGAGTGTTGTTGATGGATCCTGTGGTGCAATCTGTTAGCGTGTTGTACTTATACAGTAGTATACAGCAATTAGATGACAAGGTTATGAGTTCAAGCCCCACCAGGAGCAAGTATTGTTCTTGAAGCCTCTTCCTGTCTATTTCTTGTCCGGAAAATGATAATTTATTAAAGCCATTTAGGAGTACAATTCATTGGTAATAGGTATGTCATTGAGATGACAGGTCAGAGTGCAGGTAGAGATAGAATACAAATTCATAGCCTTCTGTATCACCAACTATGCAGGGTGGCAAGCCTCTGCCTGTCTATTTCTTGTCCGGAAAATGATAATTTATTCAAGCCATTTAGGAGTACAATTCATTGGTAATAGGTATGTCATTGAGATGACAGGTCAGAGTGCAGGCAGAGATAGAATACAAATTCATAGCCTTCTGTATCACCAACTATGCAGGGTGGCAAGCCTGCTCGAAATTCCAAGCGGATGGTTGTTTGCGAAGTGAGTTGGTGCTTCGGCAGAGAAAATAATCACCCAACGTGGGGCTCACGACCCTGAGATTAAGAGTCTCATGCTCTACCGACTGAGCTAGCCAGGTACCTCAATGGTGATCTTGACTTGGTTTGAATTTCGTACATCCCAGTTTCTGCAAAATATGGTGATCAGTGAGTGTTGTTGATGGATCCTGTGGTGCAATCTGTTAGCGTGTTGTACTTATACAGCAGTATACAGCAATTAGATGATAAGGTTATGAGTTCAAGCCCCACCAGGAGCAAGTATTCTTCTTGCCTGTCTATTTCTTGTCCGGAAAATGATAATTTATTCAAGCCATTTAGGAGTACAATTCATTGGTAATAGGTATGTCATTCAGATGACAGGTCAGAGTGCAGGCAGAGCTAGAATACAAATTCATAGCCTTCTGTATCACCAACTATGCAGAGTGGCAAGCCTGCTCGAAATTCCAAGTGGATGGTTGTTTGCGAAGTGAGTTGGTGCTTCGGCAGAGAAAATAATCACCTAACGTGGGGCTCGAACCCACGACCAAGAGTCTCATGCTCTACCGACTGAGCTAGCCAGGTGCCTCAATAGTATTTTTGACTTGGTACGAATATCGTACAGCCCAGTTTCTGCAAAATATGGTGATCAGTGAGTGTTGTTGATGGATCCTGTGGTGCAATCTGTTAGCGTGTTGTACTTATACAGTAGTATACAGCAATTAGATGACAAGGTTATGAGTTCAAGCCCCACCAGGAGCAAGTATTGTTCTTGAAGCCTCTTCCTGTCTATTTCTTGTCCGGAAAATGATAATTTATTCAAGCCATTTAGGAGTACAATTCATTGGTAATAGGTATGTCATTGAGATGACAGGTCAGAGTGCAGGCAGAGATAGAATACAAATTCATAGCCTTCTGTATCACCAACCATGCAGTGGCAAGCCTGTTCGAAATTCCAAGCGGATGGTTGTTTGCGAAGTGAGTTGGTGCTTCGGCAGAGAAAATAATTACCCAACGTGGGGCTCGATCCCACGACCCTGAGATTAAGAGTCTCATGCTCTACCGACTGAGCTAGCCAGGTACCTCAATGGTGATTTTGACTTGGTTTGAAAATCGTACATCCCAGTTTCTGCAAAATATGGTGATCAGTGAGTGTTGTTGATGGATCCTGTGGTGCAATCTGTTAGCGTGTTGTACTTATACAGCAGTATACAGCAATTAGATGACAAGGTTATGAGTTCAAGCCCCACGAGGAGCAAGTATTGTTCTTGAAGCCTCTGCCTGTCTATTTCTTGTCCGGAAAATGATAATTTATTCAAGCCATTTAGGAGTACAATTCATTGGTAATAGGTATGTCATTCAGATGACAGGTCAGAGTGCAGGCAGAGATAGAATACAAATTCATAGCCTTCTGTATCACCAACTATGCAGGGTGGCAAGCCTCTGCCTGTCTATTTCTTGTCCGGAAAATGATAATTTATTCAAGCCATTTAGGAGTACAATTCATTGGTAATAGGTATGTCGTTCAGATGACAGGTCAGAGTGCAGGCAGAGATAGAATACAAATTCATAGCCTTCTGTATCACCAACCATGCAGGGTGGCAAGCCTGCTCGAAATTCCAAGCGGATGGTTGTTTGCGAAGTGAGTTGGTGCTTCGGCAGAGAAAATAATCACCCAACGTGGGGCTGGAACCCACGACCCTGAGATTAAGAGTCTCATGCTCTACCGACTGAGCTTGCCAGGTACCTCAATGGTGATCCTGACTTGGTTTGAATATCGTACATCCCAGTTTCTGCAAAATATGGTGATCAGTGCGTGTTGTTGATGGATCCTGTGGTGCAATCTGTTAGCGTGTTGTACTTATACAGCAGTATAAAGCAATTAGATGACAAGGTTATGAGTTCAAGCCCCACCAGGAGCAAGTATTCTTCTTGCCTGTCTATTTCTTGTCCGGAAAATGATAATTTATTCAAGCCATTTAGGAGTACAATTCATTGGTAATAGGTATGTCATTCAGATGACAGGTCAGAGTGCCGGCAGAGCTAGAATACAAATTCATAGCCTTCTGTATCACCAACCATGCAGAGTGGCAAGCCTGTTCGAAATTCCAAGTGGATGGTTGTTTGCGAAGTGAGTTGGTGCTTCGGCAGAGAAAATAATCACCTAACGTGGGGCTCGAACCCGCGACTAAGAGTCTCATGCTCTACCGACTGAGCTAGCCAGGTACCTGAATAGTATTTTTGACTTGGTACGAATATCGTACAGCCCAGTTTCTGCAAAATATGGTGATCAGTGAGTGTTGCTGATGGGATCCTGTGGTGCAATCTGTTAGCGTGTTGTACTTATACAGCAGTATACAGCAATTAGATGACAAGGTTATGAGTTCAAGCCCCACCAGGAGCAAGTATTCTTCTTGAAGCCTCTGCCTGTCTATTTCTTGTCCGGAAAATGATAATTTATTCAAGCCATTTACGAGTACAATTCATTGGTAATAGGTATGTCATTCAGATGACAGGTCAGAGTGCAGGCAGAGATAGAATACAAATTCATAGCCTTCTGTATCACCAACTATGCAGGGTGGCAAGCCTCTGCCTGTCTATTTCTTGTCCGGAAAATGATAATTTATTCAAGCCATTTAGGAGTACAATTCATTGGTAATAGGTATGTCATTCAGATGACAGGTCAGAGTGCAGGCAGAGATAGAATACAAATTCATAGCCTTCTGTATCACCAACCATGCAGAGTGGCAAGCCTGTTCGAAATTCCAAGCGGATGGTTGTTTGCGAAGTGAGTTGGTGCTTCGGCAGAGAAAATAATCACCTAACGTGGGGCTCGAACCCGCGACTAAGAGTCTCATGCTCTACCGACTGAGCTAGCCAGGTACCTGAATAGTATTTTTGACTTGGTACGAATATCGTACAGCCCAGTTTCTGCAAAATATGGTGATCAGTGAGTGTTGTTGATGGATCCTGTGGTGCAATCTGTTAGCGTGTTGTACTTATACAGCAGTATAAAGCAATTAGATGACAAGGTTATGAGTTCAAGGCCCACCAGGAGCAAGTATTGTTCTTGAAGCCTCTTCCTGTCTATTTCTTGTCCGGAAAATGATAATTTATTCAAGCCATTTAGGAGTACAATTCATTGGTAATAGGTATGTCATTCAGATGACAGGTCAGAGTGCCGGCAGAGATAGAATACAAATTCATAGCCTTCTGTATCACCAACCATGCAGTGGCAAGCCTGTTCGAAATTCCAAGCGGATGGTTGTTTGTGAAGTGAGTTGGTGCTTTGGCAGAGAAAATAATCACCTAACGTGGGGCTCAAACCCGCGACCCTGAGATTAAGAGTCTCATGCTCTACCGACTGAGCTAGCCAGGTACCTGAATAGTATTTTTGACTTGGTACGAATATCGTACAGCCCAGTTTCTGCAAAATATGGTGATCAGTGAGTGTTGTTGATGGATCCTGTGGTGCAATCTGTTAGCGTGTTGTACTTATACAGCAGTATACAGCAATTAGATGACAAGGTTATGAGTTCAAGCCCCACCAGGAGCAAGTATTCTTCTTGAAGCCTCTGCCTGTCTATTTCTTGTCCGGAAAATGATAATTTATTCAAGCCATTTAGGAGTACAATTCATTGGTAATAGGTATGTCATTCAGATGACAGGTCAGAGTGCCGGCAGAGATAGAATACAAATTCATAGCCTTCTGTATCACCAACCATGCAGTGGCAAGCCTGTTCGAAATTCCATGCGGATGGTTGTTTGCGAAGTGAGTTGGTGCTTCGGCAGAGAAAATAAGCACCTAACGTGGGGCTCGAACCCACGACCCTGAGATTAAGAGTCTCATGCTCTACCGACAGAGCTAGCCAGGTACCTCAATGGTGATCTTGACTTGGTTTGAAAATCGTACATCCCAGTTTCTGCAAAATATGGTGATCAGTGAGTGTTGTTGATGGATCCTGTGGTGCAATCTGTTAGCGTGTTGTACTTATACAGCAGTATACAGCAATTAGATGACAAGGTTATGAGTTCAAGCCCCGCCAGGAGCAAGTATTGTTCTTGAAGCCTCTGCCTGTCTATTTCTTGTCCGGAAAATGATAATTTATTCAAGCCATTTAGGAGTACAATTCATTGGTAATAGGTATGTCATTCAGATGACAGGTCAGAGTGCAGGCAGAGCTAGAATACAAATTCATAGCCTTCTGTATCACCAACCATGCAGAGTGGCAAGCCTGTTCGAAATTCCAAGCGGATGGTTGTTTGCGAAGTGAGTTGGTGCTTCGGCAGAGAAAATAATCACCTAACGTGGGGCTCGAACCCGCGACTAAGAGTCTCATGCTCTACCGACTGAGCTAGCCAGGTACCTGAATAGTATTTTTGACTTGATACGAATATCGTACAGCCCAGTTTCTGCAAAATATGGTGATCAGTGAGTGTTGTTGATGGATCCTGTGGTGCAATCTGTTAGCGTGTTGTACTTATACAGCAGTATAAAGCAATTAGATGACAAGGTTATGAGTTCAAGCCCCGCCAGGAGCAAGTATTGTTCTTGAAGCCTCTGCCTGTCTATTTCTTGTCCGGAAAATGATAATTTATTCAAGCCATTTAGGAGTACAATTCATTGGTAATAGGTATGTCATTGAGATGACAGGTCAGAGTGCCGGCAGAGCTAGAATACAAATTCATAGCCTTCTGTATCACCAACCATGCAGAGTGGCAAGCCTGTTCGAAATTCCAAGCGGATGGTTGTTTGCGAAGTGAGTTGGTGCTTCGGCAGAGAAAATAATCACCTAACGTGGGGCTCGAACCCGCGACCCTGAGATTAAGAGTCTCATGCTCTACCGACTGAGCTAGCCAGGTACCTGAATAGTATTTTTGACTTGGTATGAATATCGTACAGCCCAGTTTCTGCAAAATATGGTGATCAGTGAGTGTTGTTGATGGATCCTGTGGTGCAATCTGTTAGCGTGTTGTACTTATACAGCAGTATACAGCAATTAGATGACAAGGTTATGAGTTCAAGCCCCACCAGGAGCAAGTATTGTTCTTGAAGCCTCTTCCTGTCTATTTCTTGTCCGGAAAATGATAATTTATTCAAGCCATTTAGGAGTACAATTCATCGGTAATAGGTATGTCATTCAGATGACAGGTCAGAGTGCAGGCAGAGCTAGAATACAAATTCATAGCCTTCTGTATCACCAACTATGCAGAGTGGCAAGCCTGCTCGAAATTCCAAGCGGATGGTTGTTTGCGAAGTGAGTTGGTGCTTCGGCAGAGAAAATAATCACCTAACGTGGGGCTCGAACCCACGACCCTGAGATTAAGAGTCTCATGCTCTACCGACTGAGCTAGCCAGGTACCTGAATAGTATTTTTGACTTGGTACGAATATCGTACAGCCCAGTTTCTGCAAAATATGGTGATCAGTGAGTGTTGTTGATGGATCCTGTGGTGCAATCTGTTAGCGTGTTGTACTTATACAGCAGTATACCTGGACACTGTGCTATCTAACCTCCAAACGAGCTTCAATGCCATACAGCACTCCTTCCGTGGCCTCCAACTGCTCTTAACCGCTAGTAAAACCAAATGCATGCTTTTCAACCGTTCGCTGCCTGCACCCGCACGCCTGACCAGCATCACCACCCTGGATGGTTCCGACCTTGAATATGTGGACATCTATAAGTACCTAGGTGTCTGGCTAGACTCTAAACTCTCCTTCCAGACCCATATCAAACATCTCCAATCGAAAATCAAATCAAGAGTCGGCTTTCTATTCCGCAACAAAGCCTCCTTCACTCACGCCGCCAAACTTACCCTAGTAAAACTGACTATCCTACCGATCCTCGACTTCGGCGATGTCATCTACAAAATTGCTTCCAACACTCTACTCAGCAAACTGGATGCAGTTTATCACAGTGCCATCCGTTTTGTCACTAAAGCACCTTATACCACCCACCACTGCGACTTGTATGCTCTAGTCGGCTGGCCCTCGCTACATATTCGTCGCCAGACCCACTGGCTCCAGGTCATCTACAAGTCCATGCTAGGTAAAGCTCCGCCTTATCTCAGTTCACTGGTTACGATGGCAACACCCATCCGTAGCACGCGCTCCAGCAGGTGTATCTCACTGATCATCCCTAAAGCCAACACCTCATTTGGCCGCCTTTCGTTCCAGTTCTCTGCTGCCTGTGATTGGAACGAATTGCAAAAATCGCTGAAGTTGGAGACTTTTATCTCCCTCACCAACTTCAAACATCTGCTATCTGAGCAGCTAACCGATCGCTGCAGCTGTACATAGTCTATTGGTAAATAGCCCACCCATTTTCACCTACCTCATCCCCATACTGTTTTTATTTATTTATTTTTCTGCTCTTTTGCACACCAATATCTCTACCTTTACATAACCATCTGATCATTTATCACTCCAGTGTTAATCTGCATAATTGTAATTATTTGCCTACCTTCTCATGCCTTTTGCACACAATGTATATATAGACTCCCCTTTTTCTACTGTGTTATTGACTTGTTAATTGTTTACTCCATGTGTAACTCTGTGTTGTCTGTTCACACTGCTATGCCTTATCTTGGCCAGGTCGCAGTTGCAAATGAGAACTTGTTCTCAACTAGCCTACCTGGTTAAATAAAGGTGAAATAAAAAATAAAATAAAAAATAAAATAAAAATACAGCAATTAGATGACAAGGTTATGAGTTCAAGGCCCACCAGGAGCAAGTATTCTTCTTGAAGCCTCTTCCTGTCTATTTCTTGTCCGGAAAATGATAATTTATTCAAGCCATTTAGGAGTACAATTCATTGGTAATAGGTATGTCATTGAGATGACAGGTCAGAGTGCAGGCAGAGATAGAATACAAATTCATAGCCTTCTGTATCACCAACTATGCAGGGTGGCAAGCCTGTCGAAATTCCAAGCGGATGGTTGTTTGCGAAGTGAGTTGGTGCTTCGGCAGAGAAAATTATTACCCAACGTGGGGCTCGAACCCACGACCCTGAGATTAAGAGTCTCATGCTCAACCGACTGAGCTAGCCAGGTACCTCAATGGTGATCTTGACTTGGTTTGAAAATCGTACTTCACAGTTTCTGCAAAATATGGTGATCAGTGAGTGTTGTTGATGGATCCTGTGGTGCAATATGTTAGCGTGTTGTACTTATACAGCAGTATAAAGCAATTAGATGACAAGGTTATGAGTTCAAGCCCCACCAGGAGCAAGTATTCTTCTTGCCTGTCTATTTCTTGTCCGGAAAATGATAATTTATTCAAGCCATTTAGGAGTACAATTCATTGGTATGTATGTATGTCATTCAGATGACAGGTCATTGAGATGACAGGTCAGAGTGCAGGCAGAGCTAGAATACAAATTCATAGCCTTCTGTATCACCAACTATGCAGAGTGGCAAGCCTGCTCGAAATTCCAAGCGGATGGTTGTTTGCGAAGTGAGTTGGTGCTTCGGCAGAGAAAATAATCACCTAACGTGGGGCTCGAACCCACGACCCTGAGATTAAGAGTCTCATGCTCTACCGACTGAGCTAGCCAGGTACCTGAATAGTATTTTTGACTTGGTACGAATATCGTACAGCCCAGTTTCTGCAAAATATGGTGATCAGTGAGTGTTGTTGATGGATCCTGTGGTGCAATCTGTTAGCGTGTTGTACTTATACAGCAGTATACAGCAATTAGATGACAAGGTTATGAGTTCAAGCCCCACCAGGAGCAAGTATTGTTCTTGAAGCCTCTTCCTGTCTATTTCTTGTCCGGAAAATGATAATTTATTCAAGCCATTTAGGAGTACAATTCATTGGTAATAGGTATGTCATTGAGATGACAGGTCAGAGTGCAGGCAGAGATAGAATACAAATTCATAGCCTTCTGTATCACCAACTATGCAGGGTGGCAAGCCTGTCGAAATTCCAAGCGGATGGTTGTTTGCGAAGTGAGTTGGTGCTTCGGCAGAGAAAATTATTACCCAACGTGGGGCTCGAACCCACGACCCTGAGATTAAGAGTCTCATGCTCTACCGACTGAGCTAGCCAGGTACCTCAATGGTGATCTTGACTTGGTTTGAAAATCGTACTTCACAGTTTCTGCAAAATATGGTGATCAGTGAGTGTTGTTGATGGATCCTGTGGTGCAATATGTTAGCGTGTTGTACTTATACAGCAGTATAAAGCAATTCGATGACAAGGTTATGAGTTCAAGCCCCACCAGGAGCAAGTATTCTTCTTGCCTGTCTATTTCTTGTCCGGAAAATAATAATTTATTCAAGCCATTTAGGAGTACAATTCATAGGTAATAGGTATGTCATTCAGATGACAGGTCAGAGTGCAGGCAGAGCTAGAGTACAAATTCATAGCCTTCTGTATCACCAACTATGCAGGGTGGCAAGCCTGCTCGAAATTCCAAGCGGATGGTTGTTTGCGAAGTGAGTTGGTGCTTCGGCAGAGAAAATAATCACCCAACGTGGGGCTCGAACCCACGACCCTGAGATTAAGAGTCTCATGCTCTACCGACTGAGCTAGCCAGGTACCTCAATGGTGATCTTGACTTGGTTTGAATATCGTACATCCCAGTTTCTGCAAAATATGGTGATCAGTGAGAGTGTTGTTGATGGATCCTGTGGTGCAATCTGTTAGCGTGTTGTACATATACAGCAGTATACAGCAATTAGATGACAAGGTTATGAGTTCAAGCCCCACCAGGAGCAAGTATTGTTCTTGAAGCCTCTTCCTGTCTATTTCTTGTCCGGAAAATGATAATTTATTCAAGCCATTTAGGAGTACAATTCATTGGTAATAGGTATTTCATTGAGATGACAGGTCAGAGTGCAGGCAGAGATAGAATACAAATTCATAGCCTTCTGTATCACCAACTATGCAGGGTGGCAAGCCTGTCGAAATTCCAAGCGGATGGTTGTTTGCGAAGTGAGTTGGTGCTTCGGCAGAGAAAATTATTACCCAACGTGGGGCTCGAACCCACGACCCTGAGATTAAGAGTCTCATGCTCTACCGACTGAGCTAGCCAGGTACCTCAATGGTGATCTTGACTTGGTTTGAAAATCGTACTTCACAGTTTCTGCAAAATATGGTGATCAGTGAGTGTTGTTGATGGATCCTGTGGTGCAATATGTTAGCGTGTTGTACTTATACAGCAGTATAAAGCAATTAGATGACAAGGTTATGAGTTCAAGCCCCACCAGGAGCAAGTATTCTTCTTGCCTGTCTATTTCTTGTCCGGAAAATAATAATTTATTCAAGCCATTTAGGAGTACAATTCATAGGTAATAGGTATGTCATTCAGATGACAGGTCAGAGTGCAGGCAGAGCTAGAGTACAAATTCATAGCCTTCTGTATCACCAACTATGCAGGGTGGCAAGCCTGCTCGAAATTCCAAGCGGATGGTTGTTTGCGAAGTGAGTTGGTGCTTCGGCAGAGAAAATAATCACCCAACGTGGGGCTCGAACCCACGACCCTGAGATTAAGAGTCTCATGCTCTACCGACTGAGCTAGCCAGGTACCTCAATGGTGATCTTGACTTGGTTTGAATATCGTACATCCCAGTTTCTGCAAAATATGGTGATCAGTGAGAGTGTTGTTGATGGATCCTGTGGTGCAATCTGTTAGCGTGTTGTACTTATACAGCAGTATACAGCAATTAGATGACAAGGTTATGAGTTCAAGCCCCGCCAGGAGCAAGTATTGTTCTTGAAGCCTCTGCCTGTCTATTTCTTGTCCGGAAAATGATAATTTATTCAAGCCATTTAGGAGTACAATTCATTGGTAATAGGTATGTCATTGAGATGACAGGTCAGAGTGCAGGCAGAGATAGAATACAAATTCATAGCCTTCTGTATCACCAACTATGCAGGGTGGCAAGCCTGTCGAAATTCCAAGCGGATGGTTGTTTGCGAAGTGAGTTGGTGCTTCGGCAGAGAAAATTATTACCCAACGTGGGGCTCGAACCCACGACCCTGAGATTAAGAGTCTCATGCTCTACCGAATGAGCTAGCCAGGTACCTCAATGGTGATCTTGACTTGGTTTGAAAATCGTACTTCACAGTTTCTGCAAAATATGGTGATCAGTGAGTGTTGTTGATGGATCCTGTGGTGCAATATGTTAGCGTGTTGTACTTATACAGCAGTATAAAGCAATTAGATGACAAGGTTATGAGTTCAAGCCCCACCAGGAGCAAGTATTCTTCTTGCCTGTCTATTTCTTGTCCGGAAAATAATAATTTATTCAAGCCATTTAGGAGTACAATTCATAGGTAATAGGTATGTCATTCAGATGACAGGTCAGAGTGCAGGCAGAGCTAGAGTACAAATTCATAGCCTTCTGTATCACCAACTATGCAGGGTGGCAAGCCTGCTCGAAATTCCAAGCGGATGGTTGTTTGCGAAGTGAGTTGGTGCTTCGGCAGAGAAAATAATCACCCAACGTGGGGCTCGAACCCACGACCCTGAGATTAAGAGTCTCATGCTCTACCGACTGAGCTAGCCAGGTACCTCAATGGTGATCTTGACTTGGTTTGAATATCGTACATCCCAGTTTCTGCAAAATATGGTGATCAGTGAGTGTTGTTGATGGATCCTGTGGTGCAATCTGTTAGCGTGTTGTACTTATACAGCAGTATACAGCAATTAGATGACAAGGTTATGAGTTCAAGCCCCGCCAGGAGCAAGTATTGTTCTTGAAGCCTCTGCCTGTCTATTTCTTGTCCGGAAAATGATAATTTATTCAAGCCATTTAGGAGTACAATTCATTGGTAATAGGTATGTCATTCAGATGACAGGTCAGAGTGCAGGCAGAGCTAGAATACAAATTCATAGCCTTCTGTATCACCAACTATGCAGGGTGGCAAGCCTGCTCGAAATTCCAAGCGGATGGTTGTTTGCGGAGTGAGTTGGTGCTTCGGCAGAGAAAATAATCACCTAACGTGGGGCTCGAACCCACGACCCTGAGATTAAGAGTCTCATGCTCTACTGACTGAGCTAGCCAGGTACCTGAATAGTATTTTTGACTTGGTACAAATATCGTACAGCCCAGTTTCTGCAAAATATGGTGATCAGTGAGTGTTGTTGATGGATCCTGTGGTGCAATCTGTTAGCGTGTTGTACTTATACAGCAGTATACAGCAATTAGATGACAAGGTTATGAGTTCAAGCCCCACCAGGAGCAAGTATTGTTCTTGAAGCCTCTTCCTGTCTATTTCTTGTCCGGAAAATGATAATTTATTCAAGCCATTTAGGAGTACAATTCATTGGTAATAGGTATGTCATTGAGATGACAGGTCAGAGTGCAGGCAGAGATAGAATACAAATTCATAGCCTTCTGTATCACCAACTATGCAGGGTGGCAAGCCTGTCGAAATTCCAAGCGGATGGTTGTTTGCGAAGTGAGTTGGTGCTTCGGCAGAGAAAATTATTACCCAACGTGGGGCTCGAACCCACGACCCTGAGATTAAGAGTCTCATGCTCTACCGACTGAGCTAGCCAGGTACCTCAATGGTGATCTTGACTTGGTTTGAAAATCGTACTTCACAGTTTCTGCAAAATATGGTGATCAGTGAGTGTTGTTGATGGATCCTGTGGTGCAATATGTTAGCGTGTTGTACTTATACAGCAGTATAAAGCAATTAGATGACAAGGTTATGAGTTCAAGCCCCACCAGGAGCAAGTATTCTTCTTGCCTGTCTATTTCTTGTCCGGAAAATAATAATTTATTCAAGCCATTTAGGAGTACAATTCATAGGTAATAGGTATGTCATTCAGAGTCTCATGCTCTACCGACTGAGCTAGCCAGGTACCTCAATGGTGATCTTGACTTGGTTTGAATATCGTACATCCCAGTTTCTGCAAAATATGGTGATCAGTGGGTGTTGTTGATGGATCCTGTGGTGCAATCTGTTAGCGTGTTGTACTTATACAGCAGTATACAGCAATTAGATGACAAGGTTATGAGTTCAAGCCCCGCCAGGAGCAAGTATTGTTCTTGAAGCCTCTGCCTGTCTATTTCTTGTCCGGAAAATGATAATTTATTCAAGCCATTTAGGAGTACAATTCATTGGTAATAGGTATGTCATTCAGATGACAGGTCAGAGTGCAGGCAGAGCTAGAATACAAATTCATAGCCTTCTGTATCACCAACTATGCAGGGTGGCAAGCCTGCTCGAAATTCCAAGCGGATGGTTGTTTGCGGAGTGAGTTGGTGCTTCGGCAGAGAAAATAATCACCCAACGTGGGGCTCGAACCCACGACCCTGAGATTAAGAGTCTCATGCTCTACCGACTGAGCTAGCCAGGTACCACAATGGTGATCTTGACTTGGTTTGAATATCGTACATCCCAGTTTCTGCAAAATATGGTGATCAGTGAGTGTTGTTGATGGATCCTGTGGTGCAATCTGTTAGCGTGTTGTACTTATACAGCAGTATACAGCAATTAGATGACAAGGTTATGAGTTCAAGCCCCACCAGGAGCAAGTATTGTTCTTGAAGCCTCTGCCTGTCTATTTCTTGTCCGGAAAATGATAATTTATTCAAGCCATTTAGGAGTACAATTCATTGGTAATAGGTATGTCATTCAGATGACAGGTCAGAGTGCAGGCAGAGCTAGAATACAAATTCATAGCCTTCTGTATCACCAACTATGCAGTTGCTCGAAATTCCAAGCGGATGGTTGTTTGCGAAGTGAGTTGGTGCTTCGGCAGAGAAAATAATCACCTAACGTGGGGCTCGAACCCACGACCCTGAGATTAAGAGTCTCATGCTCTACCGACTGAGCTAGCCAGGTACCTGAATAGTATTTTTGACTTGGTATGAATATCGTACAGCCCAGTTTCTGCAAAATATGGTGATCAGTGAGTGTTGTTGATGGATCCTGTGGTGCAATCTGTTAGCGTGTTGTACTTATACAGCAGTATACAGCAATTAGATGACAAGGTTATGAGTTCAAGCCCCACCAGGAGCAAGTATTGTTCTTGAAGCCTCTTCCTGTCTATTTCTTGTCCGGAAAATGATAATTTATTCAAGCCATTTAGGAGTACAATTCATTGGTAATAGGTATGTCATTGAGATGACAGGTCAGAGTGCAGGCAGAGATAGAATACAAATTCATAGCCTTCTGTATCACCAACTATGCAGGGTGGCAAGCCTGTCGAAATTCCAAGCGGATGGTTGTTTGCGAAGTGAGTCGGTGCTTCGGCAGAGAAAATTATTACCCAACGTGGGACTCGAACCCACGACTCTGAGATTAAGAGTCTCATGCTCTACCGACTGAGCTAGCCAGGTACCTGAATAGTATTTTTGACTTGGTACGAATATCGTACAGCCCAGTTTCTGCAAAATATGGTGATCAGTGAGTGTTGTTGATGGATCCTGTGGTGCAATCTGTTAGCGTGTTGTACTTATACAGCAGTATACAGCAATTAGATGACAAGGTTATGAGTTCAAGCCCCACCAGGAGCAAGTATTGTTCTTGAAGCCTCTTCCTGTCTATTTCTTGTCCGGAAAATGATAATTTATTCAAGCCATTTAGGAGTACAATTCATTGGTAATAGGTATGTCATTGAGATGACAGGTCAGAGTGCAGGCAGAGATAGAATACAAATTCATAGCCTTCTGTATCACCAACTATGCAGAGTGGCAAGCCTGCTCGAAATTCCAAGCGGATGGTTGTTTGCGAAGTGAGTTGGTGCTTCGGCAGAGAAAATAATCACCTAACGTGGGGCTCGAACCCACGACCCTGAGATTAAGAGTCTCATGCTCTACCGACTGAGCTAGCCAGGTACCTGAATAGTATTTTTGACTTGGTACGAATATCGTACAGCCCAGTTTCTGCAAAATATGGTGATCAGTGAGTGTTGTTGATGGATCCTGTGGTGCAATCTGTTAGCGTGTTGTACTTATACAGCAGTATACAGCAATTAGATGACAAGGTTATGAGTTCAAGCCCCACCAGGAGCAAGTATTGTTCTTGAAGCCTCTTCCTGTCTATTTCTTGTCCGGAAAATGATAATTTATTCAAGCCATTTAGGAGTACAATTCATTGGTAATAGGTATGTCATTGAGATGACAGGTCAGAGTGCAGGCAGAGATAGAATACAAATTCATAGCCTTCTGTATCACCAACTATGCAGAGTGGCAAGCCTGCTCGAAATTCCAAGCGGATGGTTGTTTGCGAAGTGAGTTGGTGCTTCGGCAGAGAAAATAATCACCTAACGTGGGGCTCGAACCCACAACCCTGAGATTAAGAGTCTCATGCTCTACCGACTGAGCTAGCCAGGTACCTGAATAGTATTTTTGACTTGGTACGAATATCGTACAGCCCAGTTTCTGCAAAATATGGTGATCAGTGAGTGTTGTTGATGGATCCTGTGGTGCAATCTGTTAGCGTGTTGTACTTATACAGCAGTATACAGCAATTAGATGACAAGGTTATGAGTTCAAGCCCCACCAGGAGCAAGTATTGTTCTTGAAGCCTCTTCCTGTCTATTTCTTGTCCGGAAAATGATAATTTATTCAAGCCATTTAGGAGTACAATTCATTGGTAATAGGTATGTCATTGAGATGACAGGTCAGAGTGCAGGCAGAGATAGAATACAAATTCATAGCCTTCTGTATCACCAACTATGCAGGGTGGCAAGCCTGTCGAAATTCCAAGCGGATGGTTGTTTGCGAAGTGAGTTGGTGCTTCGGCAGAGAAAATTATTACCCAACGTGGGGCTCGAACCCACGACCCTGAGATTAAGAGTCTCATGCTCTACCGACTGAGCTAGCCAGGTACCTCAATGGTGATCTTGACTTGGTTTGAAAATCGTACTTCACAGTTTCTGCAAAATATGGTGATCAGTGAGTGTTGTTGATGGATCCTGTGGTGCAATCTGTTAGCGTGTTGTACTTATACAGCAGTATACAGCAATTAGATGACAAGGTTATGAGTTCAAGCCCCGCCAGGAGCAAGTATTGTTCTTGAAGCCTCTGCCTGTCTATTTCTTGTCCGGAAAATGATAATTTATTCAAGCCATTTAGGAGTACAATTCATTGGTAATAGGTATGTCATTGAGATGACAGGTCAGAGTGCAGGCAGAGCTAGAATACAAATTCATAGCCTTCTGTATCACCAACTATGCAGGGTGGCAAGCCTGCTCGAAATTCCAAGCGGATGGTTGTTTGCGGAGTGAGTTGGTGCTTCGGCAGAGAAAATAATCACCCAACGTGGGGCTCGAACCCACGACCCTGAGATTAAGAGTCTCATGCTCTACCGACTGAGCTAGCCAGGTACCGCAATGGTGATCTTGACTTGGTTTGAATATCGTACATCCCAGTTTCTGCAAAATATGGTGATCAGTGAGTGTTGTTGATGGATCCTGTGGTGCAATCTGTTAGCGTGTTGTACTTATACAGCAGTATAAAGCAATTAGATGACAAGGTTATGAGTTCAAGCCCCACCAGGAGCAAGTATTCTTCTTGCCTGTCTATTTCTTGTCCGGAAAATGATAATTTATTCAAGCCATTTAGGAGTACAATTCATTGGTAATAGTTATGTCATTCAGATGACAGGTCAGAGTGCAGGCAGAGATAGAATACAAATTCATAGCCTTCTGTATCACCAACTATGCAGGGAGGCAAGCCTGCTCGAAATTCCAAGCGGATGGTTGTTTGCGAAGTGAGTTGGTGCTTCGGCAGAGAAAATAATCACCTAACGTGGGGCTCGAACCCACGACCCTGAGATTAAGAGTCTCATGCTCTACCGACTGAGCTAGCCAGGTACCTCAATGGTGATCTTGACTTGGTTTGAAAATCGTACTTCACAGTTTCTGCAAAATATGGTGATCAGTGAGTGTTGTTGATGGATCCTGTGGTGCAATATGTTAGCGTGTTGTACTTATACAGCAGTATAAAGCAATTAGATGACAAGGTTATGAGTTCAAGCCCCACCAGGAGCAAGTATTCTTCTTGCCTGTCTATTTCTTGTCCGGAAAATAATAATTTATTCAAGCCATTTAGGAGTACAATTCATAGGTAATAGGTATGTCATTCAGATGACAGGTCAGAGTGCAGGCAGAGCTAGAGTACAAATTCATAGCCTTCTGTATCACCAACTATGCAGGGTGGCAAGCCTGCTCGAAATTCCAAGCGGATGGTTGTTTGCGAAGTGAATTGGTGCTTCGGCAGAGAAAATAATCACCTAACGTGGGGCTCACGACCCTGAGATTAAGAGTCTCGTGCTCTACCGACTGAGCTAGCCAGGTACCTCAATGGTGATCTTGACTTGGTTTGAATATCGTACATCCCAGTTTCTGCAAAATATGGTGATCAGTGAGTGTTGTTGATGGATCCTGTGGTGCAATCTGTTAGCGTGTTGTACTTATACAGCAGTATAAAGCAATTAGATGACAAGGTTATGAGTTCAAGCCCCACCAGGAGCAAGTATTCTTCTTGCCTGTCTATTTCTTGTCCGGAAAATGATAATTTATTCAAGCCATTTAGGAGTACAATTCATTGGTAATAGTTATGTCATTCAGATGACAGGTCAGAGTGCAGGCAGAGATAGAATACAAATTCATAGCCTTCTGAATCACCAACTATGCAGGGAGGCAAGCCTGCCCGAAATTCCAAGCGGATGGTTGTTTGCGAAGTGAGTTGGTGCTTCGGCAGAGAAAATAATCACCTAACGTGGGGCTCGAACCCACGACCCTGAGATTAAGAGTCTCATGCTCTACCGACTGAGCTAGCCAGGTGCCTCAATAGTATTTTTGACTTGGTACGAATATCTTACAGCCCAGTTTCTGCAAAATATGGTGATCAGTGAGTGTTGTTGATGGATCCTGTGGTGCAATATGTTAGCGTGTTGTACTTATACAGCAGTATAAAGCAATTAGATGACAAGGTTATGAGTTCAAGCCCCACCAGGAGCAAGTATTGTTCTTGAAGCCTCTGCCTGTCTATTTCTTGTCCGGAAAATGATAATTTATTCAAGCCATTTAGGAATACAATTCATTGGTAATAGGTATGTCATTCAGATGACAGGTCAGAGTGCAGGCAGAGCTAGAATACAAATTCATAGCCTTCTGTATCACCAACTATGCAGAGGGGAAAGCCTTGTCTGGTTTGCATGGTGGGTCTGTAAGTGTAGTGCTACGTTTGGGACGGGAGTGATATCAGGAAAGGAGTTAGGGACATGTGTAGGGGTTGGTGTATGTGATGTGGCAGGGTGAAAAAGTTGTTCAATTAACCATGTGAAAGTCCTAGGGTTACTCCAAATATCAGTAGGAATATCACAAATAAGGGACCAGATATCCCCAGCCTCACCCAGAGAGGGAGAAATTTCCCTCTAACTGGGCGAGGTTCCCTTCTCAGGGGAGGCGGAGTTTGATGCCGCATCACCTGAGGAAGGAGTGTCTTCATTTGGAATCGAATTTAGGCCGCTCAAATCAGCTCTGACTTCAGTCAGTGTTCTAGAAGGAATTGGGGCTGGGGTGCAATGTGTAAGGCGGTGCCAAGGTGTGCCTGATTTACCTTTGACCTGGACTGAGTGTGAAGTAACCTCCTTCACTTCGTACGGTCCAGTCCACCTGGGTTCCAGCCACTTTCTCTTGTGGACTGTAACCCACACCCCGTCACCAACCTTTACCTTCAGTAGTGGCGTGTCCCCCGGCAGCTCCCCCTCCTGGACCTTGTGAACCTGGGTAGAGAGTGCTGCAGAGAGAACCGTCAGTTTTTTCACATAATTAGACATTACAATTTGTTGTACATCAAGGGCGGGCATATGACCTCCCTCCCTTGGTGGACCATGCATGACTCTACCAGTCAGTATCCCATGAGGCACATACTTTAGCTATCTTAGCTTTTGCTTTTGGTTTGACGTTCCACCAGATTTTGGGATTGGGGCCTGTACTTAGATCCAAATCTGTGGGTTATGCCAAATCTTTCTTCCACCTGTCTCAGGTGTTTGTTAAATGTGAGCCATTTGTCAAATTTGATTTGTCTTGGGATGCCATACCTGGGTATTAGTTTGGTTTGTAGCCACTTAAAGACTGACCTAGCATCCTCCCCTTTTGTTATTATTGCCTCTACCCATTTGGAGAACCTATCTACTATGACTAGGAGATAGAGTTTGCCTTTAGATAAATTTTCGGGGCCCATGTCGGTGTAGTCTATACTAATATCCTGAAAACATGCATTAGGTATTACGTATGAGCCCATTGGTGTTTGATATGGTGTCTTTGGGTTGTGTCTGTCACAACCATTGCATTCGTCACAAAATAAATCATCGTCATAAAATAAGTCAGTCATATTTTTTATGTGAGGGTGCCACCAGATGTGCGAGGCCTTTTTGGAGGGTCTTTAGTTTGCCTTCGTGTGTGGGGCCATGTGTTTCTCATAAAAGTTCCGGGTCCATCAGTGTGGCCTGCTTCATGGGCATGGGCTGAGTCTGTATAGATATTCAGTCTTTCCTTTTCCTCTGATGAGGACCTGCGTCAATCCGATGATTTCAGCTAATTTGGCCGATGCTGGTTGAGGGTTAATGGCTGATTGAAGGGTGACATGTGAACCGTCTGGGAGTTGCTGTTTCCTTCTTCTGCCGTGGGTGGTGGGCATTTTTATGGCCAGGGGATGGTTTTCCCAGTCATTCCCTGGAACTGCGGTTGGTTGTATGCGGGTTGCTGATGCATGGGTGTGGGTCCTGGTTGCTGATGTTCGTACTGTTGAGGTCTATTTCCACCCCTTTCCTTCCCATATGGACCTCTCGTAGAGTTCCACTGGCGTTGTTGTGGTGTGAGTGGGTATGGACACTCTCGTGAGTAGTGCCCTGGAGTTCTACAGTTGAAACAAACCCCTCTTTTTGGATGGCCTGGTATCCATTGCGGCTGGTATGCAAATTGTGGTTGCGGGGGATACCAAGGCCCCGGGTTGGCTGGTTGAGGACCGGCCTGCTGTTGAATCATCTGGGAGATAGTCTGGGCCACTATTTGAGAGATGTCTGTTTTGGTGCCTGTCTCCTTCGTTTCTTCCGCCACCATCTGTTTCTTAGGTTTTTCTCCTTGTTGTGCTTCCTTCAATTGGAGTTTCAGGAGTTGTACCTGGAGGGACTGCACCTGGCTCTCAGCACCCCCTCTTTCCTTGTTGTGCTGGGTCACATGGTGGTGCACATGAGTGTTGAATTGGGTCAGAGGAAGTGCAATCAACCCTACCGTTCCTCTGAGTTTGGTTTTAACATCTCCGGGACACCCGTTGACCACCATTTCCTTCCACATGCTGAGTGTGGTATCAGTGTGATCGAATGGTTCTTCGTGGACCGATCTCCATGTGGTCTTAGCCCTGTCCAGGTATGCTGCAGGTTGCTCACCTGGGTTGATTGTAAAGGAGGATAAGGTGGCATGGTTTCTTTCTGTAGGGTATGCTCTCCGTAGAACTTCCCATAATCTGGTACGGTAGTGGTCTATGGGCAGTGTTGGGGCCCGCCATCCAAGGTCAGCTGCTGTCATGAGGGCCTCCATGGTTCCGTGGTCGGTGGCTCTTGCTAGAAGTGCTTTCATGTCTCCTAGGCAGAGTTGCAGGCCTGACGTAAGTGTCTGCAGTTGAAGTAGCCACGCTGAAGCTCCTCCATGTAGGCTAGGCATCTGTCCCATCAGTGTTGTGTTGTTAAATCAGTCATTTTCCAGGGCTGGTACTCCACAGTGTGTGCATCACCTGGTGTCGGTCGCAGGGGGTACTGTCCTGCCATCTCCTGCTCTCGCTCTCTTCTATCAGCAATTCTGGAGGACCGACGGAGTGTTTCGGACCCCATTGATTCGGTAACTTTGGTTACTGTTCCTCTCATTATGCCTTCCACACGGTAGGCTCCCTCTCTGTTGTTATCTTGGTTAGCTATTAGCTCCCTGAGTTCCTTAGCTCGAGCTATTGATGATTTCAGCAGCTCCTGCATCTTAGTCACGTTTGGAGCTCCCATCGGAGCTGGGGTGAGCACCATGTCAATTTCTTCTTCGTTTTCGATATCCATGTTCTGATGACAGTCCTCCCTATCCGTCTGATAGAAGTGGTTTGAATCTAATCTTGTTTGTAGGTGTCCTCTGGTTTCAGAGGTGAGAGAGTTCACAGAGGAGCATTGCGGCCTCCGTTCCTGGGGGAGGTCTCCTGCTCCTGGAATCCCAGTTTCGAACTGTTCACATACCATATGGCCAGCCGTTATCCCCAGGGTAATTTCCCCTTTTAACTCCCCTTGGTCTATTCTCAGAACTGGAGCCTGTATTGTGGGAGGTGCCCTGGGCAGGAATGGGTTGTGTGACGGGCTCCGGTGATTTTGTCCCTTTGAGTATGGCTGGGGCTGAACTGCCTCCATTGTCAATTGTGGATATAGTGAGGGAGAAACGGCCACAGGGGGAGCCGTGGGCAAGTTCTCAGGCGGAGCTTTAACATCCCCCGACGCCACAATAGCCACGCACATCATGTCTGGTGTGTTTTTGGGTAGCACCCTCCTACTCTCCTGTATGGCCCATGTACCTATCTTGAGCTCCCCCTCCGCTCTCTCTCTCTCTCTTGTACCTACTTTTTTGAACCTGTGTATCTTGTTTCTCTCCGCCTCACTCGCTTTTGCATGCTCTACTGCGTCCTCTAATTCTGTCTGCATATCTTGGAGTTTCCCCCCTGTAGGGGGTCCTCCGCTAAAATAACCTGCTTGTGTCCATCTTATCCGTAATCCTTTCCACACTTTCTCCACTTTCCCATACTGTTCTTTACCTCCCGCTCTATCAATCATACTCTGATCTAAATATTCATTGAATTTTAGTTTGGGCGTGGTAGCTGCAGACATTTTATCTAGTTCGTCTGATAATGTGTATAATGCGTTATTTAGGTATATTCAATCCTTACTATGTGGTGTTTATTTCTATCGTTGTATGCTTAGATATACTGCTGTACTGGCAATGGCTTATCTCTTCTACCCCCACCCTCGCATACAAAGGGGGTTATCAGTATGTGACGCCCGCCACGTGTCTGTTTCTCTGGTATTTTATTTGAATTTGTTCAGCGATTCGTTTAGGTATTTTCTAAAAATGATTCGGCGATTTCCTTTTGGAACAATATATCAGTGAATATATGCGGTTCTATAACAATTTTCAGAGTAATTCTAGCTCTTTAGGAAATATAGATAGAATTTCTAGACAACTAAGAGTTGTTCAGTGAATTATTTAAATACTTTCTGTAAACAATTCAGCAAATTCCTTTATGAACTTATATCAGTAAATTCGAGCGATTCTATAGCAATTGTCAGAATAATTCTATATCTTTAGGAAATATGGATAGAATAGAAAAACCCAAAAATCAGTGTGTAGCTTTTAGCGTCTGTCAAACAAAGTCTGTACTAAGCTCGGCGGCTTATTTAAATACTTTCTAGAAACAATTCAGAAAGTTCCTTTATGAACTTATATCAGTAAATTCCAGCGATTCTATAGCAATTGTCAGAATAATTTTAAACTTTAGGCAATATCAACAGGAATGAAAAAAAACCGAAAATCAGTATTCCAGCCCGGCTGCTGTCAATCAAAATTGCATGGCCATTCGATACTAAGGTGGCTTTGTGTGCCTAATAGCCCAGTTACGTATCCCAACCTACTCCGCGACAAACGTTTCTTTCAATTTAATTTCCCCCATCTCCAAATCATGGAATGTCAACTCTGGTTCATATTATGTTTATTGTTTGATGTGCAATAGCCACATCATTCCCGATCTCTGTCTTGTGGAAGGCCAAACTTACATATCCTATATCTATTCGACTACACCTCTAACATAACCAATTAAACAGTTTACAACTTATTCAATAGGATCTTTTACATGCAGATTCAGTCGATCTATTAATTAACTAAATCTCTAAACACAACCAATTAAACAGTTTAGAACTTATTCAATAGGAACTTTTACGTGCATACTACACTTCTAAGCCACAACCAATTAAACAGTAAGCACTAATTTAATAGGATCTTTTACATGCATACTACACTTCTAATAATAGGCCAATTGATAAAAAATAAAAATACAAATAAAAAATAAAAACGAGCAAAACAAGATCTCCCCGATCAATGTCTTAGGTTCTTATGTAAAAAATCTGGGCACCGATTCATACTCACGCCCAGTACTTTCTGATCAAAATTTGGTTTAGGCTATAATACAATATGCAGATTTCGATATAACGGGCTCTGCTCACCTTTATATAGAGCGCTCCGATCAGATTTCCTGAGGCAAGATGAATGGCTGGGGAAGTCACTCTTCCGTCTGATTTTTTTAGCCGTGATCAGTCTCGTCCTCTCACACTAACTTATAATAGATCGAATTCAAGAACAACCAAACTCTGCTACCAATTTGTTAGTGTTCAAATACTGGAGAGTTGAGACCAAATCACGGACGCTGGACAGAGTGGATTTCAGTTGTAACAAAAGACAGTTTTAATGAGTCAGAGATATCTTGTCCCGCAGTTTTACGTGCACGGACCTAGTTCACATAACTCGGCAAGGAGCCAGGTGAAAAAGAGGCCTATACAATGGTTACATACATTTTTATACATAGAATAAAGTAGGTGGAGTCTTGTCGTTTCGGTCTTCTTGACTGGTCGGAGGGTTGGAGGCGGGCCTTGCTCTAGCCAGAGCGGGCCCCATTGGTGCACAGCAAAAGTTCTTTGCTCTTGGGACCGGCCAGTTAGAGGGAGATGAGATGTGTGTTTATATAAGGAAGAGGGGGTCAGTCTTATGGCTGGGTGTATGTGTTCTTACGACGGAATGTCTTTGTTTATATGAGCTATGTGTATGAATATTTATATAACAAATCCCCCTCTTCACATCTATTAGACGTGAAAACTATAGCAGAAAGGTGGCGGTTGCAATCGTGGGTATACATAAGGTGGTGCTCCTAACCTTGTCTGGTTTGCATGGTGGGTCTGTAAGTGTAGTGCTACGTTTGGGACGGGAGTGATTGGAGGGAGTGATATCAGGAAAGGAGTTAGGGACATGTGTAGGGGTTGGTGTATGTGATGTGGCAGGGTGAAAAAGTTGTTCAATTAACCATGTGAAAGTCCTAGGGTTACTCCAAATATCAGTAGGAATATCACAAATAAGGGACCAGATATCCCCAGCCTCACCCAGAGAGGGAGAAATTTCCCTCTAACTGGGCGAGGTTCCCTTCTCAGGGGAGGCGGAGTTTGATGCCGCATCACCTGAGGAAGGAGTGTCTTCATTTGGAATCGAATTTAGGCCGCTCAAATCAGCTCTGACTTCAGTCAGTGTTCTAGAAGGAATTGGGGCTGGGGTGCAATGTGTAAGGCGGTGCCAAGGTGTGCCTGATTTACCTTTGACCTGGACTGAGTGTGAAGTAACCTCCTTCACTTCGTACGGTCCAGTCCACCTGGGTTCCAGCCACTTTCTCTTGTGGACTGTAACCCACACCCCGTCACCAACCTTTACCTTCAGTAGTGGCGTGTCCCCCGGCAGCTCCCCCTCCTGGACCTTGTGAACCTGGGTAGAGAGTGCTGCAGAGAGAACCGTCAGTTTTTTCACATAATTAGACATTACAATTTGTTGTACATCAAGGGCGGGCATATGACCTCCCTCCCTTGGTGGACCATGCATGACTCTACCAGTCAGTATCCCATGAGGCACATACTTTAGCTATCTTAGCTTTTGCTTTTGGTTTGACGTTCCACCAGATTTTGGGATTGGGGCCTGTACTTAGATCCAAATCGGTGGGTTATGCCAAATCTTTCTTCCACCTGTCTCAGGTGTTTGTTAAATGTGAGCCATTTGTCAAATTTGATTTGTCTTGGGATGCCATACCTGGGTATTAGTTTGGTTTGTAGCCACTTAAAGACTGACCTAGCATCCTCCCCTTTTGTTATTATTGCCTCTACCCATTTGGAGAACCTATCTACTATGACTAGGAGATAGAGTTTGCCTTTAGATAAATTTTCGGGGCCCATGTCGGTGTAGTCTATACTAATATCCTGAAAACATGCATTAGGTATTACGTATGAGCCCATTGGTGTTTGATATGGTGTCTTTGGGTTGTGTCTGTCACAACCATTGCATTCGTCACAAAATAAATCATCGTCATAAAATAAGTCAGTCATATTTTTTATGTGAGGGTGCCACCAGATGTGCGAGGCCTTTTTGGAGGGTCTTTAGTTTGCCTTCGTGTGTGGGGCCATGTGTTTCTCATAAAAGTTCCGGGTCCATCAGTGTGGCCTGCTTCATGGGCATGGGCTGAGTCTGTATAGATATTCAGTCTTTCCTTTTCCTCTGATGAGGACCTGCGTCAATCCGATGATTTCAGCTAATTTGGCCGATGCTGGTTGAGGGTTAATGGCTGATTGAAGGGTGACATGTGAACCGTCTGGGAGTTGCTGTTTCCTTCTTCTGCCGTGGGTGGTGGGCATTTTTATGGCCAGGGGATGGTTTTCCCAGTCATTCCCTGGAACTGCGGTTGGTTGTATGCGGGTTGCTGATGCATGGGTGTGGGTCCTGGTTGCTGATGTTCGTACTGTTGAGGTCTATTTCCACCCCTTTCCTTCCCATATGGACCTCTCGTAGAGTTCCACTGGCGTTGTTGTGGTGTGAGTGGGTATGGACACTCTCGTGAGTAGTGCCCTGGAGTTCTACAGTTGAAACAAACCCCTCTTTTTGGATGGCCTGGTATCCATTGCGGCTGGTATGCAAATTGTGGTTGCGGGGGATACCAAGGCCCCGGGTTGGCTGGTTGAGGACCGGCCTGCTGTTGAATCATCTGGGAGATAGTCTGGGCCACTATTTGAGAGATGTCTGTTTTGGTGCCTGTCTCCTTCGTTTCTTCCGCCATCATCTGTTTCTTAGGTTTTTCTCCTTGTTGTGCTTCCTTCAATTGGAGTTTCAGGAGTTGTACCTGGAGGGACTGCACCTGGCTCTCAGCACCCCCTCTTTCCTTGTTGTGCTGGGTCACATGGTGGTGCACATGAGTGTTGAATTGGGTCAGAGGAAGTGCAATCAACCCTACCGTTCCTCTGAGTTTGGTTTTAACATCTCCGGGACACCCGTTGACCACCATTTCCTTCCACATGCTGAGTGTGGTATCAGTGTGATCGAATGGTTCTTCGTGGACCGATCTCCATGTGGTCTTAGCCCTGTCCAGGTATGCTGCAGGTTGCTCACCTGGGTTGATTGTAAAGGAGGATAAGGTGGCATGGTTTCTTTCTGTAGGGTATGCTCTCCGTAGAACTTCCCATAATCTGGTACGGAAGTGGTCTATGGGCAGTGTTGGGGCCCGCCATCCAAGGTCAGCTGCTGTCATGAGGGCCTCCATGGTTCCGTGGTCGGTGGCTCTTGCTAGAAGTGCTTTCATGTCTCCTAGGCAGAGTTGCAGGCCTGACGTAAGTGTCTGCAGTTGAAGTAGCCACGCTGAAGCTCCTCCATGTAGGCTAGGCATCTGTCCCATCAGTGTTGTGTTGTTAAATCAGTCATTTTCCAGGGCTGGTACTCCACAGTGTGTGCATCACCTGGTGTCGGTCGCAGGGGGTACTGTCCTGCCATCTCCTGCTCTCGCTCTCTTCTATCAGCAATTCTGGAGGACCGACGGAGTGTTTCGGACCCCATTGATTCGGTAACTTTGGTTACTGTTCCTCTCATTATGCCTTCCACACGGTAGGCTCCCTCTCTGTTGTTATCTTGGTTAGCTATTAGCTCCCTGAGTTCCTTAGCTCGAGCTATTGATGATTTCAGCAGCTCCTGCATCTTAGTCACGTTTGGAGCTCCCATCGGAGCTGGGGTGAGCACCATGTCAATTTCTTCTTCGTTTTCGATATCCATGTTCTGATGACAGTCCTCCCTATCCGTCTGATAGAAGTGGTTTGAATCTAATCTTGTTTGTAGGTGTCCTCTGGTTTCAGAGGTGAGAGAGTTCACAGAGGAGCATTGCGGCCTCCGTTCCTGGGGGAGGTCTCCTGCTCCTGGAATCCCAGTTTCGAACTGTTCACATACCATATGGCCAGCCGTTATCCCCAGGGTAATTTCCCCTTTTAACTCCCCTTGGTCTATTCTCAGAACTGGAGCCTGTATTGTGGGAGGTGCCCTGGGCAGGAATGGGTTGTGTGACGGGCTCCGGTGATTTTGTCCCTTTGAGTATGGCTGGGGCTGAACTGCCTCCATTGTCAATTGTGGATATAGTGAGGGAGAAACGGCCACAGGGGGAGCCGTGGGCAAGTTCTCAGGCGGAGCTTTAACATCCCCCGACGCCACAATAGCCACGCACATCATGTCTGGTGTGTTTTTGGGTAGCACCCTCCTACTCTCCTGTATGGCCCATGTACCTATCTTGAGCTCCCCCTCCGCTCTCTCTCTCTCTCTTGTACCTACTTTTTTGAACCTGTGTATCTTGTTTCTCTCCGCCTCACTCGCTTTTGCATGCTCTACTGCGTCCTCTAATTCTGTCTGCATATCTTGGAGTTTCCCCCCTGTAGGTGGTCCTCCGCTAAAATAACCTGCTTGTGTCCATCTTATCCGTAATCCTTTCCACACTTTCTCCACTTTCCCATACTGTTCTTTACCTCCCGCTCTATCAATCATACTCTGATCTAAATATTCATTGAATTTTAGTTTGGGCGTGGTAGCTGCAGACATTTTATCTAGTTCGTCTGATAATGTGTATAATGCGTTATTTAGGTATATTCAATCCTTACTATGTGGTGTTTATTTCTATCGTTGTATGCTTAGATATACTGCTGTACTGGCAATGGCTTATCTCTTCTACCCCCACCCTCGCATACAAAGGGGGTTATCAGTATGTGACGCCCGCCACGTGTCTGTTTCTCTGGTATTTTATTTGAATTTGTTCAGCGATTCGTTTAGGTATTTTCTAAAAATGATTCGGCGATTTCCTTTTGGAACAATATATCAGTGAATATATGCGGTTCTATAACAATTTTCAGAGTAATTCTAGCTCTTTAGGAAATATAGATAGAATTTCTAGACAACTAAGAGTTGTTCAGTGAATTATTTAAATACTTTCTGTAAACAATTCAGCAAATTCCTTTATGAACTTATATCAGTAAATTCGAGCGATTCTATAGCAATTGTCAGAATAATTCTATATCTTTAGGAAATATGGATAGAATAGAAAAACCCAAAAATCAGTGTGTAGCTTTTAGCGTCTGTCAAACAAAGTCTGTACTAAGCTCGGCGGCTTATTTAAATACTTTCTAGAAACAATTCAGAAAGTTCCTTTATGAACTTATATCAGTAAATTCCAGCGATTCTATAGCAATTGTCAGAATAATTTTAAACTTTAGGCAATATCAACAGGAATGAAAAAAAAACGAAAATCAGTATTCCAGCCCGGCTGCTGTCAATCAAAATTGCATGGCCATTCGATACTAAGGTGGCTTTGTGTGCCTAATAGCCCAGTTACGTATCCCAACCTACTCCGCGACAAACGTTTCTTTCAATTTAATTTCCCCCATCTCCAAATCATGGAATGTCAACTCTGGTTCATATTATGTTTATTGTTTGATGTGCAATAGCCACATCATTCCCGATCTCTGTCTTGTGGAAGGCCAAACTTACATATCCTATATCTATTCGACTACACCTCTAACATAACCAATTAAACAGTTTACAACTTATTCAATAGGATCTTTTACATGCAGATTCAGTCGATCTATTAATTAACTAAATCTCTAAACACAACCAATTAAACAGTTTAGAACTTATTCAATAGGAACTTTTACGTGCATACTACACTTCTAAGCCACAACCAATTAAACAGTAAGCACTAATTTAATAGGATCTTTTACATGCATACTACACTTCTAATAATAGGCCAATTGATAAAAAATAAAAATACAAATAAAAAATAAAAACGAGCAAAACAAGATCTCCCCGATCAATGTCTTAGGTTCTTATGTAAAAAATCTGGGCACCGATTCATACTCACGCCCAGTACTTTCTGATCAAAATTTGGTTTAGGCTATAATACAATATGCAGATTTCGATATAACGGGCTCTGCTCACCTTTATATAGAGCGCTCCGATCAGATTTCCTGAGGCAAGATGAATGGCTGGGGAAGTCACTCTTCCGTCTGATTTTTTTAGCCGTGATCAGTCTCGTCCTCTCACACTAACTTATAATAGATCGAATTCAAGAACAACCAAACTCTGCTACCAATTTGTTAGTGTTCAAATACTGGAGAGTTGAGACCAAATCACGGACGCTGGACAGAGTGGATTTCAGTTGTAACAAAAGACAGTTTTAATGAGTCAGAGATATCTTGTCCCGCAGTTTTACGTGCACGGACCTAGTTCACATAACTCGGCAAGGAGCCAGGTGAAAAAGAGGCCTATACAATGGTTACATACATTTTTATACATAGAATAAAGTAGGTGGAGTCTTGTCGTTTCGGTCTTCTTGACTGGTCGGAGGGTTGGAGGCGGGCCTTGCTCTAGCCAGAGCGGGCCCCATTGGTGCACAGCAAAAGTTCTTTGCTCTTGGGACCGGCCAGTTAGAGGGAGATGAGATGTGTGTTTATATAAGGAAGAGGGGGTCAGTCTTATGGCTGGGTGTATGTGTTCTTACGACGGAATGTCTTTGTTTATATGAGCTATGTGTATGAATATTTATATAACAAATCCCCCTCTTCACATCTATTAGACGTGAAAACTATAGCAGAAAGGTGGCGGTTGCAATCGTGGGTATACATAAGGTGGTGCTACTAACCTTGTCTGGTTTGCATGGTGG
The DNA here is from genome assembly GCF_057628025.1 of Oncorhynchus mykiss. Classification (NCBI taxonomy): domain Eukaryota; kingdom Metazoa; phylum Chordata; class Actinopteri; order Salmoniformes; family Salmonidae; genus Oncorhynchus; species Oncorhynchus mykiss. The sequence goes on along the minus strand of NC_143024.1, from coordinate 2,347,288 downwards.
GTCTGTAAGTGTAGTGCTACGTTTGGGACGGGAGTGATTGGAGGGAGTGATATCAGGAAAGGAGTTAGGGACATGTGTAGGGGTTGGTGTATGTGATGTGGCAGGGTGAAAAAGTTGTTCAATTAACCATGTGAAAGTCCTAGGGTTACTCCAAATATCAGTAGGAATATCACAAATAAGGGACCAGATATCCCCAGCCTCACCCAGAGAGGGAGAAATTTCCCTCTAACTGGGCGAGGTTCCCTTCTCAGGGGAGGCGGAGTTTGATGCCGCATCACCTGAGGAAGGAGTGTCTTCATTTGGAATCGAATTTAGGCCGCTCAAATCAGCTCTGACTTCAGTCAGTGTTCTAGAAGGAATTGGGGCTGGGGTGCAATGTGTAAGGCGGTGCCAAGGTGTGCCTGATTTACCTTTGACCTGGACTGAGTGTGAAGTAACCTCCTTCACTTCGTACGGTCCAGTCCACCTGGGTTCCAGCCACTTTCTCTTGTGGACTGTAACCCACACCCCGTCACCAACCTTTACCTTCAGTAGTGGCGTGTCCCCCGGCAGCTCCCCCTCCTGGACCTTGTGAACCTGGGTAGAGAGTGCTGCAGAGAGAACCGTCAGTTTTTTCACATAATTAGACATTACAATTTGTTGTACATCAAGGGCGGGCATATGACCTCCCTCCCTTGGTGGACCATGCATGACTCTACCAGTCAGTATCCCATGAGGCACATACTTTAGCTATCTTAGCTTTTGCTTTTGGTTTGACGTTCCACCAGATTTTGGGATTGGGGCCTGTACTTAGATCCAAATCTGTGGGTTATGCCAAATCTTTCTTCCACCTGTCTCAGGTGTTTGTTAAATGTGAGCCATTTGTCAAATTTGATTTGTCTTGGGATGCCATACCTGGGTATTAGTTTGGTTTGTAGCCACTTAAAGACTGACCTAGCATCCTCCCCTTTTGTTATTATTGCCTCTACCCATTTGGAGAACCTATCTACTATGACTAGGAGATTGCCTTTAGATAAATTTTCGGGGCCCATGTCGGTGTAGTCTATACTAATATCCTGAAAACATGCATTAGGTATTACTTATACAGCAGTATACAGCAATTAGATGCGAAGGTTATGAGTTCAAGCCCCACCAGGAGCAAGTATTGTTCTTTCCTGTCTATTTCTTGTCCGGAAAATGATAATTTATTCAAGCCAAATGGCTGCAGGAGTACAATTCATTGGTATGTCATTCAGATGACAGGTCAGAGTGCAGGCAGAGATAGAATACAAATTCATAGCCTTCTGTATCACCAACTATGCAGGGTAGCAAGCCTGCTCGAAATTCCAAGCGGATGGTTGTTTGCGAAGTGAGTTGGTGCTTCGGCAGAGAAAATAATCACCCAACGTGGGGCTCGAACCCACGACCCTGAGATTAAGAGTCTCATATGCTCTACCGACTGAGCTAGCCAGGTACCTCAATGGTGATCTTGACTTGGTTTGAATATCGTACATCCCAGTTTCTGCAAAATATGGTGATCAGTGAGAGTGTTGTTGATGGATCCTGTGGTGCAATCTGTTAGCGTGTTGTACTTATACAGCAGTATACAGCAATTAGATGACAAGGTTATGAGTTCAAGCCCCACCAGGAGCAAGTATTCTTCTTGAAGCCTCTGCCTGTCTATTTCTTGTCCGGAAAATTATAATTTATTCAAGCCATTTAGGAGTACAATTCATTGGTAATAGGTATGTCATTGAGATGACAGGTCAGAGTGCAGGCATAGATAGAATACAAATTCATAGCCTTCTGTATCACCAACTATGCAGGGTGGCAAGCCTGCTCGAAATTCCAAGCGGATGGTTGTTTGCGAAGTGAGTTGGTGCTTCGGCAGAGAAAATAAACACCCAACGTAGGGCTCGAACCCACGACCCTGAGATTAAGAGTCTCATGCTCTACCGACTGAGCTAGCCAGGTACCCCAATGGTGATTTTGAGTTGGTTCGAATATCGTACATCCCAGTTTCTGCAAAATATGGTGATCAGTGCGTGTTGTTGATGGATCCTGTGGTGCAATCTGTTAGCGTGTTGTACTTATACAGCAGTATACAGCAATTAGATGCGAAGGTTATGAGTTCAAGCCCCACCAGGAGCAAGTATTGTTCTTGAAGCCGCTGCCTGTCTATTTCTTGTCCGGAAAATGATAATTTTTCAATCCATTTAGGAGTACAATTCATTGGTAATAGGTATGTCATTCAGATGACAGGTCAGAGTGCAGGCAGAGCTAGAATACAAATTCATAGCCTTCCGTATCACCAACTATGCAGGGTGGCAAGCCTGCTCGAAATTCCAAGCGGATGGTTGTTTGCGAAGTGAGTTGGTGCTTCGGCAGAGAAAATAATCACCCAACGTGGGGCTCGAACCCACGACCCTGAGATTAAGAGTCTCATGCTCTACCGACTGAGCTAGCCAGGTACCTCAATGGTGATCTTGACTTGGTTTGAATATCGTACATCCCAGTTTCTGCAAAATATGGTGATCAGTGAGAGTGATGTTGATGGATCCTGTGGTGCAATCTGTTAGCGTGTTGTACTTATACAGCAGTATACAGCAATTAGATGACAAGGTTATGAGTTCAAGCCCCACCAGGAGCAAGTATTGTTCTTGAAGCCTCTGCCTGTCTATTTCTTGTCCGGAAAATGATAATTTATTCAAGCCATTTAGGAGTACAATTCATTGGTTATAGGTATGTCATTGAGATGACAGGTCAGAGTGCAGGCAGAGATAGAATACAAATTCATAGCCTTCTGTATCACCAACTATGTAGGGTGGCAAGCCTGCTCGAAATTCCAAGCGGATGGTTGTTTGCGAAGTGAGTTGGTGCTTCGGCAGAGAAAATAATCACCCAACGTGGGGCTCGAACCCACGACCCTGAGATTAAGAGTCTCATGCTCTACCGACTGAGCTAGCCAGGTGCCTCAATGGTGATTTTGAGTTGGTTCGAATATCGTACATCCCAGTTTCTGCAAAATATGGTGATCAGTGCGTGTTGTTGATGGATCCTGTGGTGCAATCTGTTAGCGTGTTGTACTTATACAGCAGTATACAGCAATTAGATGCGAAGGTTATGAGTTCAAGCCCCACCAGGAGCAAGTATTCTTCTTGAAGCCTCTGCCTGTCTATTTCTTGTCCGGAAAATGATAATTTATTCAAGCCAAATGGCTGCAGGAGTACAATTCATTGGTATGTCATTCAGATGACAGGTCATAGTGCAGGCAGAGATAGAATACAAATTCATAGCCAACTATGCAGGGTAGCAAGCCTGCTCGAAATTCCAACCGGATGGTTGTTTGCGAAGTGAGTTGGTGCTTCGGCAGAGAAAATAATCACCCAACGTGGGGCTCGAACCCACGACCCTGAGATTAAGAGTCTCATGCTCTACCGACTGAGCTAGCCAGGTACCTCAATGGTGATCTTGACTTGGTTTGAATATCGTACATCCCAGTTTCTGCAAAATATGGTGATCAGTGAGAGTGTTGTTGATGGATCCTGTGGTGCAATCTGTTAGCGTGTTGTACTTATACAGCAGTATACAGCAATTAGATGACAAGGTTATGAGTTCAAGCCCCACCAGGAGCAAGTATTGTTCTTGAAGCCTCTGCCTGTCTATTTCCTGTCCGGAAAATGATAATTTATTCAAGCCATTTAGGAGTACAATTCATTGGTTATAGGTATGTCATTGAGATGACAGGTCAGAGTGCAGGCAGAGATAGAATACAAATTCATAGCCTTCTGTATCACCAACTATGCAGGGTGGCAAGCCTGCTCGAAATTCCAAGCGGATGGTTGTTTGCGAAGTGAGTTGGTGCTTCGGCAGAGAAAATAATCACCCAACGTGGGGCTCGAACCCACGACCCTGTGATTAAGAGTCTCATGCTCTACCGACTGAGCTAGCCAGGTACCTCAATTGTGATATTGACTTGGTTTGAATATCGTACATCCCAGTTTCTGCAAAATATGGTGATCAGTGAGAGTGTTGTTGATGGATCCTGTGGTGCAATCTGTTAGCGTGTTGTACTTATACAGCAGTATACAGCAATTAGATGACAAGGTTATGAGTTCAAGCCCCACCAGGAGCAAGTATTCTTCTTGAAGCCTCTGCCTGTCTATTTCTTGTCCGGAAAATTATAATTTATTCAAGCCATTTAGGAGTACAATTCATTGGTAATAGGTATGTCATTGAGATGACAGGTCAGAGTGCAGGCATAGATAGAATACAAATTCATAGCCTTCTGTATCACCAACTATGCAGGGTGGCAAGCCTGCTCGAAATTCCAAGCGGATGGTTGTTTGCGAAGTGAGTTGGTGCTTCGGCAGAGAAAATAAACACCCAACGTGGGGCTCGAACCCACGACCCTGAGATTAAGAGTCTCATGCTCTACCGACTGAGCTAGCCAGGTACCTCAATGGTGATTTTGAGTTGGTTCGAATATCGTACATCCCAGTTTCTGCAAAATATGGTGATCAGTGCGTGTTGTTGATGGATCCTGTGGTGCAATCTGTTAGCGTGTTGTACTTATACAGCAGTATACAGCAATTAGATGCGAAGGTTATGAGTTCAAGCCCCACCAGGAGCAAGTATTGTTCTTGAAGCCGCTGCCTGTCTATTTCTTGTCCGGAAAATGATAATTTTTCAATCCATTTAGGAGTACAATTCATTAGTAATAGGTATGTCATTCAGATGACAGGTCAGAGTGCAGGCAGAGCTAGAATACAAATTCATAGCCTTCTGTATCACCAACTATGCAGGGTGGCAAGCCTGCTCGAAATTCCAAGCGGATGGTTGTTTGCGAAGTGAGTTGGTGCTTCGGCAGAGAAAATAATCACCCAACGTGGGGCTCGAACCCACGACCCTGAGATTAAGAGTCTCATGCTCTACCGACTGAGCTAGCCAGGTACCTCAATGGTGATCTTGACTTGGTTTGAATATCGTACATCCCAGTTTCTGCAAAATATGGTGATCAGTGAGAGTGTTGTTGATGGATCCTGTGGTGCAATCTGTTAGCGTGTTGTACTTATACAGCAGTATACAGCAATTAGATGACAAGGTTATGAGTTCAAGCCCCACCAGGAGCAAGTATTGTTCTTGAAGCCTCTGCCTGTCTATTTCTTGTCCGGAAAATGATAATTTATTCAAGCCATTTAGGAGTACAATTCATTGGTTATAGGTATGTCATTGAGATGACAGGTCAGAGTGCAGGCAGAGATAGAATACAAATTCATAGCCTTCTGTATCACCAACTATGCAGGGTGGCAAGCCTGCTCGAAATTCCAAGCGGATGGTTGTTTGCGAAGTGAGTTGGTGCTTCGGCAGAGAAAATAATCACCCAACGTGGGGCTCGAACCCACGACCCTGAGATTAAGAGTCTCATGCTCTACCGACTGAGCTAGCCAGGTACCTCAATGGTGATTTTGAGTTGGTTCGAATATCGTACATCCCAGTTTCTGCAAAATATGGTGATCAGTGCGTGTTGTTGATGGATCCTGTGGTGCAATCTGTTAGCGTGTTGTACTTATACAGCAGTATACAGCAATTAGATGACAAGGTTATGAGTTCAAGCCCCACCAGGAGCAAGTATTCTTCTTGAAGCCTCTGCCTGTCTATTTCTTGTCCGGAAAATTATAATTTATTCAAGCCATTTAGGAGTACAATTCATTGGTAATAGGTATGTCATTGAGATGACAGGTCAGAGTGCAGGCATAGATAGAATACAAATTCATAGCCTTCTGTATCACCAACTATGCAGGGTGGCAAGCCTGCTCGAAATTCCAAGCGGATGGTTGTTTGCGAAGTGAGTTGGTGCTTCGGCAGAGAAAATAAACACCCAACGTGGGGCTCGAACCCACGACCCTGAGATTAAGAGTCTCATGCTCTACCGACTGAGCTAGCCAGGTACCTCAATGGTGATTTTGAGTTGGTTCGAATATCGTACATCCCAGTTTCTGCAAAATATGGTGATCAGTGCGTGTTGTTGATGGATCCTGTGGTGCAATCTGTTAGCGTGTTGTACTTATACAGCAGTATACAGCAATTAGATGCGAAGGTTATGAGTTCAAGCCCCACCAGGAGCAAGTATTGTTCTTGAAGCCGCTGCCTGTCTATTTCTTGTCCGGAAAATGATAATTTTTCAATCCATTTAGGAGTACAATTCATTGGTAATAGGTATGTCATTCAGATGACAGGTCAGAGTGCAGGCAGAGCTAGAATACAAATTCATAGCCTTCTGTATCACCAACTATGCAGGGTGGCAAGCCTGCTCGAAATTCCAAGCGGATGGTTGTTTGCGAAGTGAGTTGGTGCTTCGGCAGAGAAAATAATCACCCAACGTGGGGCTCGAACCCACAACCCTGAGATTAAGAGTCTCATGCTCTACCGACTGAGCTAGCCAGGTACCTCAATGGTGATCTTGACTTGGTTTGAATATCGTACATCCCAGTTTCTGCAAAATATGGTGAGTTGGTGCTTCGGTAGAGAAAATAATCACCTAACGTGGGGCTCACGACCCTGAGATTAAGAGTCTCATGCTCTACCGACTGAGCTAGCCAGGTACCTCAATGGTGATCTTGACTTGGTTTGAATATCGTACATCCCAGTTTCTGCAAAATATGGTGATCAGTGAGTGTTGTTGATGGATCCTGTGGTGCAATCTGCTAGCGTGTTGTACTTATACAGCAGTATACAGCAATTAGATGACAAGGTTATGAGTTCAAGCCCCACCAGGAGCAAGTATTGTTCTTGAAGCCTCTTCCTGTCTATTTCTTGTCCGGAAAATGATAATTTATTCAAGCCATTTAGGAGTACAATTCTTGGTAATAGGTATGTCATTCAGTTGACAGGTCAGAGTGCAGGCAGAGATAGAATACAAATTCATAGCCTTCTGTATCACCAACTATGCAGGGTGGCAAGCCTGCTCGAAATTCCAAGCGGATGGTTGTTTGCGAAGTGAGTTGGTGCTTCGGCAGAGAAAATAATTACCTAACGTGGGGCTCACGACCCTGAGATTAAGATTCTCATGCTCTACCGACTGAGCTAGCCAGGTACCTCAATGGTGATCTTGACTTGGTTTGAATATCGTACATCCCAGTTTCTGCAAAATATGGTGATCAGTGAGTGTTGTTGATGGATCCTGTGGTGCATTCTGTTAGCGTGTTGTACTTATACAGCAGTATACAGCAATTAGATGACAAGGTTATGAGTTCAAGCCCCACTAGGAGCAAGTATTGTTCTTGAAGCCTCTACCTGTCTATTTCTTGTCCGGAAAATGATAATTTATTCAAGCCATTTAGGAGTACAATTCATTGGTAATAGGTATGTCATTCAGATGACAGGTCAGAGTGCCGGCAGAGCTAGAATACAAATTCATAGCCTTCTGTATCACCAACCATGCAGTGGCAAGCCTGTTCGAAATTCCAAGCGGATGGTTGTTTGCGAAGTGAGTTGGTGCTTCGGCAGAGAAAATAATCACCAAACGTGGGGCTCGAACCCACGACCCTGAGATTAAGAGTCTCATGCTCTACCGACTGAGCTAGCCAGGTACCTGAATAGTATTTTTGACTTGGTACGAATATCGTACATCCCAGTTTCTGCAAAATATGGTGATCAGTGAGTGTTGTTGATGGATCCTGTGGTGCATTCTGTTAGCGTGTTGTACTTATACAGCAGTATACAGCAATTAGATGACAAGGTTATGAGTTCAAGCCCCACTAGGAGCAAGTATTGTTCTTGAAGCCTCTTCCTGTCTATTTCTTGTCCGGAAAATGATAATTTATTCAAGCCATTTAGGAGTACAATTCATTGGTAATAGGTATGTCATTCAGATGACAGGTCAGAGTGCCGGCAGAGCTAGAATACAAATTCATAGCCTTCTGCATCACCAACCATGCAGTGGCAAGCCTGTTCGAAATTCCAAGCGGATGGTTGTTTGCGAAGTGAGTTGGTGCTTCGGCAGAGAAAATAATCACCAAACGTGGGGCTCGAACCCACGACCCTGAGATTAAGAGTCTCATGCTCTACCGACTGAGCTAGCCAGGTACCTGAATAGTATTTTTGACTTGGTACGAATATCGTACAGCCCAGTTTCTGCAAAATATGGTGATCAGTGAGTGTTGTTGATGGATCCTGTGGTGCAATCTGTTAGCGTGTTGTACTTATACAGCAGTATACAGCAATTAGATGACAAGGTTATGAGTTCAAGCCCCACTAGGAGCAAGTATTGTTCTTGAAGCCTCTTCCTGTCTATTTCTTGTCCGGAAAATGATAATTTATTCAAGCCATTTAGGAGTACAATTCATTGGTAATAGGTATGTCATTCAGATGACAGGTCAGAGTGCCGGCAGAGCTAGAATACAAATTCATAGCCTTCTGCATCACCAACCATGCAGTGGCAAGCCTGTTCGAAATTCCAAGCGGATGGTTGTTTGCGAAGTGAGTTGGTGCTTCGGCAGAGAAAATAATCACCAAACGTGGGGCTCGAACCCACGACCCTGAGATTAAGAGTCTCATGCTCTACCGACTGAGCTAGCCAGGTACCTGAATAGTATTTTTGACTTGGTACGAATATCGTACAGCCCAGTTTCTGCAAAATATGGTGATCAGTGAGTGTTGTTGATGGATCCTGTGGTGCAATCTGTTAGCGTGTTGTACTTATACAGCAGTATACAGCAATTAGATGACAAGGTTATGAGTTCAAGCCCCACCAGGAGCAAGTATTGTTCTTGAAGCCTCTTCCTGTCTATTTCTTGTCCGGAAAATGATAATTTATTCAAGCCATTTAGGAGTACAATTCATTGGTAATAGGTATGTCATTCAGATGACAGGTCAGAGTGCAGGCAGAGATAGAATACAAATTCATAGCCTTCTGTATCACCAACTATGCAGGGTGGCAAGCCTGCTCGAAATTCCAAGCGGATGGTTGTTTGCAAAGTGAGTTGGTGCTTCGGCAGAGAAAATAATCACCTAACGTGGGGCTCGAACCCACGACCCTGAGATTAAGAGTCTCATGCTCTACCGACTGAGCTAGCCAGGTGCCTCAGTAGTATTTTTGACTTGGTATGAATATCATACAGCCCAGTTTCTGCAAAATATGGTGATCAGTGAGGGTTGTTGATGGATCCTGTGGTGCAATCTGTTAGCGTGTTGTACTTATACAGCAGTATACAGCAATTAGATGACAAGGTTATGAGTTCAAGCCCCACCAGGAGCAAGTATTGTTCTTGAAGCCTCTGCCTGTCTATTTCTTGTCCGGAAAATGATAATTTATTCAAACCATTTAGGAGTACAATTCATTGGTAATAGGTATGTCATTCAGATGACAGGTCAGAGTGCAGGCAGAGCTAGAATACAAATTCATAGCCTTCTGTATCACCAACTATGCAGAGTGGCAAGCCTGCTCGAAATTCCAAGCGGATGGTTGTTTGCGAAGTGAGTTGGTGCTTCGGCAGAGAAAATAATCACCTAACGTGGGGCTCACGACCCTGAGATTAAGAGTCTCATGCTCTACCGACTGAGCTAGCCAGGTACCTCAATGGTGATCTTGACTTGGTTTGAATATCGTACATCCCAGTTTCTGCAAAATATGGTGATCAGTGAGTGTTGTTGATGGATCCTGTGGTGCAATCTGTTAGCGTGTTGTACTTATACAGCAGTATAAAGCAATTAGATGAAAAGGTTATGAGTTCAAGCCCCACCAGGAGCAAGTATTCTTCTTGCCTGTCTATTTCTTGTCCGGAAAATGATAATTTATTCAAGCCATTTAGGAGTACAATTCATTGGTAATAGGTATGTCAGTCAGAGTGCAGGCAGAGATAGAATACAAATTCATAGCCTTCTGTATCACCAACTATGCAGAGTGGCAAGCCTGTCGAAATTCCAAGCGGATGGTTGTTTGCGAAGTGAGTTGGTGCTTCGGTAGAGAAAATAATCACCTAACGTGGGGCTCACGACCCTGAGATTAAGAGTCTCATGCTCTACCGACTGAGCTAGCCAGGTACCTCAATGGTGATCTTGACTTGGTTTGAATATCGTACATCCCAGTTTCTGCAAAATATGGTGATCAGTGAGTGTTGTTGATGGATCCTGTGGTGCAATCTGCTAGCGTGTTGTACTTATACAGCAGTATACAGCAATTAGATGACAAGGTTATGAGTTCAAGCCCCACCAGGAGCAAGTATTGTTCTTGAAGCCTCTTCCTGTCTATTTCTTGTCCGGAAAATGATAATTTATTCAAGCCATTTAGGAGTACAATTCTTGGTAATAGGTATGTCATTCAGTTGACAGGTCAGAGTGCAGGCAGAGATAGAATACAAATTCATAGCCTTCTGTATCACCAACTATGCAGGGTGGCAAGCCTGCTCGAAATTCCAAGCGGATGGTTGTTTGCGAAGTGAGTTGGTGCTTCGGCAGAGAAAATAATTACCTAACGTGGGGCTCACGACCCTGAGATTAAGATTCTCATGCTCTACCGACTGAGCTAGCCAGGTACCTCAATGGTGATCTTGACTTGGTTTGAATATCGTACATCCCAGTTTCTGCAAAATATGGTGATCAGTGAGTGTTGTTGATGGATCCTGTGGTGCATTCTGTTAGCGTGTTGTACTTATACAGCAGTATACAGCAATTAGATGACAAGGTTATGAGTTCAAGCCCCACTAGGAGCAAGTATTGTTCTTGAAGCCTCTACCTGTCTATTTCTTGTCCGGAAAATGATAATTTATTCAAGCCATTTAGGAGTACAATTCATTGGTAATAGGTATGTCATTCAGATGACAGGTCAGAGTGCCGGCAGAGCTAGAATACAAATTCATAGCCTTCTGTATCACCAACCATGCAGTGGCAAGCCTGTTCGAAATTCCAAGCGGATGGTTGTTTGCGAAGTGAGTTGGTGCTTCGGCAGAGAAAATAATCACCAAACGTGGGGCTCGAACCCACGACCCTGAGATTAAGAGTCTCATGCTCTACCGACTGAGCTAGCCAGGTACCTGAATAGTATTTTTGACTTGGTACGAATATCGTACATCCCAGTTTCTGCAAAATATGGTGATCAGTGAGTGTTGTTGATGGATCCTGTGGTGCATTCTGTTAGCGTGTTGTACTTATACAGCAGTATACAGCAATTAGATGACAAGGTTATGAGTTCAAGCCCCACTAGGAGCAAGTATTGTTCTTGAAGCCTCTTCCTGTCTATTTCTTGTCCGGAAAATGATAATTTATTCAAGCCATTTAGGAGTACAATTCATTGGTAATAGGTATGTCATTCAGATGACAGGTCAGAGTGCCGGCAGAGCTAGAATACAAATTCATAGCCTTCTGTATCACCAACTATGCAGGGTGGCAAGCCTGTCGAAATTCCAAGCGGATGGTTGTTTGCGAAGTGAGTTGGTGCTTCGGCAGAGAAAATAATCACCAAACGTGGGGCTCGAACCCACGACCCTGAGATTAAGAGTCTCATGCTCTACCGACTGAGCTAGCCAGGTACCTCAATGGTGATCTTGACTTGGTTTGAAAATCGTACATCCCAGTTTCTGCAAAATATGGTGATCAGTGAGTGTTGTTGATGGATCCTGTGGTGCAATCTGTTAGTGTGTTGTACTTATACAGCAGTATACAGCAATTAGATGACAAGGTTATGAGTTCAAGCCCCACGAGGAGCAAGTATTGTTCTTGAAGCCTCTGCCTTTCTATTTCTTGTCCGGAAAATGATAATTTATTCAAGCCATTTAGGAGTACAATTCATTGGTAATAGGTATGTCATTCAGATGACAGGTCAGAGTGCAGGCAGAGCTAGAATACAAATTCATAGCCTTCTGTATCACCAACTATGCAGAGTGGCAAGCCTGCTCGAAATTCCAAGCGGATGGTTGTTTGCGAAGTGAGTTGGTGCTTCGGCAGAGAAAATAATCACCTAACGTGGGGCTCACGACCCTGAGATTAAGAGTCTCATGCTCTACCGTCTGAGCTAGCCAGGTACCTCAATGGTGATCTTGACTTGGTTTGAATATCGTACATCCCAGTTTCTGCAAAATATGGTGATCAGTGAGTGTTGTTGATGGATCCTGTGGTGCAATCTGCTAGCGTGTTGTACTTATACAGCAGTATACAGCAATTAGATGACAAGGTTATGAGTTCAAGCCCCACCAGGAGCAAGTATTGTTCTTGAAGCCTCTTCCTGTCTATTTCTTGTCCGGAAAATGATAATTTATTCAAGCCATTTAGGAGTACAATTCATTGGTAATAGGTATGTCATTCAGATGACAGGTCAGAGTGCAGGCAGAGATAGAATACAAATTCATAGCCTTCTGTATCACCAACTATGCAGGGTGGCAAGCCTGCTCGAAATTCCAAGCGGATGGTTGTTTGCGAAGTGAGTTGGTGCTTCGGCAGAGAAAATAATCACCTAACGTGGGGCTCACGACCCTGAGATTAAGATTCTCATGCTCTACCGACTGAGCTAGCCAGGTACCTCAATGGTGATCTTGACTTGGTTTGAATATCGTACATCCCAGTTTCTGCAAAATATGGTGATCAGTGAGTGTTGTTGATGGATCCTGTGGTGCAATCTGCTAGCGTGTTGTACTTATACAGCAGTATACAGCAATTAGATGACAAGGTTATGAGTTCAAGCCCCACTAGGAGCAAGTATTGTTCTTGAAGCCTCTGCCTGTCTATTTCTTGTCCGGAAAATGATAATTTATTCAAGCCATTTAGGAGTACAATTCATTGGTAATAGGTATGTCATTCAGATGACAGGTCAGAGTGCCGGCAGAGCTAGAATACAAATTCATAGCCTTCTGTATCACCAACCATGCAGGGAGGCAAGCCTGTTCGAAATTCCAAGCGGATGGTTGTTTGCGAAGTGAGTTGGTGCTTCGGCAGAGAAAACAATCACCTAACGTGGGGCTCGAACCCACGACCCTGAGATTAAGAGTCTCATGCTCTACCGACTGAGCTAGCCAGGTACCTGAATAGTATTTTTGACTTGGTACGAATATCGTACAGCCCAGTTTCTGCAAAATATGGTGATCAGTGAGTGTTGTTGATGGATCCTGTGGTGCAATCTGTTAGCGTGTTGTACTTATACAGCAGTATACAGCAATTAGATGACAAGGTTATGAGTTCAAGCCCCACCAGGAGCAAGTATTGTTCTTGAAGCCTCTTCCTGTCTATTTCTTGTCCGGAAAATGATAATTTATTCAAGCCATTTAGGAGTACAATTCATTGGTAATAGGTATGTCATTGAGATGACAGGTCAGAGTGCAGGCAGAGATAGAATACAAATTCATAGCCTTCTGTATCACCAACTATGCAGGGTGGCAAGCCTGTCGAAATTCCAAGCGGATGGTTGTTTGCGAAGTGAGTTGGTGCTTCGGCAGAGAAAATAATTACCCAACATGGGGCTCGAACCCACGACCCTGAGATTAAGAGTCTCATGCTCTACCGACTGAGCTAGCCAGGTACCTCAATGGTGATCTTGACTTGGTTTGAAAATCGTACATCCCAGTTTCTGCAAAATATGGTGATCAGTGAGTGTTGATGGATCCTGTGGTGCAATCTGTTAGGGTGTTGTACTTATACAGCAGTATACAGCAATTAGATGACAAGGTTATGAGTTCAAGCCCCACGAGGAGCAAGTATTGTTCTTGAAGCCTCTGCCTTTCTATTTCTTGTCCGGAAAATGATAATTTATTCAAGCCATTTAGGAGTACAATTCATTGGTAATAGGTATGTCATTCAGATGACAGGTCAGAGTGCAGGCAGAGCTAGAATACAAATTCATAGCCTTCTGTATCACCAACTATGCAGAGTGGCAAGCCTGCTCGAAATTCCAAGCGGATGGTTGTTTGCGAAGTGAGTTGGTGCTTCGGCAGAGAAAATAAACACCTAACGTGGGGCTCACGACCCTGAGATTAAGAGTCTCATGCTCTACCGACTGAGCTAGCCAGGTACCTCAATGGTGATCTTGACTTGGTTTGAATATCGTACATCCCAGTTTCTGCAAAATATGGTGATCAGTGAGTGTTGTTGATGGATCCTGTGGTGCAATCTGCTAGCGTGTTGTACTTATACAGCAGTATACAGCAATTAGATGACAAGGTTATGAGTTCAAGCCCCACCAGGAGCAAGTATTGTTCTTGAAGCCTCTTCCTGTCTATTTCTTGTCCGGAAAATGATAATTTATTCAAGCCATTTAGGAGTACAATTCATTGGTAATAGGTATGTCATTCAGATGACAGGTCAGAGTGCAGGCAGAGATAGAATACAAATTCATAGCCTTCTGTATCACCAACTATGCAGGGTGGCAAGCCTGTCGAAATTCCAAGCGGATGGTTGTTTGCGAAGTGAGTTGGTGCTTCGGCAGAGAAAATAATTACCCAACGTGGGGCTCGAACCCACGACCCTGAGAATAAGATTCTCATGCTCTACCGACTGAGCTAGCCAGGTACCTCAATGGTGATCTTGACTTGGTTTGAAAATCGTACATCCCAGTTTCTGCAAAATATGGTGATCAGTGAGTGTTGTTGATGGATCCTGTGGTGCAATATGTTAGCGTGTTGTACTTATACAGCAGTATAAAGCAATTAGATGACAAGGTTATGAGTTCAAGCCCCACCAGGAGCAAGTATTCTTCTTGCCTGTCTATTTCTTTTCCGGAAAATGATAATTTATTCAAGCCATTTAGGAGTACAATTCATTGGTAATAGGTATGTCATTCAGATGACAGGTCAGAGTGCAGGCAGAGCTAGAATACAAATGCATAGCCTTCTGTATCACCAACTATGCATGGTGGCAAGCCTGTCGAAATTCCAAGCGGATGGTTGTTTGCGAAGTGAGTTGGTGCTTCGGCAGAGAAGATAATCACCTAACGTGGGGCTCGAACCCACGAACCTGAGATTAAGAGTCTCATGCTCTACCGACTGAGCTAGCCAGGTACCTCAATGGTGATCTTGACTTGGTTTGAATATCGTACATCCCAGTTTCTGCAAAATATGGTGATCAGTGAGTGTTGTTGATGGATCCTGTGGTGCAATCTGTTAGCGTGTTGTACTTATACAGCAGTATACAGCAATTAGATGACAAGGTTATGAGTTCAAGCCCCACCAGGAGCAAGTATTGTTCTTGAAGCCTCTGCCTGTCTATTTCTTGTCCGGAAAATGATAATTTATTCAAGCCATTTAGGAGTACAATTCATTGGTAATAGGTATGTCATTCAGATGACAGGTCAGAGTGCCGGCAGAGCTAGAATACAAATTCATAGCCTTCTGTATCACCAACCATGCAGTGGCAAGCCTGTTCGAAATTCCAAGCGGATGGTTGTTTGCGAAGTGAGTTGGTGCTTCGGCAGAGAAAACAATCACCTAACGTGGGGCTCGAACCCACGACCCTGAGATTAAGAGTCTCATGCTCTACCGACTGAGCTAGCCAGGTACCTGAATAGTATTTTTGACTTGGTACGAATATCGTACAGCCCAGTTTCTGCAAAATATGGTGATCAGTGAGTGTTGTTGATGGATCCTGTGGTGCAATCTGTTAGCGTGTTGTACTTATACAGCAGTATACTTCTACTTCCGGCGCCGACAGAGATGGCCGCCTCGCTTCGCGTTCCTAGGAAACTATGCAGTTTTTTGTTTTTTTACGTGTTATTTCTTACATTAGTACCCCGGGTCATCTTAGGTTTCATTACATACAGTCGAGAAGAACTACTGAATATAAGATCAGCATCAACTCACCATCAGTACGACCAAGAATATGTTTTTCGCGACGCGGATCCTGTGTTCTGCCTTACAAACAGGACAACGGAGTGGATCCTATGCAGCGACCCAAAAAAACGACTCCGAAAGAGAGGGAAACGAGGCGGTCTTCTGGTCAGACTCCGGAGACGGGCACAGCGCGCACCACTCCCTAGCATTCTTCTTGCCAATGTCCAGTCTCTTGACAACAAGGTTGATGAAATCCGAGCAAGGGTAGCATTCCAGAGGGACATCAGAGACTGTAACGTTCTTTGCTTCACGGAAACGTGGCTTACTGGAGAGACGCTATCCGAAGCGGTGCAGCCAACAGGTTTCTCCACGCATCGCGCAGACAGGAAAAAACATCTTTCTGGTAAAAAGAGGGGCGGGGGCGTATGCCTTATGACTAACGTGACATGGTGCGATGAAAGAAACATACAGGAACTCAAATCCTTCTGTTCACCTGATTTAGAATTCCTCACAATCAAATGTAGACCGCATTATCTACCAAGAGAATTCTCTTCGATTATAATCACAGCCGTATATATCCCCCCCCAAGCAGACACATCGATGGCTCTGAACGAACTTTATTTAACTCTCTGCAAACTGGAAACAATTTATCCGGAGGCTGCATTCATTGTAGCTGGGGATTTTAACAAGGCTAATCTGAAAACAAGACTCCCCAAATTTTATCAGCATATCGATTGCGCAACCAGGGGAGGAAAGACCTTGGACCATTGTTACTCTAACTTCCGCGACGCATATAAGGCCCTGCCCCGCCCCCCTTTCGGAAAAGCTGACCACGACTCCATTTTGTTGATCCCTGCCTACAGACAGAAACTAAAACAAGAGGCTCCCACGCTGAGGTCTGTCCAACGCTGGTCCGACCAAGCTGACTCCACACTCCAAGACTGCTTCCATCACGTGGACTGGGAGATGTTTCGTATTGCGTCAGATAACAACATTGACGAATACGCTGATTCGGTGTGCGAGTTCATTAGAACGTGCGTTGAAGATGTCGTTCCCATAGCAACGATTAAAACATTCCCTAACCAGAAACCGTGGATTGATGGCAGCATTCGTGTGAAACTGAAAGCGCGAACCACTGCTTTTAATCAGGGCAAGGTGTCTGGTAACATGACCGAATACAAACAGTGCAACTATTCCCTCCGCAAGGCTATCAAACAAGCTAAGCGCCAGTACAGAGACAAAGTAGAATCTCAATTCAACGGCTCAGACACAAGAGGCATGTGGCAGGGTCTACAGTCAATCACGGACTACAGGAAGAAACCCAGCCCAGTCACGGACCAGGATGTCTTGCTCCCAGGCAGACTAAATAACTTTTTTGCCCGCTTTGAGGACAATACAGTGCCACTGACACGGCCTGCAACGAAAACATGCGGTCTCTCCTTCACTGCAGCCGAGGTGAGTAAGACATTTAAACGTGTTAACCCTCGCAAGGCTGCAGGCCCAGATGGCATCCCCAGCCGCGCCCTCAGAGCATGCGCAGACCAGCTGGCCGGTGTGTTTACGGACATATTCAATCAATCCCTATACCAGTCTGCTGTTCCCACATGCTTCAAGAGGGCCACCATTGTTCCTGTTCCCAAGAAAGCTAAGGTAACTGAGCTAAATGACTACCGCCCCGTAGCACTCACATCCGTCATCATGAAGTGCTTTGAGAGACTAGTCAAGGACCATATCACCTCCACCCTACCTGACACCCTAGACCCACTCCAATTTGCTTACCGCCCAAATAGGTCCACAGACGATGCAATCTCAACCACACTGCACACTGCCCTAACCCATCTGGACAAGAGGAATACCTATGTGAGAATGCTGTTCATCGACTACAGCTCGGCATTCAACACCATAGTACCCTCCAAGCTCGTCATCAAGCTCGAGACCCTGGGTCTCGACCCCGCCCTGTGCAACTGGGTACTGGACTTCCTGACGGGCCGCCCCCAGGTGGTGAGGGTAGGCAACAACATCTCCTCCCCGCTGATCCTCAACACTGGGGCCCCACAAGGTTGCGTTCTGAGCCCTCTCCTGTACTCCCTGTTCACCCACGACTGCGTGGCCACGCACGCCTCCAACTCAATCATCAAGTTTGCGGACGACACAACAGTGGTAGGCTTGATTACCAACAACGATGAGACGGCCTACAGGGAGGAGGTGAGGGCCCTCGGAGTGTGGTGTCAGGAAAACAACCTCACACTCAACGTCAACAAAACTAAGGAGATGATTGTGGACTTCAGGAAACAGCAGAGGGAACACCCCCCTATCCACATCGATGGAACAGTAGTGGAGAGGGTAGCAAGTTTTAAGTTCCTCGGCATACACATCACAGACAAACTGAATTGGTCCACTCACACAGACAGCATCGTGAAGAAGGCGCAGCAGCGCCTCTTCAACCTCAGGAGGCTGAAGAAATTCGGCTTGTCACCAAAAGCACTCACAAACTTCTACAGATGCACAATCGAGAGCATCCTGGCGGGCTGTATCACCGCCTGGTACGGCAACTGCACCGCCCTCAACCGTAAGGCTCTCCAGAGGGTAGTGAGGTCTGCACAACGCATCACCGGGGGCAAACTACCTGCCCTCCAGGACACCTACACCACCCGATGTCACAGGAAGGCCATAAAGATCATCAAGGACATCAACCACCCGAGCCACTGCCTGTTCACCCCGCTATCATCCAGAAGGCGAGGTCAGTACAGGTGCATCAAAGCTGGGACCGAGAGACTGAAAAACAGCTTCTATCTCAAGGCCATCAGACTGTTAAACAGCCACCACTAACACTGAGTGGCTGCTGCCAACACACTGACACTGACTCAACTCCAGCCACTTTAATAATGGGAATTGATGGGAAATGATGTAAATATATCACTAGCCACTTTAAACAATGCTACCTTATATAAATGTTACTTACCCTACATTATTCATCTCATATGCATACGTATATACTGTACTCTATATCATCGACGGTATCCTTATGTAATACATGTATCACTAGCCACTTTATACTATACTATGCCACTTTGTTTACATACTCATCTCATTTGTACATGCTGTACCCGATACCATCTACTGTATCTTGCCTATGCTGCTCTGTACCATCACTCATTCATATATCCTTATGTACATATTCTTTATCCCCTTACACTGTGTACAAGACAGTAGTTTTGGAATTGTTAGTTAGATTACTTGTTATTACTGCATTGTCGGAACTAGAAGCACAAGCATTTCGCTACACTCGCATTAACATCTGCTAACCATGTGTATGTGACAAATAAAATTTGATTTGATTTGATTTGATTTGATTTACAGCAATTAGATGACAAGGTTATGAGTTCAAGCCCCACCAGGAGCAAGTATTGTTCTTGAAGCCTCTTCCTGTCTATTTCTTGTCCGGAAAATGATAATTTATTCAAGCCATTTAGGAGTACAATTCATTGGTAATAGGTATGTCATTGAGATGACAGGTCAGAGTGCAGGCAGAGATAGAATACAAATTCATAGCCTTCTGTATCACCAACTATGCAGGGTGGCAAGCCTGTCGAAATTCCAAGCGGATGGTTGTTTGCGAAGTGAGTTGGTGCTTCGGCAGAGAAAATAATTACCCAACATGGGGCTCGAACCCACGACCCTGAGATTAAGAGTCTCATGCTCTACCGACTGAGCTAGCCAGGTACCTCAATGGTGATCTTGACTTGGTTTGAAAATCGTACATCCCAGTTTCTGCAAAATATGGTGATCAGTGAGTGTTGATGGATCCTGTGGTGCAATCTGTTAGGGTGTTGTACTTATACAGCAGTATACAGCAATTAGATGACAAGGTTATGAGTTCAAGCCCCACGAGGAGCAAGTATTGTTCTTGAAGCCTCTGCCTTTCTATTTCTTGTCCGGAAAATGATAATTTATTCAAGCCATTTAGGAGTACAATTCATTGGTAATAGGTATGTCATTCAGATGACAGGTCAGAGTGCAGGCAGAGCTAGAATACAAATTCATAGCCTTCTGTATCACCAACTATGCAGAGTGGCAAGCCTGCTCGAAATTCCAAGCGGATGGTTGTTTGCGAAGTGAGTTGGTGCTTCGGCAGAGAAAATAATTACCCAACCTGGGGCTCACGACCCTGAGATTAAGAGTCTCATGCTCTACCGACTGAGCTAGCCAGGTACCTCAATGGTGATCTTGACTTGGTTTGAAAATCGTACATCCCAGTTTCTGCAAAATATGGTGATCAGTGAGTGTTGTTGATGGATCCTGTGGTGCAATATGTTAGCGTGTTGTACTTATACAGCAGTATAAAGCAATTAGATGACAAGGTTATGAGTTCAAGCCCCACCAGGAGCAAGTATTCTTCTTGCCTGTCTATTTCTTTTCCGGAAAATGATAATTTATTCAAGCCATTTAGGAGTACAATTCATTGGTAATAGGTATGTCATTCAGATGACAGGTCAGAGTGCAGGCAGAGCTAGAATACAAATGCATAGCCTTCTGTATCACCAACTATGCAGGGTGGCAAGCCTGTCGAAATTCCAAGCGGATGGTTGTTTGCGAAGTGAGTTGGTGCTTCGGCAGAGAAGATAATCACCTAACGTGGGGCTCGAACCCACGAACCTGAGATTAAGAGTCTCATGCTCTACCGACTGAGCTAGCCAGGTACCTGAATAGTGTTTTTGACTTGGTACGAATATCGTACAGCCCAGTTTCTGCAAAATATGGTGATCAGTGAGTGTTGTTGATGGATCCTGTGGTGCAATCTGCTAGCGTGTTGTACTTATACAGCAGTATACGGGGCGGCAGGGTAGCCTAGTGGTTAGAGCGTTGGACTAGTAACTGGAAGGTTGCGAGTTCAAACCCCCGAGCTGACAAGGTACAAATCTGTCGTTCTGCCCCTGAACAGGCAGTTAACCCACTGTTCCCAGGCCGTCATTGAAAATAAGAATTTGTTCTTAACTGACTTGCCTGGTTAAATAAAGGAAAAATAAAAAAAAATACAGCAATTAGATGACAAGGTTATGAGTTCAAGCCCCACCAGGAGCAAGTATTGTTCTTGAAGCCTCTTCCTGTCTATTTCTTGTCCGGAAAATGATAATTTATTCAAGCCATTTAGGAGTACAATTCATTGGTAATAGGTATGTCATTCAGATGACAGGTCAGAGTGCAGGCAGAGATAGAATACAAATTCATAGCCTTCTGTATCACCAACTATGCAGGGTGGCAAGCCTGTCGAAATTCCAAGCGGATGGTTGTTTGCGAAGTGAGTTGGTGCTTCGGCAGAGAAAATAATTACCCAACGTGGGGCTCGAACCCACGACCCTGAGAATAAGATTCTCATGCTCTACCGACTGAGCTAGCCAGGTACCTCAATGGTGATCTTGACTTGGTTTGAAAATCGTACATCCCAGTTTCTGCAAAATATGGTGATCAGTGAGTGTTGTTGATGGATCCTGTGGTGCAATATGTTAGCGTGTTGTACTTATACAGCAGTATAAAGCAATTAGATGACAAGGTTATGAGTTCAAGCCCCACCAGGAGCAAGTATTCTTCTTGCCTGTCTATTTCTTTTCCGGAAAATGATAATTTATTCAAGCCATTTAGGAGTACAATTCATTGGTAATAGGTATGTCATTCAGATGACAGCTCAGAGTGCAGGCAGAGCTAGAATACAAATGCATAGCCTTCTGTATCACCAACTATGCAGGGTGGCAAGCCTGTCGAAATTCCAAGCGGATGGTTGTTTGCGAAGTGAGTTGGTGCTTCGGCAGAGAAGATAATCACCTAACGTGGGGCTCGAACCCATGACCCTGAGATTAAGAGTCTCATGCTCTACCGACTGAGCTAGCCAGGTACCTGAATAGTATTTTTGACTTGGTACGAATATCATACAGCCCAGTTTCTGCAAAATATGGTGATCAGTGAGTGTTGTTGATGGATCCTGTGGTGCAATCTGTTAGCGTGTTGTACTTATACAGCAGTATACAGCAATTAGATGACAAGGTTATGAGTTCAAGCCCCACCAGGAGCAAGTATTGTTCTTGAAGCCTCTGCCTGTCTATTTCTTGTCCGGAAAATGATAATTTATTCAAGCCATTTAGGAGTACAATTCATTGGTAATAGGTATGTCATTGAGATGACAGGTCAGAGTGCAGGCAGAGATAGAATACAAATTCATAGCCTTCTGTATCACCAACTATGCAGGGTGGCAAGCCTGCTCGAAATTCCAAGCGGATGGTTGTTTGCGAAGTGAGTTGGTGCTTCGGCAGAGAAAATAATTACCCAACGTGGGGCTCGAACCCACAACCCTGAGAATAAGATTCTCGTGCTCTACCGACTGAGCAAGCCAGGTACCTCAATGGTGATCTTGACTTGGTTTGAAAATCGTACATCCCAGTTTCTGCAAAATATGGTGATCAGTGAGTGTTGTTGATGGATCCTGTGGTGCAATATGTTAGCGTGTTGTACTTATACAGCAGTATAAAGCAATTAGATGACAAGGTTATGAGTTCAAGCCCCACCTGGAGCAAGTATTGTTCTTGAAGCCTCTGCCTGTCTATTTCTTGTCCGGAAAATGATAATTTATTCAAGCCATTTAGGAGTACAATTCATTGGTAATAGGTATGTCATTCAGATGACAGGTCAGAGTGCCGGCAGAGCTAGAATACAAATTCATAGCCTTCTGTATCACCAACCATGCAGTGGCAAGCCTGTTCGAAATTCCAAGCGGATGGTTGTTTGCGAAGTGAGTTGGTGCTTCGGCAGAGAAAACAATCACCTAACGTGGGGCTCGAACCCACGACCCTGAGATTAAGAGTCTCATGCTCTACCGACTGAGCTAGCCAGGTACCTGAATAGTATTTTTGACTTGGTACGAATATCGCACAGCCCAGTTTCTGCAAAATATGGTGATCAGTGAGTGTTGTTGATGGATCCTGTGGTGCAATCTGTTAGCGTGTTGTACTTATACAGCAGTATACAGCAATTAGATGACAAGGTTATGAGTTCAAGCCCCACCAGGAGCAAGTATTGTTCTTGAAGCCTCTGCCTGTCTATTTCTTGTCCGGAAAATGATAATTTATTCAAGCCATTTAGGAGTACAATTCATTGGTAATAGGTATGTCATTGAGATGACAGGTCAGAGTGCAGGCAGAGATAGAATACAAATTCATAGCCTTCTGTATCACCAACTATGCAGGGTGGCAAGCCTGTCGAAATTCCAAGCGGATGGTTGTTTGCGAAGTGAGTTGGTGCTTCGGCAGAGAAAATAATCACCTAACGTGGGGCTCGAACCCACGACCCTGAGATTAAGAGTCTCATGGTCTACCGACTGAGCTAGCCAGGTACCTCAATGGTGATCTTGACTTGGTTTGAATATCGTACATCCCAGTTTCTGCAAAATATGGTGATCAGTGAGTGTTGTTGATGGATCCTGTGGTGCAATATGTTAGCGTGTTGTACTTATACAGCAGTATACAGCAATTAGATGACAAGGTTATGAGTTCAAGCCCCACTAGGAGCAAGTATTGTTCTTGAAGCCTCTGCCTGTCTATTTCTTGTCCGGAAAATGATAATTTATTCAAGCCATTTAGGAGTAAAATGCATTGGTAATAGGTATGTCATTCAGATGACAGGTCAGAGTGCAGGCAGAGCTAGAATACAAATTCATAGCCTTCTGTATCACCAACTATGCAGGGTGGCAAGCCTGTCGAAATTCCAAGCGGATGGTTGTTTGCGAAGTGAGTTGGTGCTTCGGCAGAGAAAATAATTACACAACGTGGGGCTCGATCCCACGACCCTGAGATTAAGAGTCTCATACTCTACCGACTGAGCTAACCAGGTACCTCAATGGTGATCTTGACTTGGTTTGAAAATCGTACATCCCAGTTTCTGCAAAATATGGTGATCAGTGAGTGTTGTTGATGGATCCTGTGGTGCAATATGTTAGCGTGTTGTACTTATACAGCAGTATAAAGCAATTAGATGACAAGGTTATGAGTTCAAGCCCCACCAGGAGCAAGTATTCTTCTTGCCTGTCTATTTCTTTTCCGGAAAATGATAATTTATTCAAGCCATTTAGGAGTACAATTCATTGGTAATAGGTATGTCATTCAGATGACAGGTCAGAGTGCAGGCAGAGATAGAATACATATTCATAGCCTTCTGTATCAACCAACTATGCAGGGAGGCAAGCCTGCTCGAAATTCCAAGCGGATGGTTGTTTGCGAAGTGAGTTGGTGCTTCGGCAGAGAAAATAATCACCTAACGTGGGGCTCGAACCCACGACCCTGAGATTAAGAGTCTCATGCTCTACCGACTGAGCTAGCCAGGTACCTCAATGGTGATCTTGACTTGGTTTGAATATCGTACAGCCCAGTTTCTGCAAAATATGGTGATCAGTGAGTGTTGTTGATGGATCCTGTGGTGCAATCTGTTAGCGTGTTGTACTTATACAGCAGTATACAGCAATTAGATGACAAGGTTATGAGTTCAAGCCCCACCAGGAGCAAGTATTGTTCTTGAAGCCTCTGCCTGTCTATTTCTTGTCCGGAAAATGATAATTTATTCAAGCCATTTAGGAGTACAATTCATTGGTAATAGGTATGTCATTCAGATGACAGGTCAGAGTGCCGGCAGAGCTAGAATACAAATTCATAGCCTTCTGTATCACCAACCATGCAGTGGCAAGCCTGTTCGAAATTCCAAGCGGATGGTTGTTTGCGAAGTGAGTTGGTGCTTCGGCAGAGAAAACAATCACCTAACGTGGGGCTCGAACCCACGACCCTGAGATTAAGAGTCTCATGCTCTACCGACTGAGCTAGCCAGGTACCTCAATGGTGATCTTGACTTGGTTTGAAAATCGTACATCCCAGTTTCTGCAAAATATGGTGATCAGTGAGTGTTGTTGATGGATCCTGTGGTGCAATCTGTTAGGGTGTTGTACTTATACAGCAGTATACAGCAATTAGATGACAAGGTTATGAGTTCAAGCCCCACGAGGAGCAAGTATTGTTCTTGAAGCCTCTGCCTTTCTATTTCTTGTCCGGAAAATGATAATTTATTCAAGCCATTTAGGAGTACAATTCATTGGTAATAGGTATGTCATTCAGATGACAGGTCAGAGTGCAGGCAGAGATAGAATACATATTCATAGCCTTCTGTATCACCAACTATGCAGGGAGGCAAGCCTGCTCGAAATTCCAAGCGGATGGTTGTTTGCGAAGTGAGTTGGTGCTTCGGCAGAGAAAATAATCACCTAACGTGGGGCTCGAACCCACGACCCTGAGATTAAGAGTCTCATGCTCTACCGACTGAGCTAGCCAGGTACCTCAATGGTGATCTTGACTTGGTTTGAATATCGTACAGCCCAGTTTCTGCAAAATATGGTGATCAGTGAGTGTTGTTGATGGATCCTGTGGTGCAATCTGTTAGCGTGTTGTACTTATACAGCAGTATACAGCAATTAGATGACAAGGTTATGAGTTCAAGCCCCACCAGGAGCAAGTATTGTTCTTGAAGCCTCTGCCTGTCTATTTCTTGTCCGGAAAATGATAATTTATTCAAGCCATTTAGGAGTACAATTCATTGGTAATAGGTATGTCATTCAGATGACAGGTCAGAGTGCCGGCAGAGCTAGAATACAAATTCATAGCCTTCTGTATCACCAACCATGCAGTGGCAAGCCTGTTCGAAATTCCAAGCGGATGGTTGTTTGCGAAGTGAGTTGGTGCTTCGGCAGAGAAAACAATCACCTAACGTGGGGCTCGAACCCACGACCCTGAGATTAAGAGTCTCATGCTCTACCGACTGAGCTAGCCAGGTACCTCAATGGTGATCTTGACTTGGTTTGAAAATCGTACATCCCAGTTTCTGCAAAATATGGTGATCAGTGAGTGTTGTTGATGGATCCTGTGGTGCAATCTGTTAGGGTGTTGTACTTATACAGCAGTATACAGCAATTAGATGACAAGGTTATGAGTTCAAGCCCCACGAGGAGCAAGTATTGTTCTTGAAGCCTCTGCCTTTCTATTTCTTGTCCGGAAAATGATAATTTATTCAAGCCATTTAGGAGTACAATTCATTGGTAATAGGTATGTCATTCAGATGACAGGTCAGAGTGCAGGCAGAGATAGAATACATATTCATAGCCTTCTGTATCACCAACTATGCAGGGAGGCAAGCCTGCTCGAAATTCCAAGCGGATGGTTGTTTGCGAAGTGAGTTGGTGCTTCGGCAGAGAAAATAATCACCTAACGTGGGGCTCGAACCCACGACCCTGAGATTAAGAGTCTCATGCTCTACCGACTGAGCTAGCCAGGTGCCTCAATAGTATTTTTGACTTGGTACGAATATCGTACAGCCCAGTTTCTGCAAAATATGGTGATCAGTGAGTGTTGTTGATGGATCCTGTGGTGCAATCTGTTAGCGTGTTGTACTTAAACAGCAGTATACAGCAATTAGATGACAAGGTTATGAGTTCAAGCCCCACTAGGAGCAAGTATTGTTCTTGAAGCCTCTGCCTGTCTATTTCTTGTCCGGAAAATGATAATTTATTCAAGCCATTTAGGAGTACAATTCATTGGTAATAGGTATGTCATTCAGATGACAGGTCAGAGTGCAGGCAGAGCTAGAATACAAATTCATAGCCTTCTGTATCACCAACTATGCAGAGTGGCAAGCCTGCTCGAAATTCCAAGCGGATGGTTGTTTGCGAAGTGAGTTGGTGCTTCGGCAGAGAAAATAATCACCTAACGTGGGGCTCGAACCCACGACCCTGACATTAAAAGTCTCATGCTCTACCGACTGAGCTAGCCAGGTACCTGAATAGTATTTTTGACTTGGTACGAATATCGTACAGCCCAGTTTCTGCAAAATATGGTGATCAGTGAGTGTTGTTGATGGATCCTGTGGTGCAATCTGTTAGCGTGTTGTACTTAAACAGCAGTATACAGCAATTAGATGACAAGGTTATGAGTTCAAGCCCCACTAGGAGCAAGTATTGTTCTTGAAGCCTCTGCCTGTCTATTTCTTGTCCGGAAAATGATAATTTATTCAAGCCATTTAGGAGTACAATTCATTGGTAATAGGTATGTCATTGAGATGACAGGTCAGAGTGCAGGCAGAGATAGAATACAAATTCATAGCCTTCTGTATCACCAACTATGCAGGGTGGCAAGCCTGTCGAAATTCCAAGCGGATGGTTGTTTGCGAAGTGAGTTGGTGCTTCGGCAGAGAAAATAATTACCCAACGTGGGGCTCGAACCCACGACCCTGAGATTAAGAGTCTCATACTCTACCGACTGAGCTAGCCAGGTACCTCAATGGTGATCTTGACTTGGTTTGAAAATCGTACATCCCAGTTTCTGCAAAATATGGTGATCAGTGAGTGTTGTTGATGGATCCTGTGGTGCAATCTGTTAGCGTGTTGTACTTATACAGTAGTATACAGCAATTAGATGACAAGGTTATGAGTTCAAGCCCCACTAGGAGCAAGTATTGTTCTTGAAGCCTCTGCCTGTCTATTTCTTGTCCGGAAAATGATAATTTATTCAAGCCATTTAGGAGTACAATTCATTGGTAATAGGTATGTCATTCAGATGACAGGTCAGAGTGCAGGCAGAGCTAGAATACAAATTCATAGCCTTCTGTATCACCAACTATGCAGAGTGGCAAGCCTGCTCGAAATTCCAAGCGGATGGTTGTTTGCGAAGTGAGTTGGTGCTTCGGCAGAGAAAATAATCACCTAACGTGGGGCTCGAACCCACGACCCTGAGATTAAAAGTCTCATGCTCTACCGACTGAGCTAGCCAGGTACCTGAATAGTGTTTTTGACTTGGTACGAATATCGTACAGCCCAGTTTCTGCAAAATATGGTGATCAGTGAGTGTTGTTGATGGATCCTGTGGTGCAATCTGTTAGCGTGTTGTACTTAAACAGCAGTATACAGCAATTAGATGACAAGGTTATGAGTTCAAGCCCCACTAGGAGCAAGTATTGTTCTTGAAGCCTCTGCCTGTCTATTTCTTGTCCGGAAAATGATAATTTATTCAAGCCATTTAGGAGTACAATTCATTGGTAATAGGTATGTCATTGAGATGACAGGTCAGAGTGCAGGCAGAGATAGAATACAAATTCATAGCCTTCTGTATCACCAACTATGCAGGGTGGCAAGCCTGTCGAAATTCCAAGCGGATGGTTGTTTGCGAAGTGAGTTGGTGCTTCGGCAGAGAAAATAATTACCCAACGTGGGGCTCGAACCCACGACCCTGAGATTAAGAGTCTCATACTCTACCGACTGAGCTAGCCAGGTACCTCAATGGTGATCTTGACTTGGTTTGAAAATCGTACATCCCAGTTTCTGCAAAATATGGTGATCAGTGAGTGTTGTTGATGGATCCTGTGGTGCAATCTGTTAGCGTGTTGTACTTATACAGTAGTATACAGCAATTAGATGACAAGGTTATGAGTTCAAGCCCCACCAGGAGCAAGTATTGTTCTTGAAGCCTCTTCCTGTCTATTTCTTGTCCGGAAAATGATAATTTATTCAAGCCATTTAGGAGTACAATTCATTGGTAATAGGTATGTCATTCAGATGACAGGTCAGAGTTTGCGAAGTGAGATAGAATACAAATTCATAGCCTTCTGTATCACCAACCATGCAGAGTGGCAAGCCTGTTCGAAATTCCAAGAGGATGGTTGTTTGCGAAGTGAGTTGGTGCTTCGGCAGAGAAAATAATCACCTAACGTGGGGCTCGAACCCACGACCCTGAGATTAAGAGTCTCATGCTCTACCGACTGAGCTAGCCAGGTACCTCAATGGTGATCTTGACTTGGTTTGAATATCGTACATCCCAGTTTCTGCAAAATATGGTGATCAGTGAGTGTTGTTGATGGATCCTGTGGTGCAATCTGTTAGCGTGTTGTACTTATACAGCAGTATACAGCAATTAGATGACAAGGTTATGAGTTCAAGCCCCACGAGGAGCAAGTATTGTTCTTGAAGCCTCTGCCTGTCTATTTCTTGTCCGGAAAATGATAATTTATTCAAGCCATTTAGGAGTACAATTCATTGGTAATAGGTATGTCATTCAGATGACAGGTCAGAGTGCAGGCAGAGCTAGAATACAAATGCATAGCCTTCTGTATCACCAACTATGCAGGGTGGCAAGCCTGTCGAAATTCCAAGCGGATGGTTGTTTGCGAAGTG
This sequence comes from Oncorhynchus mykiss, assembly GCF_057628025.1. Taxonomy (NCBI): domain Eukaryota; kingdom Metazoa; phylum Chordata; class Actinopteri; order Salmoniformes; family Salmonidae; genus Oncorhynchus; species Oncorhynchus mykiss. The sequence goes on along the minus strand of NC_143024.1, from coordinate 2,318,317 downwards.
AGTTGGTGCTTCGGCAGAGAAAATAATTACACAACGTGGGGCTCGATCCCACGACCCTGAGATTAAGAGTCTCATACTCTACCGACTGAGCTAGCCAGGTACCTCAATGGTGATCTTGACTTGGTTTGAAAATCGTACATCCCAGTTTCTGCAAAATATGGTGATCAGTGAGTGTTGTTGATGGATCCTGTGGTGCAATCTGTTAGCGTGTTGTACTTATACAGCAGTATACAGCAATTAGATGACAAGGTTATGAGTTCAAGCCCCACGAGGAGCAAGTATTGTTCTTGAAGCCTCTGCCTGTCTATTTCTTGTCCGGAAAATGATAATTTATTCAAGCCATTTAGGAGTACAATTCATTGGTAATAGGTATGTCATTCAGATGACAGGTCAGAGTGCAGGCAGAGCTAGAATACAAATTCATAGCCTTCTGTATCACCAACTATGCAGAGTGGCAAGCCTGCTCGAAATTCCAAGCGGATGGTTGTTTGCGAAGTGAGTTGGTGCTTCGGCAGAGAAAATAATCACCTAACGTGGGGCTCGAACCCACAACCCTGAGATTAAGAGTCTCATGGTCTACCGACTGAGCTAGCCAGGTACCTCAATGGCGATCTTGACTTGGTTTGAATATCGTACATCCCAGTTTCTGCAAAATATGGTGATCAGTGAGTGTTGTTGATGGATCCTGTGGTGCAATCTGTTAGCGTGTTGTACTTATACAGCAGTATAAAGCAATTAGATGACAAGGTTATGAGTTCAAGCCCCACCAGGAGCAAGTATTCTTCTTGCCTGTCTATTTCTTGTCCGGAAAATGATAATTTATTCAAGCCATTTAGGAGTACAATTCATTGGTAATAGGTATGTCATTCAGATGACAGGTCAGAGTGCAGGCAGAGATAGAATACATATTCATAGCCTTCTGTATCACCAACTATGCAGGGAGGCAAGCCTGCTCGAAATTCCAAGCGGATGGTTGTTTGCGAAGTGAGTTGGTGCTTCGGCAGAGAAAATAATCACCTAACGTGGGGCTCGAACCCACGACCCTGAGATTAAGAGTCTCATGCTCTACCGACTGAGCTAGCCAGGTACCTCAATGGTGATCTTGACTTGGTTTGAAAATCGTACATCCCAGTTTCTGCAAACTATGGTGATCAGTGAGTGTTGTTGATGGATCCTGTGGTGCAATATGTTAGCGTGTTGTACTTATACAGCAGTATACAGCAATTAGATGACAAGGTTATGAGTTCAAGCCCCACCAGGAGCAAGTATTGTTCTTGAAGCCTCTTCCTGTCTATTTCTTGTCCGGAAAATGATAATTTATTCAAGCCATTTAGGAGTACAATTCATTGGTAATAGGTATGTTATTGAGATGACAGGTCAGAGTGCAGGCAGAGATATAATACAAATTCATAGCCTTCTGTATCACCAACTATGCAGGGTGGCAAGCCTGTCGAAATTCCAAGCGGATGGTTGTTTGCGAAGTGAGTTGGTGCTTCGGCAGAGAAAATAATTACACAACGTGGGGCTCGATCCCACGACCCTGAGATTAAGAGTCTCATACTCTACCGACTGAGCTAGCCAGGTACCTCAATGGTGATCTTGACTTGGTTTGAAAATCGTACATCCCAGTTTCTGCAAAATATGGTGATCAGTGAGTGTTGTTGATGGATCCTGTGGTGCAATATGTTAGCGTGTTGTACTTATACAGCAGTATACAGCAATTAGATGACAAGGTTATGAGTTCAAGCCCCACTAGGAGCAAGTATTGTTCTTGAAGCCTCTGCCTGTCTATTTCTTGTCCGGAAAATGATAATTTATTCAAGCCATTTAGGAGTAAAATGCATTGGTAATAGGTATGTCATTCAGATGACAGGTCAGAGTGCAGGCAGAGCTAGAATACAAATTCATAGCCTTCTGTATCACCAACTATGCAGGGTGGCAAGCCTGTCGAAATTCCAAGCGTATGGTTGTTTGCGAAGTGAGTTGGTGCTTCGGCAGAGAAAATAATTACACAACGTGGGGCTCGATCCCACGACCCTGAGATTAAGAGTCTCATACTCTACCGACTGAGCTAGCCAGGTACCTCAATGGTGATCTTGACTTGGTTTGAAAATCGTACATCCCAGTTTCTGCAAAATATGGTGATCAGTGAGTGTTGTTGATGGATCCTGTGGTGCAATCTGTTAGCGTGTTGTATTTATACAGCAGTATACAGCAATTAGATGACAAGGTTATGAGTTCAAGCCCCACGAGGAGCAAGTATTGTTCTTGAAGCCTCTGCCTGTCTATTTCTTGTCCGGAAAATGATAATTTATTCAAGCCATTTAGGAGTACAATTCATTGGTAATAGGTATGTCATTCAGATGACAGGTCAGAGTGCAGGCAGAGCTAGAATACAAATTCATAGCCTTCTGTATCACCAACTATGCAGAGTGGCAAGCCTGCTCGAAATTCCAAGCGGATGGTTGTTTGCGAAGTGAGTTGGTGCTTCGGCAGAGAAAATAATCACCTAACGTGGGGCTCGAACCCACAACCCTGAGATTAAGAGTCTCATGGTCTACCGACTGAGCTAGCCAGGTACCTCAATGGCGATCTTGACTTGGTTTGAATATCGTACATCCCAGTTTCTGCAAAATATGGTGATCAGTGAGTGTTGTTGATGGATCCTGTGGTGCAATCTGTTAGCGTGTTGTACTTATACAGCAGTATAAAGCAATTAGATGACAAGGTTATGAGTTCAAGCCCCACCAGGAGCAAGTATTCTTCTTGCCTGTCTATTTCTTGTCCGGAAAATGATAATTTATTCAAGCCATTTAGGAGTACAATTCATTGGTAATAGGTGTGTCATTCAGATGACAGGTCAGAGTGCAGGCAGAGATAGAATACATATTCATAGCCTTCTGTATCACCAACTATGCAGGGAGGCAAGCCTGCTCGAAATTCCAAGCGGATGGTTGTTTGCGAAGTGAGTTGGTGCTTCGGCAGAGAAAATAATCACCTAACGTGGGGCTCGAACCCACGACCCTGAGATTAAGAGTCTCATGCTCTACCGACTGAGCTAGCCAGGTACCTCAATGGTGATCTTGACTTGGTTTGAAAATCGTACATCCCAGTTTCTGCAAAATATGGTGATCAGTGAGTGTTGTTGATGGATCCTGTGGTGCAATATGTTAGCGTGTTGTACTTATACAGCAGTATACAGCAATTAGATGACAAGGTTATGAGTTCAAGCCCCACCAGGAGCAAGTATTGTTCTTGAAGCCTCTTCCTGTCTATTTCTTGTCCGGAAAATGATAATTTATTCAAGCCATTTAGGAGTACAATTCATTGGTAATAGGTATGTCATTGAGATGACAGGTCAGAGTGCAGGCAGAGATAGAATACAAATTCATAGCCTTCTGTATCACCAACTATGCAGGGTGGCAAGCCTGTCGAAATTCCAAGCGGATGGTTGTTTGCGAAGTGAGTTGGTGCTTCGGCAGAGAAAATAATTACACAACGTGGGGCTCGATCCCACGACCCTGAGATTAAGAGTCTCATACTCTACCGACTGAGCTAGCCAGGTACCTCAATGGTGATCTTGACTTGGTTTGAAAATCGTACATCCCAGTTTCTGCAAAATATGGTGATCAGTGAGTGTTGTTGATGGATCCTGTGGTGCAATATGTTAGCGTGTTGTACTTATACAGCAGTATACAGCAATTAGATGACAAGGTTATGAGTTCAAGCCCCACTAGGAGCAAGTATTGTTCTTGAAGCCTCTGCCTGTCTATTTCTTGTCCGGAAAATGATAATTTATTCAAGCCATTTAGGAGTAAAATGCATTGGTAATAGGTATGTCATTCAGATGACAGGTCAGAGTGCAGGCAGAGCTAGAATACAAATTCATAGCCTTCTGTATCACCAACTATGCAGGGTGGCAAGCCTGTCGAAATTCCAAGCGGATGGTTGTTTGCGAAGTGAGTTGGTGCTTCGCAGAGAAAATAATTACACAACGTGGGGCTCGATCCCACGACCCTGAGATTAAGAGTCTCATACTCTACCGACTGAGCTAGCCAGGTACCTCAATGGTGATCTTGACTTGGTTTGAAAATCGTACATCCCAGTTTCTGCAAAATATGGTGATCAGTGAGTGTTGTTGATGGATCCTGTGGTGCAATCTGTTAGCGTGTTGTACTTATACAGCAGTATACAGCAATTAGATGACAAGGTTATGAGTTCAAGCCCCACGAGGAGCAAGTATTGTTCTTGAAGCCTCTGCCTGTCTATTTCTTGTCCGGAAAATGATAATTTATTCAAGCCATTTAGGAGTACAATTCATTGGTAATAGGTATGTCATTCAGATGACAGGTCAGAGTGCAGGCAGAGCTAGAATACAAATTCATAGCCTTCTGTATCACCAACTATGCAGAGTGGCAAGCCTGCTCGAAATTCCAAGCGGATGGTTGTTTGCGAAGTGAGTTGGTGCTTCGGCAGAGAAAATAATCACCTAACGTGGGGCTCAAACCCACGACCCTGAGATTAAGAGTCTCATGGTCTACCGACTGAGCTAGCCAGGTACCTCAATGGCGATCTTGACTTGGTTTGAATATCGTACATCCCAGTTTCTGCAAAATATGGTGATCAGTGAGTGTTGTTGATGGATCCTGTGGTGCAATCTGTTAGCGTGTTGTACTTATACAGCAGTATAAAGCAATTAGATGACAAGGTTATGAGTTCAAGCCCCACCAGGAGCAAGTATTCTTCTTGCCTGTCTATTTCTTGTCCGGAAAATGATAATTTATTCAAGCCATTTAGGAGTACAATTCATTGGTAATAGGTGTGTCATTCAGATGACAGGTCAGAGTGCAGGCAGAGATAGAATACATATTCATAGCCTTCTGTATCACCAACTATGCAGGGAGGCAAGCCTGCTCGAAATTCCAAGCGGATGGTTGTTTGCGAAGTGAGTTGGTGCTTCGGCAGAGAAAATAATCACCTAACGTGGGGCTCGAACCCACGACCCTGAGATTAAGAGTCTCATGCTCTACCGACTGAGCTAGCCAGGTACCTCAATGGTGATCTTGACTTGGTTTGAAAATCGTACATCCCAGTTTCTGCAAAATATGGTGATCAGTGAGTGTTGTTGATGCATCCTGTGGTGCAATATGTTAGCGTGTTGTACTTATACAGCAGTATACAGCAATTAGATGACAAGGTTATGAGTTCAAGCCCCACCAGGAGCAAGTATTGTTCTTGAAGCCTCTTCCTGTCTATTTCTTGTCCGGAAAATGATAATTTATTCAAGCCATTTAGGAGTACAATTCATTGGTAATAGGTATGTCATTGAGATGACAGGTCAGAGTGCAGGCAGAGATAGAATACAAATTCATAGCCTTCTGTATCACCAACTATGCAGGGTGGCAAGCCTGTCGAAATTCCAAGCGGATGGTTGTTTGCGAAGTGAGTTGGTGCTTCGGCAGAGAAAATAATTACACAACGTGGGGCTCGATCCCACGACCCTGAGATTAAGAGTCTCATACTCTACCGACTGAGCTAGCCAGGTACCTCAATGGTGATCTTGACTTGGTTTGAAAATCGTACATCCCAGTTTCTGCAAAATATGGTGATCAGTGAGTGTTGTTGATGGATCCTGTGGTGCAATCTGTTAGCGTGTTGTACTTATACAGCAGTATACAGCAATTAGATGACAAGGTTATGAGTTCAAGCCCCACGAGGAGCAAGTATTGTTCTTGGAGCCTCTGCCTGTCTATTTCTTGTCCGGAAAATGATAATTTATTTAAGCCATTTAGGAGTACAATTCATTGGTAATAGGTATGTCATTCAGATGACAGGTCAGAGTGCAGGCAGAGCTAGAATACAAATTCATAGCCTTCTGTATCACCAACTATGCAGAGTGGCAAGCCTGCTCGAAATTCCAAGCGGATGGTTGTTTGCGAAGTGAGTTGGTGCTTCGGCAGAGAAAATAATCACCTAACGTGGTGCTCGAACCCACGACCCTGAGATTAAGAGTCTCATGGTCTACCGACTGAGCTAGCCAGGTACCTCAATGGTGATCTTGACTTGGTTTGAATATCGTACAGCCCAGTTTCTGCAAAATATGGTGATCAGTGAGTGTTGTTGATGGATCCTGTGGTGCAATCTGTTAGCGTGTTGTACTTATACAGCAGTATACAGCAATTAGATGACAAGGTTATGAGTTCAAGCCCCACCAGGAGCAAGTATTGTTCTTGAAGCCTCTTCCTGTCTATTTCTTGTCCGGAAAATGATAATTTATTCAAGCCATTTAGGAGTACAATTCATTGGTAATAGGTATGTCATTGAGATGACAGGTCAGAGTGCAGGCAGAGATAGAATACAAATTCATAGCCTTCTGTATCACCAACTATGCAGGGTGGCAAGCCTGTCGAAATTCCAAGCGGATGGTTGTTTGCGAAGTGAGTTGGTGCTTCGGCAGAGAAAATAATTACACAACGTGGGGCTCGATCCCACGACCCTGAGATTAAGAGTCTCATACTCTACCGACTGAGCTAGCCAGGTACCTCAATGGTGATCTTGACTTGGTTTGAAAATCGTACATCCCAGTTTCTGCAAAATATGGTGATCAGTGAGTGTTGTTGATGGATCCTGTGGTGCAATCTGTTAGCGTGTTGTACTTATACAGCAGTATACAGCAATTAGATGACAAGGTTATGAGTTCAAGCCCCACCAGGAGCAAGTATTGTTCTTGAAGCCTCTTCCTGTCTATTTCTTGTCCGGAAAATTATAATTTATTCAAGCCATTTAGGAGTACAATTCATTGGTAATAGGTATGTCATTGAGATGACAGGTCAGAGTGCAGGCAGAGATAGAATACAAATTCATAGCCTTCTGTATCACCAACTATGCAGGGTGGCAAGCCTGTCGAAATTCCAAGCGGATGGCTGTTTGCGAAGTGAGTTGGTGCTTCGGCAGAGAAAATAATTACACAACGTGGGGCTCGATCCCACGACCCTGAGATTAAGAGTCTCTTACTCTACCGACTGAGCTAGCCAGGTACCTCAATGGTGATCTTGACTTGGTTTGAAAATCGTACATCCCAGTTTCTGCAAAATATGGTGATCAGTGAGTGTTGTTGATGGATCCTGTGGTGCAATCTGTTAGCGTGTTGTACTTATACAGCAGTATACAGCAATTAGATGACAAGGTTATGAGTTCAAGCCCCACGAGGAGCAAGTATTGTTCTTGAAGCCTCTGCCTGTCTATTTCTTGTCCGGAAAATGATAATTTATTCAAGCCATTTAGGAGTACAATTCATTGGTAATAGGTATGTCATTCAGATGACAGGTCAGAGTGCAGGCAGAGATAGAATACATATTCATAGCCTTCTGTATCACCAACTATGCAGAGTGGCAAGCCTGCTCGAAATTCCAAGCGGATGGTTGTTTGCGAAGTGAGTTGGTGCTTCGGCAGAGAAAATAATCACCTAACGTGGGGCTCGAACCCACGACCCCGAGATTAAGGGTCTCATGCTCTACCGACTGAGCTAGCCAGGTACCTCAATGGTGATCTTGACTTGGTTTGAAAATCGTACATCCCAGTTTCTGCAAAATATGGTGATCAGTGAGTGTTGTTGATGGATCCTGTGGTGCAATCTGTTAGCGTGTTGTACTTATACAGCAGTATACAGCAATTAGATGACAAGGTTATGAGTTCAAGCCCCACCAGGAGCAAGTATTGTTCTTGAAGCCTCTTCCTGTCTATTTCTTGTCCGGAAAATTATAATTTATTCAAGCCATTTAGGAGTACAATTCATTGGTAATAGGTATGTCATTGAGATGACAGGTCAGAGTGCAGGCAGAGATAGAATACAAATTCATAGCCTTCTGTATCACCAACTATGCAGGGTGGCAAGCCTGTCGAAATTCCAAGCGGATGGCTGTTTGCGAAGTGAGTTGGTGCTTCGGCAGAGAAAATAATTACACAACGTGGGGCTCGATCCCACGACCCTGAGATTAAGAGTCTCTTACTCTACCGACTGAGCTAGCCAGGTACCTCAATGGTGATCTTGACTTGGTTTGAAAATCGTACATCCCAGTTTCTGCAAAATATGGTGATCAGTGAGTGTTGTTGATGGATCCTGTGGTGCAATCTGTTAGCGTGTTGTACTTATACAGCAGTATACAGCAATTAGATGACAAGGTTATGAGTTCAAGCCCCACGAGGAGCAAGTATTGTTCTTGAAGCCTCTGCCTGTCTATTTCTTGTCCGGAAAATGATAATTTATTCAAGCCATTTAGGAGTACAATTCATTGGTAATAGGTATGTCATTCAGATGACAGGTCAGAGTGCAGGCAGAGCTAGAATAGAAATTCATAGCCTTCTGTATCACCAACTATGCAGAGTGGCAAGCCTGCTCGAAATTCCAAGCGGATGGTTGTTTGCGAAGTGAGTTGGTGCTTCGGCAGAGAAAATAATCACCTAACGTGGGGCTCGAACCCACAACCCTGAGATTAAGAGTCTCATGGTCTACCGACTGAGCTAGCCAGGTACCTCAATGGTGATCTTGACTTGGTTTGAATATCGTACATCCCAGTTTCTGCAAAATATGGTGATCAGTGAGTGTTGTTGATGGATCCTGTGGTGCAATCTGTTAGCGTGTTGTACTTATACAGCAGTATAAAGCAATTAGATGACAAGGTTATGAGTTCAAGCCCCACCAGGAGCAAGTATTCTTCTTGCCTGTCTATTTCTTGTCCGGAAAATGATAATTTATTCAAGCCATTTAGGAGTAAAATGCATTGGTAATAGGTATGTCATTCAGATGACAGGTCAGAGTGCAGGCAGAGCTAGAATACAAATTCATAGCCTTCTGTATCACCAACCATGCAGAGTGGCAAGCCTGTTCGAAATTCCAAGCGGATGGTTGTTTGCGAAGTGAGTTGGTGCTTCGGCAGAGAAAATAATCACCTAACGTGGGGCTCAAACCCACGACCCAGAGATTAAGAGTCTCATGCTCTACCGACTGAGCTAGCCAGGTGCCTCAATGGTGATTTTGACTTGGTTTGAATATCGTACATCCCAGTTTCTGCAAAATATGGTGATCAGTGAGTGTTGTTGATGGATCCTGTGGTGCAATCTGTTAGCGTGTTGTACTTATACAGCAGTATACAGCAATTAGATGACAAGGTTATGAGTTCAAGCCCCGCCAGGAGCAAGTATTGTTCTTGAAGCCTCTGCCTGTCTATTTCTTGTCCGGAAAATGATAATTTATTCAAGCCATTTAGGAGTACAATTCATTGGTAATAGGTATGTCATTCAGATGACAGGTCAGAGTGCAGGCAGAGCTAGAATACAAATTCATAGCCTTCTGTATCACCAACTATGCAGAGTGGCAAGCCTGCTCGAAATTCCAAGCGGATGGTTGTTTGCGAAGTGAGTTGGTGCTTCGGCAGAGAAAATAATCACCTAACGTGGGGCTCGAACCCACAACCCTGAGATTAAGAGTCTCATGGTCTACCGACTGAGCTAGCCAGGTACCTCAATGGTGATCTTGACTTGGTTTGAATATCGTACATCCCAGTTTCTGCAAAATATGGTGATCAGTGAGTGTTGTTGATGGATCCTGTGGTGCAATCTGTTAGCGTGTTGTACTTATACAGCAGTATACAGCAATTAGATGACAAGGTTATGAGTTCAAGCCCCGCCAGGAGCAAGTATTGTTCTTGAAGCCTCTGCCTGTCTATTTCTTGTCCGGAAAATGATATTTTTTCAATCCATTTAGGAGTACAATTCATCGGTAATAGGTATGTCATTGAGATGACAGGTCAGAGTGCAGGCAGAGATAGAATACAAATTCATAGCCTTCTGTATCACCAACTATGCAGGGTGGCAAGCCTGTCGAAATTCCAAGCGGATGGTTGTTTGCGAAGTGAGTTGGTGCTTCGGCAGAGAAAATAATTACACAACGTGGGGCTCGATCCCACGACCCTGAGATTAAGAGTCTCATACTCTACCGACTGAGCTAGCCAGGTACCTCAATGGTGATCTTGACTTGGTTTGAAAATCGTACATCCCAGTTTCTGCAAAATATGGTGATCAGTGAGTGTTGTTGATGGATCCTGTGGTGCAATCTGTTAGCGTGTTGTACTTATACAGCAGTATACAGCAATTAGATGACAAGGTTATGAGTTCAAGCCCCACGAGGAGCAAGTATTGTTCTTGAAGCCTCTGCCTGTCTATTTCTTGTCCGGAAAATGATAATTTATTCAAGCCATTTAGGAGTACAATTCATTGGTAATAGGTATGTCATTCAGATGACAGGTCAGAGTGCAGGCAGAGCTAGAATACAAATTCATAGCCTTCTGTATCACCAACTATGCAGAGTGGCAAGCCTGCTCGAAATTCCAAGCGGATGGTTGTTTGCGAAGTGAGTTGGTGCTTCGGCAGAGAAAATAATCACCTAACGTGGGGCTCGAACCCACAACCCTGAGATTAAGAGTCTCATGGTCTACCGACTGAGCTAGCCAGGTACCTCAATGGCGATCTTGACTTGGTTTGAATATCGTACATCCCAGTTTCTGCAAAATATGGTGATCAGTGAGTGTTGTTGATGGATCCTGTGGTGCAATCTGTTAGCGTGTTGTACTTATACAGCAGTATAAAGCAATTAGATGACAAGGTTATGAGTTCAAGCCCCACCAGGAGCAAGTATTCTTCTTGCCTGTCTATTTCTTGTCCGGAAAATGATAATTTATTCAAGCGATTTAGGAGTACAATTCATTGGTAATAGGTGTGTCATTCAGATGACAGGTCAGAGTGCAGGCAGAGATAGAATACATATTCATAGCCTTCTGTATCACCAACTATGCAGGGAGGCAAGCCTGCTCGAAATTCCAAGCGGATGGTTGTTTGCGAAGTGAGTTGGTGCTTCGGCAGAGAAAATAATCACCTAACGTGGGGCTCGAACCCACGACCCTGAGATTAAGAGTCTCATGCTCTACCGACTGAGCTAGCCAGGTACCTCAATGGTGATCTTGACTTGGTTTGAAAATCGTACATCCCAGTTTCTGCAAAATATGGTGATCAGTGAGTGTTGTTGATGGATCCTGTGGTGCAATATGTTAGCGTGTTGTACTTATACAGCAGTATACAGCAATTAGATGACAAGGTTATGAGTTCAAGCCCCACCAGGAGCAAGTATTGTTCTTGAAGCCTCTTCCTGTCTATTTCTTGTCCGGAAAATGATAATTTATTCAAGCCATTTAGGAGTACAATTCATTGGTAATAGGTATGTTATTGAGATGACAGGTCAGAGTGCAGGCAGAGATAGAATACAAATTCATAGCCTTCTGTATCACCAACTATGCAGGGTGGCAAGCCTGTCGAAATTCCAAGCGGATGGTTGTTTGCGAAGTGAGTTGGTGCTTCGGCAGAGAAAATAATTACACAACGTGGGGCTCGATCCCACGACCCTGAGATTAAGAGTCTCATACTCTACCGACTGAGCTAGCCAGGTACCTCAATGGTGATCTTGACTTGGTTTGAAAATCGTACATCCCAGTTTCTGCAAAATATGGTGATCAGTGAGTGTTGTTGATGGATCCTGTGGTGCAATATGTTAGCGTGTTGTACTTATACAGCAGTATACAGCAATTAGATGACAAGGTTATGAGTTCAAGCCCCACTAGGAGCAAGTATTGTTCTTGAAGCCTCTGCCTGTCTATTTCTTGTCCGGAAAATGATAATTTATTCAAGCCATTTAGGAGTAAAATGCATTGGTAATAGGTATGTCATTCAGATGACAGGTCAGAGTGCAGGCAGAGCTAGAATACAAATTCATAGCCTTCTGTATCACCAACTATGCAGGGTGGCAAGCCTGTCGAAATTCCAAGCGTATGGTTGTTTGCGAAGTGAGTTGGTGCTTCGGCAGAGAAAATAATTACACAACGTGGGGCTCGATCCCACGACCCTGAGATTAAGAGTCTCATACTCTACCGACTGAGCTAGCCAGGTACCTCAATGGTGATCTTGACTTGGTTTGAAAATCGTACATCCCAGTTTCTGCAAAATATGGTGATCAGTGAGTGTTGTTGATGGATCCTGTGGTGCAATCTGTTAGCGTGTTGTACTTATACAGCAGTATACAGCAATTAGATGACAAGGTTATGAGTTCAAGCCCCACGAGGAGCAAGTATTGTTCTTGAAGCCTCTGCCTGTCTATTTCTTGTCCGGAAAATGATAATTTATTCAAGCCATTTAGGAGTACAATTCATTGGTAATAGGTATGTCATTCAGATGACAGGTCAGAGTGCAGGCAGAGCTAGAATACAAATTCATAGCCTTCTGTATCACCAACTATGCAGAGTGGCAAGCCTGCTCGAAATTCCAAGCGGATGGTTGTTTGCGAAGTGAGTTGGTGCTTCGGCAGAGAAAATAATCACCTAACGTGGGGCTCGAACCCACAACCCTGAGATTAAGAGTCTCATGGTCTACCGACTGAGCTAGCCAGGTACCTCAATGGTGATCTTGACTTGGTTTGAATATCGTACATCCCAGTTTCTGCAAAATATGGTGATCAGTGAGTGTTGTTGATGGATCCTGTGGTGCAATCTGTTAGCGTGTTGTACTTATACAGCAGTATAAAGCAATTAGATGACAAGGTTATGAGTTCAAGCCCCACCAGGAGCAAGTATTCTTCTTGCCTGTCTATTTCTTGTCCGGAAAATGATAATTTATTCAAGCCATTTAGGAGTAAAATGCATTGGTAATAGGTATGTCATTCAGATGACAGGTCAGAGTGCAGGCAGAGCTAGAATACAAATTCATAGCCTTCTGTATCACCAACCATGCAGAGTGGCAAGCCTGTTCGAAATTCCAAGCGGATGGTTGTTTGCGAAGTGAGTTGGTGCTTCGGCAGAGAAAATAATCACCTAACGTGGGGCTCAAACCCACGACCCAGAGATTAAGAGTCTCATGCTCTACCGACTGAGCTAGCCAGGTGCCTCAATGGTGATTTTGACTTGGTTTGAATATCGTACATCCCAGTTTCTGCAAAATATGGTGATCAGTGAGTGTTGTTGATGGATCCTGTGGTGCAATCTGTTAGCGTGTTGTACTTATACAGCAGTATACAGCAATTAGATGACAAGGTTATGAGTTCAAGCCCCGCCAGGAGCAAGTATTGTTCTTGAAGCCTCTGCCTGTCTATTTCTTGTCCGGAAAATGATAATTTATTCAAGCCATTTAGGAGTACAATTCATTGGTAATAGGTATGTCATTCAGATGACAGGTCAGAGTGCAGGCAGAGCTAGAATACAAATTCATAGCCTTCTGTATCACCAACTATGCAGAGTGGCAAGCCTGCTCGAAATTCCAAGCGGATGGTTGTTTGCGAAGTGAGTTGGTGCTTCGGCAGAGAAAATAATCACCTAACGTGGGGCTCGAACCCACAACCCTGAGATTAAGAGTCTCATGGTCTACCGACTGAGCTAGCCAGGTACCTCAATGGTGATCTTGACTTGGTTTGAATATCGTACATCCCAGTTTCTGCAAAATATGGTGATCAGTGAGTGTTGTTGATGGATCCTGTGGTGCAATCTGTTAGCGTGTTGTACTTATACAGCAGTATACAGCAATTAGATGACAAGGTTATGAGTTCAAGCCCCGCCAGGAGCAAGTATTGTTCTTGAAGCCTCTGCCTGTCTATTTCTTGTCCGGAAAATGATATTTTTTCAATCCATTTAGGAGTACAATTCATCGGTAATAGGTATGTCATTGAGATGACAGGTCAGAGTGCAGGCAGAGATAGAATACAAATTCATAGCCTTCTGTATCACCAACTATGCAGGGTGGCAAGCCTGTCGAAATTCCAAGCGGATGGTTGTTTGCGAAGTGAGTTGGTGCTTCGGCAGAGAAAATAATTACACAACGTGGGGCTCGATCCCACGACCCTGAGATTAAGAGTCTCATACTCTACCGACTGAGCTAGCCAGGTACCTCAATGGTGATCTTGACTTGGTTTGAAAATCGTACATCCCAGTTTCTGCAAAATATGGTGATCAGTGAGTGTTGTTGATGGATCCTGTGGTGCAATCTGTTAGCGTGTTGTACTTATACAGCAGTATACAGCAATTAGATGACAAGGTTATGAGTTCAAGCCCCACGAGGAGCAAGTATTGTTCTTGAAGCCTCTGCCTGTCTATTTCTTGTCCGGAAAATGATAATTTATTCAAGCCATTTAGGAGTACAATTCATTGGTAATAGGTATGTCATTCAGATGACAGGTCAGAGTGCAGGCAGAGCTAGAATACAAATTCATAGCCTTCTGTATCACCAACTATGCAGAGTGGCAAGCCTGCTCGAAATTCCAAGCGGATGGTTGTTTGCGAAGTGAGTTGGTGCTTCGGCAGAGAAAATAATCACCTAACGTGGGGCTCGAACCCACAACCCTGAGATTAAGAGTCTCATGGTCTACCGACTGAGCTAGCCAGGTACCTCAATGGCGATCTTGACTTGGTTTGAATATCGTACATCCCAGTTTCTGCAAAATATGGTGATCAGTGAGTGTTGTTGATGGATCCTGTGGTGCAATCTGTTAGCGTGTTGTACTTATACAGCAGTATAAAGCAATTAGATGACAAGGTTATGAGTTCAAGCCCCACCAGGAGCAAGTATTCTTCTTGCCTGTCTATTTCTTGTCCGGAAAATGATAATTTATTCAAGCGATTTAGGAGTACAATTCATTGGTAATAGGTGTGTCATTCAGATGACAGGTCAGAGTGCAGGCAGAGATAGAATACATATTCATAGCCTTCTGTATCACCAACTATGCAGGGAGGCAAGCCTGCTCGAAATTCCAAGCGGATGGTTGTTTGCGAAGTGAGTTGGTGCTTCGGCAGAGAAAATAATCACCTAACGTGGGGCTCGAACCCACGACCCTGAGATTAAGAGTCTCATGCTCTACCGACTGAGCTAGCCAGGTACCTCAATGGTGATCTTGACTTGGTTTGAAAATCGTACATCCCAGTTTCTGCAAAATATGGTGATCAGTGAGTGTTGTTGATGGATCCTGTGGTGCAATATGTTAGCGTGTTGTACTTATACAGCAGTATACAGCAATTAGATGACAAGGTTATGAGTTCAAGCCCCACCAGGAGCAAGTATTGTTCTTGAAGCCTCTTCCTGTCTATTTCTTGTCCGGAAAATGATAATTTATTCAAGCCATTTAGGAGTACAATTCATTGGTAATAGGTATGTTATTGAGATGACAGGTCAGAGTGCAGGCAGAGATAGAATACAAATTCATAGCCTTCTGTATCACCAACTATGCAGGGTGGCAAGCCTGTCGAAATTCCAAGCGGATGGTTGTTTGCGAAGTGAGTTGGTGCTTCGGCAGAGAAAATAATTACACAACGTGGGGCTCGATCCCACGACCCTGAGATTAAGAGTCTCATACTCTACCGACTGAGCTAGCCAGGTACCTCAATGGTGATCTTGACTTGGTTTGAAAATCGTACATCCCAGTTTCTGCAAAATATGGTGATCAGTGAGTGTTGTTGATGGATCCTGTGGTGCAATATGTTAGCGTGTTGTACTTATACAGCAGTATACAGCAATTAGATGACAAGGTTATGAGTTCAAGCCCCACTAGGAGCAAGTATTGTTCTTGAAGCCTCTGCCTGTCTATTTCTTGTCCGGAAAATGATAATTTATTCAAGCCATTTAGGAGTAAAATGCATTGGTAATAGGTATGTCATTCAGATGACAGGTCAGAGTGCAGGCAGAGCTAGAATACAAATTCATAGCCTTCTGTATCACCAACTATGCAGGGTGGCAAGCCTGTCGAAATTCCAAGCGTATGGTTGTTTGCGAAGTGAGTTGGTGCTTCGGCAGAGAAAATAATTACACAACGTGGGGCTCGATCCCACGACCCTGAGATTAAGAGTCTCATACTCTACCGACTGAGCTAGCCAGGTACCTCAATGGTGATCTTGACTTGGTTTGAAAATCGTACATCCCAGTTTCTGCAAAATATGGTGATCAGTGAGTGTTGTTGATGGATCCTGTGGTGCAATCTGTTAGCGTGTTGTACTTATACAGCAGTATACAGCAATTAGATGACAAGGTTATGAGTTCAAGCCCCACGAGGAGCAAGTATTGTTCTTGAAGCCTCTGCCTGTCTATTTCTTGTCCGGAAAATGATAATTTATTCAAGCCATTTAGGAGTACAATTCATTGGTAATAGGTATGTCATTCAGATGACAGGTCAGAGTGCAGGCAGAGCTAGAATACAAATTCATAGCCTTCTGTATCACCAACTATGCAGAGTGGCAAGCCTGCTCGAAATTCCAAGCGGATGGTTGTTTGCGAAGTGAGTTGGTGCTTCGGCAGAGAAAATAATCACCTAACGTGGGGCTCGAACCCACAACCCTGAGATTAAGAGTCTCATGGTCTACCGACTGAGCTAGCCAGGTACCTCAATGGCGATCTTGACTTGGTTTGAATATCGTACATCCCAGTTTCTGCAAAATATGGTGATCAGTGAGTGTTGTTGATGGATCCTGTGGTGCAATCTGTTAGCGTGTTGTACTTATACAGCAGTATAAAGCAATTAGATGACAAGGTTATGAGTTCAAGCCCCACCAGGAGAAAGTATTCTTCTTGCCTGTCTATTTCTTGTCCGGAAAATGATAATTTATTCAAGCCATTTAGGAGTAAAATGCATTGGTAATAGGTATGTCATTCAGATGACAGGTCAGAGTGCAGGCAGAGCTAGAATACAAATTCATAGCCTTCTGTATCACCAACTATGCAGGGTGGCAAGCCTGTCGAAATTCCAAGCGTATGGTTGTTTGCGAAGTGAGTTGGTGCTTCGGCAGAGAAAATAATTACACAACGTGGGGCTCGATCCCACGACCCTGAGATTAAGAGTCTCATACTCTACCGACTGAGCTAGCCAGGTACCTCAATGGTGATCTTGACTTGGTTTGAAAATCGTACATCCCAGTTTCTGCAAAATATGGTGATCAGTGAGTGTTGTTGATGGATCCTGTGGTGCAATCTGTTAGCGTGTTGTACTTATACAGCAGTATACAGCAATTAGATGACAAGGTTATGAGTTCAAGCCCCACGAGGAGCAAGTATTGTTCTTGAAGCCTCTGCCTGTCTATTTCTTGTCCGGAAAATGATAATTTATTCAAGCCATTTAGGAGTACAATTCATTGGTAATAGGTATGTCATTCAGATGACAGGTCAGAGTGCAGGCAGAGCTAGAATACAAATTCATAGCCTTCTGTATCACCAACTATGCAGAGTGGCAAGCCTGCTCGAAATTCCAAGCGGATGGTTGTTTGCGAAGTGAGTTGGTGCTTCGGCAGAGAAAATAATCACCTAACGTGGGGCTCGAACCCACAACCCTGAGATTAAGAGTCTCATGGTCTACCGACTGAGCTAGCCAGGTACCTCAATGGCGATCTTGACTTGGTTTGAATATCGTACATCCCAGTTTCTGCAAAATATGGTGATCAGTGAGTGTTGTTGATGGATCCTGTGGTGCAATCTGTTAGCGTGTTGTACTTATACAGCAGTATAAAGCAATTAGATGACAAGGTTATGAGTTCAAGCCCCACCAGGAGCAAGTATTCTTCTTGCCTGTCTATTTCTTGTCCGGAAAATGATAATTTATTCAAGCCATTTAGGAGTACAATTCATTGGTAATAGGTGTGTCATTCAGATGACAGGTCAGAGTGCAGGCAGAGATAGAATACATATTCATAGCCTTCTGTATCACCAACTATGCAGGGAGGCAAGCCTGCTCGAAATTCCAAGCGGATGGTTGTTTGCGAAGTGAGTTGGTGCTTCGGCAGAGAAAATAATCACCTAACGTGGGGCTCGAACCCACGACCCTGAGATTAAGAGTCTCATGCTCTACCGACTGAGCTAGCCAGGTACCTCAATGGTGATCTTGACTTGGTTTGAAAATCGTACATCCCAGTTTCTGCAAAATATGGTGATCAGTGAGTGTTGTTGATGGATCCTGTGGTGCAATATGTTAGCGTGTTGTACTTATACAGCAGTATACAGCAATTAGATGACAAGGTTATGAGTTCAAGCCCCACCAGGAGCAAGTATTGTTCTTGAAGCCTCTTCCTGTCTATTTCTTGTCCGGAAAATGATAATTTGTTCAAGCCATTTAGGAGTACAATTCATTGGTAATAGGTATGTCATTGAGATGACAGGTCAGAGTGCAGGCAGAGATAGAATACAAATTCATAGCCTTCTGTATCACCAACTATGCAGGGTGGCAAGCCTGTCGAAATTCCAAGCGGATGGTTGTTTGCGAAGTGAGTTGGTGCTTCGGCAGAGAAAATAATTACACAACGTGGGGCTCGATCCCACGACCCTGAGATTAAGAGTCTCATACTCTACCGACTGAGCTAGCCAGGTACCTCAATGGTGATCTTGACTTGGTTTGAAAATCGTACATCCCAGTTTCTGCAAAATATGGTGATCAGTGAGTGTTGTTGATGGATCCTGTGGTGCAATATGTTAGCGTGTTGTACTTATACAGCAGTATACAGCAATTAGATGACAAGGTTATGAGTTCAAGCCCCACTAGGAGCAAGTATTGTTCTTGAAGCCTCTGCCTGTCTATTTCTTGTCCGGAAAATGATAATTTATTCAAGCCATTTAGGAGTAAAATGCATTGGTAATAGGTATGTCATTCAGATGACAGGTCAGAGTGCAGGCAGAGCTAGAATACAAATTCATAGCCTTCTGTATCACCAACTATGCAGGGTGGCAAGCCTGTCGAAATTCCAAGCGGATGGTTGTTTGCGAAGTGAGTTGGTGCTTCGGCAGAGAAAATAATTACACAACGTGGGGCTCGATCCCACGACCCTGAGATTAAGAGTCTCATACTCTACCGACTGAGCTAGCCAGGTACCTCAATGGTGATCTTGACTTGGTTTGAAAATCGTACATCCCAGTTTCTGCAAAATATGGTGATCAGTGAGTGTTGTTGATGGATCCTGTGGTGCAATCTGTTAGCGTGTTGTACTTATACAGCAGTATACAGCAATTAGATGACAAGGTTATGAGTTCAAGCCCCACGAGGAGCAAGTATTGTTCTTGAAGCCTCTGCCTGTCTATTTCTTGTCCGGAAAATGATAATTTATTCAAGCCATTTAGGAGTACAATTCATTGGTAATAGGTATGTCATTCAGATGACAGGTCAGAGTGCAGGCAGAGCTAGAATACAAATTCATAGCCTTCTGTATCACCAACTATGCAGAGTGGCAAGCCTGCTCGAAATTCCAAGCGGATGGTTGTTTGCGAAGTGAGTTGGTGCTTCGGCAGAGAAAATAATCACCTAACGTGGGGCTCAAACCCACGACCCTGAGATTAAGAGTCTCATGGTCTACCGACTGAGCTAGCCAGGTACCTCAATGGCGATCTTGACTTGGTTTGAATATCGTACATCCCAGTTTCTGCAAAATATGGTGATCAGTGAGTGTTGTTGATGGATCCTGTGGTGCAATCTGTTAGCGTGTTGTACTTATACAGCAGTATAAAGCAATTAGATGACAAGGTTATGAGTTCAAGCCCCACCAGGAGCAAGTATTCTTCTTGCCTGTCTATTTCTTGTCCGGAAAATGATAATTTATTCAAGCCATTTAGGAGTACAATTCATTGGTAATAGGTGTGTCATTCAGATGACAGGTCAGAGTGCAGGCAGAGATAGAATACATATTCATAGCCTTCTGTATCACCAACTATGCAGGGAGGCAAGCCTGCTCGAAATTCCAAGCGGATGGTTGTTTGCGAAGTGAGTTGGTGCTTCGGCAGAGAAAATAATCACCTAACGTGGGGCTCGAACCCACGACCCTGAGATTAAGAGTCTCATGCTCTACCGACTGAGCTAGCCAGGTACCTCAATGGTGATCTTGACTTGGTTTGAAAATCGTACATCCCAGTTTCTGCAAAATATGGTGATCAGTGAGTGTTGTTGATGCATCCTGTGGTGCAATATGTTAGCGTGTTGTACTTATACAGCAGTATACAGCAATTAGATGACAAGGTTATGAGTTCAAGCCCCACCAGGAGCAAGTATTGTTCTTGAAGCCTCTTCCTGTCTATTTCTTGTCCGGAAAATGATAATTTATTCAAGCCATTTAGGAGTAAAATGCATTGGTAATAGGTATGTCATTCAGATGACAGGTCAGAGTGCAGGCAGAGCTAGAATACAAATTCATAGCCTTCTGTATCACCAACTATGCAGGGTGGCAAGCCTGTCGAAATTCCAAGCGGATGGTTGTTTGCGAAGTGAGTTGGTGCTTCGGCAGAGAAAATAATTACACAACGTGGGGCTCGATCCCACGACCCTGAGATTAAGAGTCTCATACTCTACCGACTGAGCTAGCCAGGTACCTCAATGGTGATCTTGACTTGGTTTGAAAATCGTACATCCCAGTTTCTGCAAAATATGGTGATCAGTGAGTGTTGTTGATGGATCCTGTGGTGCAATCTGTTAGCGTGTTGTACTTATACAGCAGTATACAGCAATTAGATGACAAGGTTATGAGTTCAAGCCCCACGAGGAGCAAGTATTGTTCTTGAAGCCTCTGCCTGTCTATTTCTTGTCCGGAAAATGATAATTTATTCAAGCCATTTAGGAGTACAATTCATTGGTAATAGGTATGTCATTCAGATGACAGGTCAGAGTGCAGGCAGAGCTAGAATACAAATTCATAGCCTTCTGTATCACCAACTATGCAGAGTGGCAAGCCTGCTCGAAATTCCAAGCGGATGGTTGTTTGCGAAGTGAGTTGGTGCTTCGGCAGAGAAAATAATCACCTAACGTGGGGCTCAAACCCACGACCCTGAGATTAAGAGTCTCATGGTCTACCGACTGAGCTAGCCAGGTACCTCAATGGCGATCTTGACTTGGTTTGAATATCGTACATCCCAGTTTCTGCAAAATATGGTGATCAGTGAGTGTTGTTGATGGATCCTGTGGTGCAATCTGTTAGCGTGTTGTACTTATACAGCAGTATAAAGCAATTAGATGACAAGGTTATGAGTTCAAGCCCCACCAGGAGCAAGTATTCTTCTTGCCTGTCTATTTCTTGTCCGGAAAATGATAATTTATTCAAGCCATTTAGGAGTACAATTCATTGGTAATAGGTGTGTCATTCAGATGACAGGTCAGAGTGCAGGCAGAGATAGAATACATATTCATAGCCTTCTGTATCACCAACTATGCAGGGAGGCAAGCCTGCTCGAAATTCCAAGCGGATGGTTGTTTGCGAAGTGAGTTGGTGCTTCGGCAGAGAAAATAATCACCTAACGTGGGGCTCGAACCCACGACCCTGAGATTAAGAGTCTCATGCTCTACCGACTGAGCTAGCCAGGTACCTCAATGGTGATCTTGACTTGGTTTGAAAATCGTACATCCCAGTTTCTGCAAAATATGGTGATCAGTGAGTGTTGTTGATGCATCCTGTGGTGCAATATGTTAGCGTGTTGTACTTATACAGCAGTATACAGCAATTAGATGACAAGGTTATGAGTTCAAGCCCCACCAGGAGCAAGTATTGTTCTTGAAGCCTCTTCCTGTCTATTTCTTGTCCGGAAAATGATAATTTATTCAAGCCATTTAGGAGTACAATTCATTGGTAATAGGTATGTCATTGAGATGACAGG
Source organism: Oncorhynchus mykiss (assembly GCF_057628025.1). Classification (NCBI taxonomy): domain Eukaryota; kingdom Metazoa; phylum Chordata; class Actinopteri; order Salmoniformes; family Salmonidae; genus Oncorhynchus; species Oncorhynchus mykiss. Next base: position 2,296,633 of record NC_143024.1, on the reverse strand, counting down.
TCAGAGTGCAGGCAGAGATAGAATACAAATTCATAGCCTTCTGTATCACCAACTATGCAGGGTGGCAAGCCTGTCGAAATTCCAAGCGGATGGTTGTTTGCGAAGTGAGTTGGTGCTTCGGCAGAGAAAATAATTACACAACGTGGGGCTCGATCCCACGACCCTGAGATTAAGAGTCTCATACTCTACCGACTGAGCTAGCCAGGTACCTCAATGGTGATCTTGACTTGGTTTGAAAATCGTACATCCCAGTTTCTGCAAAATATGGTGATCAGTGAGTGTTGTTGATGGATCCTGTGGTGCAATCTGTTAGCGTGTTGTACTTATACAGCAGTATACAGCAATTAGATGACAAGGTTATGAGTTCAAGCCCCACGAGGAGCAAGTATTGTTCTTGAAGCCTCTGCCTGTCTATTTCTTGTCCGGAAAATGATAATTTATTTAAGCCATTTAGGAGTACAATTCATTGGTAATAGGTATGTCATTCAGATGACAGGTCAGAGTGCAGGCAGAGCTAGAATACAAATTCATAGCCTTCTGTATCACCAACTATGCAGAGTGGCAAGCCTGCTCGAAATTCCAAGCGGATGGTTGTTTGCGAAGTGAGTTGGTGCTTCGGCAGAGAAAATAATCACCTAACGTGGTGCTCGAACCCACGACCCTGAGATTAAGAGTCTCATGGTCTACCGACTGAGCTAGCCAGGTACCTCAATGGTGATCTTGACTTGGTTTGAATATCGTACAGCCCAGTTTCTGCAAAATATGGTGATCAGTGAGTGTTGTTGATGGATCCTGTGGTGCAATCTGTTAGCGTGTTGTACTTATACAGCAGTATACAGCAATTAGATGACAAGGTTATGAGTTCAAGCCCCACCAGGAGCAAGTATTGTTCTTGAAGCCTCTTCCTGTCTATTTCTTGTCCGGAAAATGATAATTTATTCAAGCCATTTAGGAGTACAATTCATTGGTAATAGGTATGTCATTGAGATGACAGGTCAGAGTGCAGGCAGAGATAGAATACAAATTCATAGCCTTCTGTATCACCAACTATGCAGGGTGGCAAGCCTGTCGAAATTCCAAGCGGATGGTTGTTTGCGAAGTGAGTTGGTGCTTCGGCAGAGAAAATGATTACACAACGTGGGGCTCGATCCCACGACCCTGAGATTAAGAGTCTCATACTCTACCGACTGAGCTAGCCAGGTACCTCAATGGTGATCTTGACTTGGTTTGAAAATCGTACATCCCAGTTTCTGCAAAATATGGTGATCAGTGAGTGTTGTTGATGGATCCTGTGGTGCAATCTGATAGCGTGTTGTACTTATACAGCAGTATACAGCAATTAGATGACAAGGTTATGAGTTCAAGCCCCACCAGGAGCAAGTATTCTTCTTGCCTGTCTATTTCTTGTCCGGAAAATGATAATTTATTCAAGCCATTTAGGAGTACAATTCATTGGTAATAGGTGTGTCATTCAGATGACAGGTCAGAGTGCAGGCAGAGATAGAATACATATTCATAGCCTTCTGTATCACCAACTATGAAGGGAGGCAAGCCTGCTCGAAATTCCAAGCGGATGGTTGTTTGCGAAGTGAGTTGGTGCTTCGGCAGAGAAAATAATCACCTAACGTGGGGCTCGAACCCACGACCCCGAGATTAAGGGTCTCATGCTCTACCGACTGAGCTAGCCAGGTACCTCAATGGTGATCTTGACTTGGTTTGAAAATCGTACATCCCAGTTTCTGCAAAATATGGTGATCAGTGAGTGTTGTTGATGGATCCTGTGGTGCAATCTGTTAGCGTGTTGTACTTATACAGCAGTATACAGCAATTAGATGACAAGGTTATGAGTTCAAGCCCCACCAGGAGCAAGTATTGTTCTTGAAGCCTCTTCCTGTCTATTTCTTGTCCGGAAAATTATAATTTATTCAAGCCATTTAGGAGTACAATTCATTGGTAATAGGTATGTCATTGAGATGACAGGTCAGAGTGCAGGCAGAGATAGAATACAAATTCATAGCCTTCTGTATCACCAACTATGCAGGGTGGCAAGCCTGTCGAAATTCCAAGCGGATGGCTGTTTGCGAAGTGAGTTGGTGCTTCGGCAGAGAAAATAATTACACAACGTGGGGCTCGATCCCACGACCCTGAGATTAAGAGACTCTTACTCTACCGACTGAGCTAGCCAGGTACCTCAATGGTGATCTTGACTTGGTTTGAAAATCGTACATCCCAGTTTCTGCAAAATATGGTGATCAGTGAGTGTTGTTGATGGATCCTGTGGTGCAATCTGATAGCGTGTTGTACTTATACAGCAGTATACAGCAATTAGATGACAAGGTTATGAGTTCAAGCCCCACCAGGAGCAAGTATTCTTCTTGCCTGTCTATTTCTTGTCCGGAAAATGATAATTTATTCAAGCCATTTAGGAGTACAATTCATTGGTAATAGGTGTGTCATTCAGATGACAGGTCAGAGTGCAGGCAGAGATAGAATACATATTCATAGCCTTCTGTATCACCAACTATGAAGGGAGGCAAGCCTGCTCGAAATTCCAAGCGGATGGTTGTTTGCGAAGTGAGTTGGTGCTTCGGCAGAGAAAATAATCACCTAACGTGGGGCTCGAACCCACGACCCCGAGATTAAGGGTCTCATGCTCTACCGACTGAGCTAGCCAGGTACCTCAATGGTGATCTTGACTTGGTTTGAAAATCGTACATCCCAGTTTCTGCAAAATATGGTGATCAGTGAGTGTTGTTGATGGATCCTGTGGTGCAATCTGTTAGCGTGTTGTACTTATACAGCAGTATACAGCAATTAGATGACAAGGTTATGAGTTCAAGCCCCACCAGGAGCAAGTATTGTTCTTGAAGCCTCTTCCTGTCTATTTCTTGTCCGGAAAATTATAATTTATTCAAGCCATTTAGGAGTACAATTCATTGGTAATAGGTATGTCATTGAGATGACAGGTCAGAGTGCAGGCAGAGATAGAATACAAATTCATAGCCTTCTGTATCACCAACTATGCAGGGTGGCAAGCCTGTCGAAATTCCAAGCGGATGGCTGTTTGCGAAGTGAGTTGGTGCTTCGGCAGAGAAAATAATTACACAACGTGGGGCTCGATCCCACGACCCTGAGATTAAGAGTCTCTTACTCTACCGACTGAGCTAGCCAGGTACCTCAATGGTGATCTTGACTTGGTTTGAAAATCGTACATCCCAGTTTCTGCAAAATATGGTGATCAGTGAGTGTTGTTGATGGATCCTGTGGTGCAATCTGTTAGCGTGTTGTACTTATACAGCAGTATACAGCAATTAGATGACAAGGTTATGAGTTCAAGCCCCACGAGGAGCAAGTATTGTTCTTGAAGCCTCTGCCTGTCTATTTCTTGTCCGGAAAATGATAATTTATTCAAGCCATTTAGGAGTACAATTCATTGGTAATAGGTATGTCATTCAGATGACAGGTCAGAGTGCAGGCAGAGCTAGAATAGAAATTCATAGCCTTCTGTATCACCAACTATGCAGAGTGGCAAGCCTGCTCGAAATTCCAAGCGGATGGTTGTTTGCGAAGTGAGTTGGTGCTTCGGCAGAGAAAATAATCACCTAACGTGGGGCTCGAACCCACAACCCTGAGATTAAGAGTCTCATGGTCTACCGACTGAGCTAGCCAGGTACCTCAATGGTGATCTTGACTTGGTTTGAATATCGTACATCCCAGTTTCTGCAAAATATGGTGATCAGTGAGTGTTGTTGATGGATCCTGTGGTGCAATCTGTTAGCGTGTTGTACTTATACAGCAGTATAAAGCAATTAGATGACAAGGTTATGAGTTCAAGCCCCACCAGGAGCAAGTATTCTTCTTGCCTGTCTATTTCTTGTCCGGAAAATGATAATTTATTCAAGCCATTTAGGAGTAAAATGCATTGGTAATAGGTATGTCATTCAGATGACAGGTCAGAGTGCAGGCAGAGCTAGAATACAAATTCATAGCCTTCTGTATCACCAACCATGCAGAGTGGCAAGCCTGTTCGAAATTCCAAGCGGATGGTTGTTTGCGAAGTGAGTTGGTGCTTCGGCAGAGAAAATAATTACACAACGTGGGGCTCGATCCCACGACCCTGAGATTAAGAGTCTCATACTCTACCGACTGAGCTAGCCAGGTACCTCAATGGTGATCTTGACTTGGTTTGAAAATCGTACATCCCAGTTTCTGCAAAATATGGTGATCAGTGAGTGTTGTTGATGGATCCTGTGGTGCAATCTGTTAGCGTGTTGTACTTATACAGCAGTATACAGCAATTAGATGACAAGGTTATGAGTTCAAGCCCCACGAGGAGCAAGTATTGTTCTTGAAGCCTCTGCCTGTCTATTTCTTGTCCGGAAAATGATAATTTATTCAAGCCATTTAGGAGTACAATTCATTGGTAATAGGTATGTCATTCAGATGACAGGTCAGAGTGCAGGCAGAGATAGAATACAAATTCATAGCCTTCTGTATCACCAACTATGCAGAGTGGCAAGCCTGCTCGAAATTCCAAGCAGATGGTTGTTTGCGAAGTGAGTTGGTGCTTCGGCAGAGAAAATAATCACCTAACGTGGGGCTCGAACCCACGACCCTGAGATTAAGAGTCTCATGGTCTACCGACTGAGCTAGCCAGGTACCTCAATGGCGATCTTGACTTGGTTTGAATATCGTACATCCCAGTTTCTGCAAAATATGGTGATCAGTGAGTGTTGTTGATGGATCCTGTGGTGCAATCTGTTAGCGTGTTGTACTTATACAGCAGTATAAAGCAATTAGATGACAAGGTAATGAGTTCAAGCCCCACCAGGAGCAAGTATTCTTCTTGCCTGTCTATTTCTTGTCCGGAAAATGATAATTTATTCAAGCCATTTAGGAGTACAATTCATTGGTAATAGGTATGTCATTGAGATGACAGGTCAGAGTGCAGGCAGAGATAGAATACAAATTCATAGCCTTCTGTATCACCAACTATGCAGGGTGGCAAGCCTGTCGAAATTCCAAGCGGATGGTTGTTTGCGAAGTGAGTTGGTGCTTCGGCAGAGAAAATAATTACACAACGTGGGGCTCGATCCCACGACCCTGAGATTAAGAGTCTCATACTCTACCGACTGAGCTAGCCAGGTACCTCAATGGTGATCTTGACTTGGTTTGAAAATCGTACATCCCAGTTTCTGCAAAATATGGTGATCAGTGAGTGTTGTTGATGGATCCTGTGGTGCAATCTGTTAGCGTGTTGTACTTATACAGCAGTATACAGCAATTAGATGACAAGGTTATGAGTTCAAGCCCCACGAGGAGCAAGTATTGTTCTTGAAGCCGCTGCCTGTCTATTTGTTGTCCGGAAAATGATAATTTATTCAAGCCATTTAGGAGTACAATTCATTGGTAATAGGTATGTCATTCAGATGACAGGTCAGAGTGCAGGCAGAGCTAGAATACAAATTCATAGCCTTCTGTATCACCAACTATGCAGAGTGGCAAGCCTGCTCGAAATTCCAAGGGGATGGTTGTTTGCGAAGTGAGTTGGTGCTTCGGCAGAGAAAATAATCACCCAACGTGGGGCTCGATCCCACGACCCTGAGATTAAGAGTCTCATACTCTACCGACTGAGCTAGCCAGGTACCTCAATGGTGATCTTGACTTGGTTTGAAAATCGTACATCCCAGTTTCTGCAAAATATGGTGATCAGTGAGTGTTGTTGATGGATCCTGTGGTGCAATCTGTTAGCGTGTTGTACTTATACAGCAGTATACAGCAATTAGATGACAAGGTTATGAGTTCAAGCCCCACGAGGAGCAAGTATTGTTCTTGAAGCCTCTGCCTGTCTATTTCTTGTCCGGAAAATGATAATTTATTCAAGCCATTTAGGAGTACAATTCATTGGTAATAGGTATGTCATTCAGATGACAGGTCAGAGTGCAGGCAGAGATAGAATACAAATTCATAGCCTTCTGTATCACCAACTATGCAGAGTGGCAAGCCTGCTCGAAATTCCAAGCGGATGGTTGTTTGCGAAGTGAGTTGGTGCTTCGGCAGAGAAAATAATCACCTAACGTGGGGCTCGAACCCACGACTCTGAGATTAAGAGTCTCATGGTCTACCGACTGAGCTAGCCAGGTACCTCAATGGCGATCTTGACTTGGTTTGAATATCGTACATCCCAGTTTCTGCAAAATATGGTGATCAGTGAGTGTTGTTGATGGATCCTGTGGTGCAATCTGTTAGCGTGTTGTACTTATACAGCAGTATAAAGCAATTAGATGACAAGGTTATGAGTTCAAGCCCCACCAGGAGCAAGTATTCTTCTTGCCTGTCTATTTCTTGTCCGGAAAATGATAATTTATTCAAGCCATTTAGGAGTACAATTCATTGGTAATAGGTATGTCATTCAGATGACAGGTCAGAGTGCAGGCAGAGCTAGAATACAAATTCATAGCCTTCTGTATCACCAACTATGCAGAGTGGCAAGCTTGCTCGAAATTCCAAGGGGATGGTTGTTTGCGAAGTGAGTTGGTGCTTCGGCAGAGAAAATAATCACCTAACGTGGGGCTCGAACCCACGACCCTGAGATTAAGAGTCTCATGGTCTACCGACTGAGCTAGCCAGGTACCTCAATGGTGATCTTGACTTGGTTTGAATATCGTACATCCCAGTTTCTGCAAAATATGGTGATCAGTGAGTGTTGTTGATGGATCCTGTGGTGCAATCTGTTAGCGTGTTGTACTTATACAGCAGTATAAAGCAATTAGATGACAAGGTTATGAGTTCAAGCCCCACCAGGAGCAAGTATTCTTCTTGCCTGTCTATTTCTTGTCCGGAAAATGATAATTTATTCAAGCCATTTAGGAGTACAATTCATTGGTAATAGGTGTGTCATTCAGATGACAGGTCAGAGTGCAGGCAGAGATAGAATACATATTCATAGCCTTCTGTATCACCAACTATGCAGGGAGGCAAGCCTGCTCGAAATTCCAAGCGGATGGTTGTTTGCGAAGTGAGATGGTGCCTCTGCAGAGAAAATAATCAACTAACGTGGAGCTCGAACACACGACCCTGAGATTAAGAGTCTCATGCTCTACCGACTGAGCTAGCCAGGTACCTCAATGGTGATTTTGACTTGGTTTGAATATCGTACAGCCCAGTTTCTGCAAAATATGGTGATCAGAGAGACTGTTGTTGATGGATCCTGTGGTGCAATCTGTTAGCGTGTTGTACTTATACAGCAGTATGCAGCAATTAGATGACAAGGTTATGAGTTCAAGGCCCACCAGGAGCAAGTATTCTTCTTGAAGCCTCTGCCTGTCTATTTCTTGTCCGGAAAATGATAATTTATTCAATCCATTTAGGAGTACAATTCATCGGTAATAGGTATGTCATTGAGATGACAGGTCAGAGTGCAGGTAGAGATAGAATACAAATTCATAGCCTTCTGTATCACCAGCTATGCAGGGTGGCATACCTGCTCGAAATTAAAAGCGGATCCCTGTTTGCGAAGTGAGTTGGTGCTTCGACAGAGAAAATAATCACCCAACGTGGGGCTCGAACCCACGACCCTGAGATTAAGAGTCTCATGCTCTACCGACTGAGCTAGCCAGGTACCTCAATAGCATTCTTGACTTGGTACGAATATCGTACATCCCAGTTTCTGCAAAATATGGTGATCAGTGAGTGTTGTTGATGGATCCTGTGGTGCAATCTGTTAGCGTGTTGTACTTATACAGCAGTATACAGCAATTAGATGATAAAGTTATGAGTTCAAGCCCCACCAGGAGCAAGTATTGTTCTTGAAGCCTCTGCCTGTCTATTTCTTGTCCGGAAAATGATAATTTATTCAAGCCATTTAGGAGTACAATTCATTGGTAATAGGTATGTCATTGAGATGACAGGTCAGAGTGCAGGCAGAGATAGAATACAAATTCATAGCCTTCTGTATCACCAACTATGCAGGGTGGCAAGCCTGTCGAAATTCCAAGCGGATGGTTGTTTGCGAAGTGAGTTGGTGCTTCGGCAGAGAAAATAATTACACAACGTGGGGCTCGATCCCACGAACCTGAGATTAAGAGTCTCATACTCTACCGACTGAGCTAGCCAGGTACCTCAATGGTTATCTTGACTTGGTTTGAAAATCGTACATCCCAGTTTCTGCAAAATATGGTGATCAGTGAGTGTTGTTGATGGATCCTGTGGTGCAATCTGTTAGCGTGTTGTACTTATACAGCAGTATACAGCAATTAGATGACAAGGTTATGAGTTCAAGCCCCACGAGGAGCAAGTATTTTTCTTGAAGCCTCTGCCTGTCTATTTCTTGTCCGGAAAATGATAATTTATTCAAGCCATTTAGGAGTACAATTCATTGGTAATAGGTATGTCATTCAGATGACAGGTCAGAGTGCAGGCAGAGCTAGAATACAAATTCATAGCCTTCTGTATCACCAACTATGCAGAGTGGCAAGCCTGCTCGAAATTCCAAGGGGATGGTTGTTTGCGAAGTGAGTTGGTGCTTCGGCAGAGAAAATAAGCACCCAACGTGGGGCTCGAACCCACGACCCTGAGATTAAGAGTCTCATGCTCTACCGACTGAGCTAGCCAGGTACCTCAATGATGAATTTGACTTGGTTTGAATATCGTACAGCCCAGTTTCTGCAAAATATGGTGATCAGAGAGACTGTTGTTGATGGATCCTGTGGTGCAATCTGTTAGCGTGTTGTACTTATACAGCAGTATACAGCAATTAGATGATAAAGTTATGAGTTCAAGCCCCACCAGGAGCAAGTATTCTTCTTGAAGCCTCTGCCTGTCTATTTCTTGTCCGGAAAATGATATTTTTTCAATCCATTTAGGAGTACAATTCATCGGTAATAGGTATGTCATTGAGATGACAGGTCAGAGTGGAGGAAGAGATAGAATACAAATTCATAGCCTTCTGTATCACCAGATATGCAGGGTGGCAAGCTTGCTCGAAATTCCAAACGGATGGCTGTTTGCGAAGTGAGTTGGTGCTTCGGCAGAGAAAATAAGCACCCAACGTGGGGCTCGAACCCACGACCCTGAGATTAAGAGTCTCATGCTCTACCGACTGAGCTAGCCAGGTACCTCAATGGTGATTTTGACTTGGTTTGAATATCGTACAGCCCAGTTTCTGCAAAATATGGTGATCAGAGAGACTGTTGTTGATGGATCCTGTGGTGCAATCTGTTAGCGTGTTGTACTTATACAGCAGTATACAGCAATTAGATGATAAAGTTATGAGTTCAAGCCCCACCAGGAGCAAGTATTGTTCTTGAAGCCTCTGCCTGTCTATTTCTTGTCCGGAAAATGATAATTTATTCAAGCCATTTAGGAGTACAATTCATTGGTAATAGGTATGTCATTCAGATGACAGGTCAGAGTGCAGGCAGAGCTAGAATACAAATTAATAGCCTTCTGTATCACCAGCTATGCAGGGTGGCAAGCCTGCTCGAAATTCCAAGCGGATGGTTGTTTGCGAAGTGAGTTGGTGCTTCGGCAGAGAAAATACTCACCTAACGTGGGGCTCGAACCCACGACCCTGAGATTAAGAGTCTCATGCTCTACCGACTGAGTTAGCCAGGTACCTCAACGGTGATTTTGACTTGGTTTGAATATCGTACATCCCAGTTTCTGCAAAATATGGTGATCAGTGAGTGTTGTTGATGGATCCTGTGGTGCAATCTGTTAGCGTGTTGTACTTATACAGCAGTATACAGCAATTAGATGACAAGGTTATGAGTTCAAGTCCCACCAGGTGCAAGTATTCTTCTTGAAGCCTCTGCCTGTCTATTTCTTGTCCGGAAAATTATATTTTTTCAATACATTTAGGAGTACAATTCATCGGTAATAGGTATGTCATTGAGATGACAGGTCAGAGTGCAGGCAGAGATAGAATACAAATTCATAGCCTTCTGTATCACCAACTATGCAGGGTGGCAAGCCTGTCGAAATTCCAAGCGGATGGTTGTTTGCGAAGTGAGTTGGTGCTTCGGCAGAGAAAATAATCACCTAACGTGGGGCTCGAACCCACGACCCTGAGATTAAGAGTCTTATGCTCTACCGACTGAGCTAGCCAGGTACCTGAATAGTATTTTTGACTTGGTACGAATATCGTACAGCCCAGTTTCTGCAAAATATGGTGATCAGAGAGATTGTTGCTGATGGATCCTGTGGTGCAATCTGTTAGCGTGTTGTACTTATACAGCAATATACAGCAATTAGATGACAAGGTTATGAGTTCAAGGCCCACCAGGAGCAAGTATTCTTCTTGAAGCCTCTGCCTGTCTATTTCTTGTCCGGAAAATGATATTTTTTCAATCCATTTAGGAGTACAATTCATCGGTAATAGGTATGTCATTGAGATGACAGGTCAGAGTGCAGGTAGAGATAGAATACAAATTCATAGCCTTCTGTATCACCAGCTATGCAGGGTGGCATGCCTGCTCGAAATTAAAAGCGGATCCCTGTTTGCGAAGTGAGTTGGTGCTTCGACAGAGAAAATAATCACCCAACGTGGGGCTCGAACCCACGACCCTGAGATTAAGAGTCTCATGCTCTACCGACTGAGCTAGCCAGGTACCTCAATAGCATTCTTGACTTGGTACGAATATCGTACATCCCAGTTTCTGCAAAATATGGTGATCAGTGAGTGTTGTTGATGGATCCTGTGGTGCAATCTGTTAGCGTGTTGTACTTATACAGCAGTATAAAGCAATTAGATGAGAAGGTTATGAGTTCAAGCCCCACCAGGAGCAAGTATTCTTCTTGCCTGTCTATTTCTTGTCCGGAAAATGATAATTTATTCAAATCATTTAGAAGTACAATTCCTTGGTAATAGGTGTGTCATTCAGATGACAGGTCAGAGTGCAGGCAGAGCTAGAATACAAATTCATAGCCTTCTGTATCACCAACCATGCAGAGTGGCAAGCCTGTTCGAAAATCCAAGCGGATGGTTGTTTGCGAAGTGAGTTGGTGCTTCGGCAGAGAAAATAATCACCTAACGTGGGGCTCGAACCCACGACCCTGAGATCATGCTCTACCGACTGAGCTAGCCAGGTACCTGAATAGCATTTTTAACTTGGTACGAATATCGTACAGCCCAGTTTCTGCAAAATATGGTGATCAGTGAGTGTTGTTGATGGATCCTGTGGTGCAATCTGTTAGCGTGTTGTACTTATACAGCAGTATACAGCAATTAGATGACAAGGTTATGAGTTCAAGCCCCACGAGGAGCAAGTATTGTTCTTGAAGACTCTGCCTGTCTATTTCTTGTCCGGAAAATGATAATTTATTCAAGCGATTTAGGAGTACAATTCAGTGGTAATAGGTATGTCATTCAGATGACAGGTCAGAGTGCAGGCAGAGCTAGAATACAAATTCATTGCCTTCTGTATCACCAACTGGGCAGAGTGGTAAGCCTGCTCGAAATTCCAAGCGGATGGTTGTTTGCGAAGTGAGTTGGTGCTTCGGCAGAGAAAATAATCACCTAACGTGGGGCTCGAACCCACGACCCTGAGATTAAGAGTCTCATGGTCTACCGACTGAGCTAGCCAGGTACCTCAATGGTTATCTTGACTTGGTTTGAATATCGTACATCCCAGTTTCTGCAAAATATGGTGATCAGTGAGTGTTGTTGATGGATCCTGTGGTGCAATCTGTTAGCGTGTTGTACTTATACAGCAGTATAAAGCAATTAGATGACAAGGTTATGAGTTCAAGCCCCACCAGGAGCAAGTATTGTTCTTGAAGCCTCTGCCTGTCTATTTCTTGTCCGGAAAATGATATTTTTTCAATCCATTTAGGAGTACAATTCATCGGTAATAGGTATGTCATTGAGATGACAGGTCAGAGTGCAGGTAGAGATAGAATACAAATTAATAGCCTTCTGTATCACCAGCTATGCAGGGTGGCAAGCCTGCTCGAAATTCCAAGCGGATGGTTGTTTGCGAAGTGAGTTGGTGCTTCGGCAGAGAAAATACTCACCTAACGTGGGGCTCGAACCCACGACCCTGAGATTAAGAGTCTCATGCTCTACCGACTGAGTTAGCCAGGTACCTCAAAGGTGATTTTGACTTGGTTTGAATATCGTACATCCCAGTTTCTGCAAAATATGGTGATCAGTGAGTGTTGTTGATGGATCCTGTGGTGCAATCTGTTAGCGTGTTGTACTTATACAGCAGTATACAGCAATTAGATGACAAGGTTATGAGTTCAAGTCCCACCAGGTGCAAGTATTCTTCTTGAAGCCTCTGCCTGTCTATTTCTTGTCCGGAAAATTATATTTTTTCAATACATTTAGGAGTACAATTCATCGGTAATAGGTATGTCATTGAGATGACAGGTCAGAGTGCAGGCAGAGATAGAATACAAATTCATAGCCTTCTGTATCACCAACTATGCAGGGTGGCAAGCCTGTCGAAATTCCAAGCGGATGGTTGTTTGCGAAGTGAGTTGGTGCTTCGGCAGAGAAAATAATCACCTAACGTGGGGCTCGAACCCACGACCCTGAGATTAAGAGTCTTATGCTCTACCGACTGAGCTAGCCAGGTACCTGAATAGTATTTTTGACTTGGTACGAATATCGTACAGCCCAGTTTCTGCAAAATATGGTGATCAGAGAGATTGTTGCTGATGGATCCTGTGGTGCAATCTGTTAGCGTGTTGTACTTATACAGCAATATACAGCAATTAGATGACAAGGTTATGAGTTCAAGGCCCACCAGGAGCAAGTATTCTTCTTGAAGCCTCTGCCTGTCTATTTCTTGTCCGGAAAATGATATTTTTTCAATCCATTTAGGAGTACAATTCATCGGTAATAGGTATGTCATTGAGATGACAGGTCAGAGTGCAGGTAGAGATAGAATACAAATTCATAGCCTTCTGTATCACCAGCTATGCAGGGTGGCATGCCTGCTCGAAATTAAAAGCGGATCCCTGTTTGCGAAGTGAGTTGGTGCTTCGACAGAGAAAATAATCACCCAACGTGGGGCTCGAACCCACGACCCTGAGATTAAGAGTCTCATGCTCTACCGACTGAGCTAGCCAGGTACCTCAATAGCATTCTTGACTTGGTACGAATATCGTACATCCCAGTTTCTGCAAAATATGGTGATCAGTGAGTGTTGTTGATGGATCCTGTGGTGCAATCTGTTAGCGTGTTGTACTTATACAGCAGTATAAAGCAATTAGATGACAAGGTTATGAGTTCAAGCCCCACCAGGAGCAAGTATTCTTCTTGCCTGTCTATTTCTTGTCCGGAAAATGATAATTTATTCAAATCATTTAGAAGTACAATTCATTGGTAATAGGTGTGTCATTCAGATGACAGGTCAGAGTGCAGGCAGAGCTAGAATACAAATTCATAGCCTTCTGTATCACCAACCATGCAGAGTGGCAAGCCTGTTCGAAAATCCAAGCGGATGGTTGTTTGCGAAGTGAGTTGGTGCTTCGGCAGAGAAAATAATCACCTAACGTGGGGCTCGAACCCACGACCCTGAGATCATGCTCTACCGACTGAGCTAGCCAGGTACCTGAATAGCATTTTTAACTTGGTACGAATATCGTACAGCCCAGTTTCTGCAAAATATGGTGATCAGTGAGTGTTGTTGATGGATCCTGTGGTGCAATCTGTTAGCGTGTTGTACTTATACAGCAGTATACAGCAATTAGATGACAAGGTTATGAGTTCAAGCCCCACGAGGAGCAAGTATTGTTCTTGAAGACTCTGCCTGTCTATTTCTTGTCCGGAAAATGATAATTTATTCAAGCGATTTAGGAGTACAATTCAGTGGTAATAGGTATGTCATTCAGATGACAGGTCAGAGTGCAGGCAGAGCTAGAATACAAATTCATTGCCTTCTGTATCACCAACTGGGCAGAGTGGTAAGCCTGCTCGAAATTCCAAGCGGATGGTTGTTTGCGAAGTGAGTTGGTGCTTCGGCAGAGAAAATAATCACCTAACGTGGGGCTCGAACCCACGACCCTGAGATTAAGAGTCTCATGGTCTACCGACTGAGCTAGCCAGGTACCTCAATGGTTATCTTGACTTGGTTTGAATATCGTACATCCCAGTTTCTGCAAAATATGGTGATCAGTGACTGTTGTTGATGGATCCTGTGGTGCAATCTGTTAGCGTGTTGTACTTATACAGCAGTATAAAGCAATTAGATGACAAGGTTATGAGTTCAAGCCCCACCAGGAGCAAGTATTGTTCTTGAAGCCTCTGCCTGTCTATTTCTTGTCCGGAAAATGATATTTTTTCAATCCATTTAGGAGTACAATTCATCGGTAATAGGTATGTCATTGAGATGACAGGTCAGAGTGCAGGCAGAGATAGAATACAAATTCATAGCCTTCTGTATCACCAACTATGCAGGGTGGCAAGCCTGTCGAAATTCCAAGCGGATGGTTGTTTGCGAAGTGAGTTGGTGCTTCGGCAGAGAAAATAATCACCTAACGTGGGGCTCGAACCCACGACCCTGAGATTAAGAGTCTTATGCTCTACCGACTGAGCTAGCCAGGTACCTGAATAGTATTTTTGACTTGGTACGAATATCGTACAGCCCAGTTTCTGCAAAATATGGTGATCAGAGAGATTGTTGCTGATGGATCCTGTGGTGCAATCTGTTAGCGTGTTGTACTTATACAGCAATATACAGCAATTAGATGACAAGGTTATGAGTTCAAGGCCCACCAGGAGCAAGTATTCTTCTTGAAGCCTCTGCCTGTCTATTTCTTGTCCGGAAAATGATATTTTTTCAATCCATTTAGGAGTACAATTCATCGGTAATAGGTATGTCATTGAGATGACAGGTCAGAGTGCAGGTAGAGATAGAATACAAATTCATAGCCTTCTGTATCACCAGCTATGCAGGGTGGCATGCCTGCTCGAAATTAAAAGCGGATCCCTGTTTGCAAAGTGAGTTGGTGCTTCGACAGAGAAAATAATCACCCAACGTGGGGCTCGAACCCACGACCCTGAGATTAAGAGTCTCATGCTCTACCGACTGAGCTAGCCAGGTACCTCAATAGCATTCTTGACTTGGTACGAATATCGTACATCCCAGTTTCTGCAAAATATGGTGATCAGTGAGTGTTGTTGATGGATCCTGTGGTGCAATCTGTTAGCGTGTTGTACTTATACAGCAGTATAAAGCAATTAGATGAGAAGGTTATGAGTTCAAGCCCCACCAGGAGCAAGTATTCTTCTTGCCTGTCTATTTCTTGTCCGGAAAATGATAATTTATTCAAATCATTTAGAAGTACAATTCCTTGGTAATAGGTGTGTCATTCAGATGACAGGTCAGAGTGCAGGCAGAGCTAGAATACAAATTCATAGCCTTCTGTATCACCAACCATGCAGAGTGGCAAGCCTGTTCGAAAATCCAAGCGGATGGTTGTTTGCGAAGTGAGTTGGTGCTTCGGCAGAGAAAATAATCACCTAACGTGGGGCTCGAACCCACGACCCTGAGATCATGCTCTACCGACTGAGCTAGCCAGGTACCTGAATAGCATTTTTAACTTGGTACGAATATCGTACAGCCCAGTTTCTGCAAAATATGGTGATCAGTGAGTGTTGTTGATGGATCCTGTGGTGCAATCTGTTAGCGTGTTGTACTTATACAGCAGTATACAGCAATTAGATGACAAGGTTATGAGTTCAAGCCCCACGAGGAGCAAGTATTGTTCTTGAAGACTCTGCCTGTCTATTTCTTGTCCGGAAAATGATAATTTATTCAAGCGATTTAGGAGTACAATTCAGTGGTAATAGGTATGTCATTCAGATGACAGGTCAGAGTGCAGGCAGAGCTAGAATACAAATGCATTGCCTTCTGTATCACCAACTGGGCAGAGTGGTAAGCCTGCTCGAAATTCCAAGCGGATGGTTGTTTGCGAAGTGAGTTGGTGCTTCGGCAGAGAAAATAATCACCTAACGTGGGGCTCGAACCCACGACCCTGAGATTAAGAGTCTCATGGTCTACCGACTGAGCTAGCCAGGTACCTCAATGGTTATCTTGACTTGGTTTGAATATCGTACATCCCAGTTTCTGCAAAATATGGTGATCAGTGAGTGTTGTTGATGGATCCTGTGGTGCAATCTGTTAGCGTGTTGTACTTATACAGCAGTATAAAGCAATTAGATGACAAGGTTATGAGTTCAAGCCCCACCAGGAGCAAGTATTGTTCTTGAAGCCTCTGCCTGTCTATTTCTTGTCCGGAAAATGATATTTTTTCAATCCATTTAGGAGTACAATTCATCGGTAATAGGTATGTCATTGAGATGACAGGTCAGAGTGCAGGTAGAGATAGAATACAAATTAATAGCCTTCTGTATCACCAGCTATGCAGGGTGGCAAGCCTGCTCGAAATTCCAAGCGGATGGTTGTTTGCGAAGTGAGTTGGTGCTTCGGCAGAGAAAATACTCACCTAACGTGGGGCTCGAACCCACGACCCTGAGATTAAGAGTCTCACGCTCTACCGACTGAGTTAGCCAGGTACCTCAAAGGTGATTTTGACTTGGTTTGAATATCGTACATCCCAGTTTCTGCAAAATATGGTGATCAGTGAGTGTTGTTGATGGATCCTGTGGTGCAATCTGTTAGCGTGTTGTACTTATACAGCAGTATACAGCAATTAGATGACAAGGTTATGAGTTCAAGTCCCACCAGGTGCAAGTATTCTTCTTGAAGCCTCTGCCTGTCTATTTCTTGTCCGGAAAATTATATTTTTTCAATACATTTAGGAGTACAATTCATCGGTAATAGGTATGTCATTGAGATGACAGGTCAGAGTGCAGGCAGAGATAGAATACAAATTCATAGCCTTCTGTATCACCAACTATGCAGGGTGGCAAGCCTGTCGAAATTCCAAGCGGATGGTTGTTTGCGAAGTGAGTTGGTGCTTCGGCAGAGAAAATAATCACCTAACGTGGGGCTCGAACCCACGACCCTGAGATTAAGAGTCTTATGCTCTACCGACTGAGCTAGCCAGGTACCTGAATAGTATTTTTGACTTGGTACGAATATCGTACAGCCCAGTTTCTGCAAAATATGGTGATCAGAGAGATTGTTGCTGATGGATCCTGTGGTGCAATCTGTTAGCGTGTTGTACTTATACAGCAATATACAGCAATTAGATGACAAGGTTATGAGTTCAAGGCCCACCAGGAGCAAGTATTCTTCTTGAAGCCTCTGCCTGTCTATTTCTTGTCCGGAAAATGATATTTTTTCAATCCATTTAGGAGTACAATTCATCGGTAATAGGTATGTCATTGAGATGACAGGTCAGAGTGCAGGTAGAGATAGAATACAAATTCATAGCCTTCTGTATCACCAGCTATGCAGGGTGGCATGCCTGCTCGAAATTAAAAGCGGATCCCTGTTTGCGAAGTGAGTTGGTGCTTCGACAGAGAAAATAATCACCCAACGTGGGGCTCGAACCCACGACCCTGAGATTAAGAGTCTCATGCTCTACCGACTGAGCTAGCCAGGTACCTCAATAGCATTCTTGACTTGGTACGAATATCGTACATCCCAGTTTCTGCAAAATATGGTGATCAGTGAGTGTTGTTGATGGATCCTGTGGTGCAATCTGTTAGCGTGTTGTACTTATACAGCAGTATAAAGCAATTAGATGACAAGGTTATGAGTTCAAGCCCCACCAGGAGCAAGTATTCTTCTTGCCTGTCTATTTCTTGTCCGGAAAATGATAATTTATTCAAATCATTTAGAAGTACAATTCATTGGTAATAGGTGTGTCATTCAGATGACAGGTCAGAGTGCAGGCAGAGCTAGAATACAAATTCATAGCCTTCTGTATCACCAACCATGCAGAGTGGCAAGCCTGTTCGAAAATCCAAGCGGATGGTTGTTTGCGAAGTGAGTTGGTGCTTCGGCAGAGAAAATAATCACCTAACGTGGGGCTCGAACCCACGACCCTGAGATCATGCTCTACCGACTGAGCTAGCCAGGTACCTGAATAGCATTTTTAACTTGGTACGAATATCGTACAGCCCAGTTTCTGCAAAATATGGTGATCAGTGAGTGTTGTTGATGGATCCTGTGGTGCAATCTGTTAGCGTGTTGTACTTATACAGCAGTATACAGCAATTAGATGACAAGGTTATGAGTTCAAGCCCCACGAGGAGCAAGTATTGTTCTTGAAGACTCTGCCTGTCTATTTCTTGTCCGGAAAATGATAATTTATTCAAGCGATT
The DNA here is from genome assembly GCF_057628025.1 of Oncorhynchus mykiss. NCBI lineage: Eukaryota > Metazoa > Chordata > Actinopteri > Salmoniformes > Salmonidae > Oncorhynchus > Oncorhynchus mykiss. The sequence goes on along the minus strand of NC_143024.1, from coordinate 2,278,386 downwards.
TAGGAGTACAATTCAGTGGTAATAGGTATGTCATTCAGATGACAGGTCAGAGTGCAGGCAGAGCTAGAATACAAATTCATTGCCTTCTGTATCACCAACTGGGCAGAGTGGTAAGCCTGCTCGAAATTCCAAGCGGATGGTTGTTTGCGAAGTGAGTTGGTGCTTCGGCAGAGAAAATAATCACCTAACGTGGGGCTCGAACCCACGACCCTGAGATTAAGAGTCTCATGCTCTACCGACTGAGCTAGCCAGGTACCTCAATGGTTATCTTGACTTGGTTTGAATATCGTACATCCCAGTTTCTGCAAAATATGGTGATCAGTGAGTGTTGTTGATGGATCCTGTGGTGCAATCTGTTAGCGTGTTGTACTTATACAGCAGTATAAAGCAATTAGATGACAAGGTTATGAGTTCAAGCCCCACCAGGAGCAAGTATTGTTCTTGAAGCCTCTGCCTGTCTATTTCTTGTCCGGAAAATGATATTTTTTCAATCCATTTAGGAGTACAATTCATCGGTAATAGGTATGTCATTGAGATGACAGGTCAGAGTGCAGGTAGAGATAGAATACAAATTCATAGCCTTCTGTATCACCAGCTATGCAGGGTGGCATGCCTGCTCGAAATTAAAAGCGGATCCCTGTTTGCGAAGTGAGTTGGTGCTTCGACAGAGAAAATAATCACCCAACGTGGGGCTCGAACCCACGACCCTGAGATTAAGAGTCTCATGCTCTACCGACTGAGCTAGCCAGGTACCTCAATAGCATTCTTGACTTGGTACGAATATCGTACATCCCAGTTTCTGCAAAATATGGTGATCAGTGAGTGTTGTTGATGGATCCTGTGGTGCAATCTGTTAGCGTGTTGTACTTATACAGCAGTATAAAGCAATTAGATGACAAGGTTATGAGTTCAAGCCCCACCAGGAGCAAGTATTCTTCTTGCCTGTCTATTTCTTGTCCGGAAAATGATAATTTATTCAAATCATTTAGAAGTACAATTCATTGGTAATAGGTGTGTCATTCAGATGACAGGTCAGAGTGCAGGCAGAGCTAGAATACAAATTCATAGCCTTCTGTATCACCAACCATGCAGAGTGGCAAGCCTGTTCGAAAATCCAAGCGGATGGTTGTTTGCGAAGTGAGTTGGTGCTTCGGCAGAGAAAATAATCACCTAACGTGGGGCTCGAACCCACGACCCTGAGATCATGCTCTACCGACTGAGCTAGCCAGGTACCTGAATAGCATTTTTAACTTGGTACGAATATCGTACAGCCCAGTTTCTGCAAAATATGGTGATCAGTGAGTGTTGTTGATGGATCCTGTGGTGCAATCTGTTAGCGTGTTGTACTTATACAGCAGTATACAGCAATTAGATGACAAGGTTATGAGTTCAAGCCCCACGAGGAGCAAGTATTGTTCTTGAAGACTCTGCCTGTCTATTTCTTGTCCGGAAAATGATAATTTATTCAAGCGATTTAGGAGTACAATTCAGTGGTAATAGGTATGTCATTCAGATGACAGGTCAGAGTGCAGGCAGAGCTAGAATACAAATTCATTGCCTTCTGTATCACCAACTGGGCAGAGTGGTAAGCCTGCTCGAAATTCCAAGCGGATGGTTGTTTGCGAAGTGAGTTGGTGCTTCGGCAGAGAAAATAATCACCTAACGTGGGGCTCGAACCCACGACCCTGAGATTAAGAGTCTCATGGTCTACCGACTGAGCTAGCCAGGTACCTCAATGGTTATCTTGACTTGGTTTGAATATCGTACATCCCAGTTTCTGCAAAATATGGTGATCAGTGAGTGTTGTTGATGGATCCTGTGGTGCAATCTGTTAGCGTGTTGTACTTATACAGCAGTATAAAGCAATTAGATGACAAGGTTATGAGTTCAAGCCCCACCAGGAGCAAGTATTGTTCTTGAAGCCTCTGCCTGTCTATTTCTTGTCCGGAAAATGATAATTTATTCAAGCCATTTAGGAGTAAAATGCATTGGTAATAGGTATGTCATTCAGATGACAGGTCAGAGTGCAGGCAGAGCTAGAATACAAATTCATAGCCTTCTGTATCACCAACCATGCAGAGTGGCAAGCCTGTTCGAAATTCCAAGCGGATGGTTGTTTGCGAAGTGAGTTGGTGCTTCGGCAGAGAAAATAATCACCTAACGTGGGGCTCAAACCCACGACCCAGAGATTAAGAGTCTCATGCTCTACCGACTGAGCTAGCCAGGTGCCTCAATGGTGATTTTGACTTGGTTTGAATATCGTACATCCCAGTTTCTGCAAAATATGGTGATCAGTGAGAGTGTTGTTGATGGATCCTGTGGTGCAATCTGTTAGCGTGTTGTACTTATACAGCAGTATACAGCAATTAGATGACAAGGTTATGAGTTCAAGCCCCACCAGGAGCAAGTATTGTTCTTTAAGCCGCTGCCTGTCTATTTCTTGTCCGGAAAATGATCATTTATTCAAGCCATTTAGGAGTACAATTCATTGGTAATAGGTATGTCATTGAGATGACAGGTCAGAGTGCAGGCAGAGATAGAATACAAATTCATAGCCTTCTGTATCACCAACTACGCAGGGTGGCAAGCCTGCTCGAAATTCCAAGCGGATGGTTGTTTGCGAAGTGAGTTGGTGCTTCGGCAGAGAAAATAATCACCTAACGTGGGGCTCGAACCCACGACCCTGAGATTAAGAGTCTCATGCTTTACCGACTGAGCTAGCCAGGTACCCCAATGGTGATTTTGAGTTGGTTCGAATATCGTACATCCCAGTTTCTGCAAAACATGGTGATCAGTGCGTGTTGTTGACGGATCCTGTGGTGCAATCTGTTAGCGTGTTGTACTTATACAGCAGTATACAGCAATTAGATGCGAAGGTTATGAGTTCAAGCCCCACCAGGAGCAAGTATTGTTCTTGAAGCCGCTGCCTGTCTATTTCTTGTCCGGAAAATGATAATTTTTCAATCCATTTAGGAGTACAATTCATTGGTAATAGGTATGTCATTGAGATGACAGGTCAGAGTGCAGGCAGAGATAGAATACAAAATTCATAGCCTTCTGTATCACCAGCTATGAAGGCTGGCAAGCCTGCTCGAAATTCCAAGCGGATGGCTGTTTGCGAATGAGTTGGTGCTTCGGCAGAGAAAATAGTCACCTAACGTGGGGCTCGAACCCACGACCCTGAGATTAAGAGTCTCATGCTCTACCGACTGAGCTAGCCAGGTACCCCAATGGTGATTTTGAGTTGGTTCGAATATCGTACATCCCAGTTTCTGCAAAACATGGTGATCAGTGCGTGTTGTTGACGGATCCTGTGGTGCAATCTGTTAGCGTGTTGTACTTATACAGCAGTATACAGCAATTAGATGCGAAGGTTATGAGTTCAAGCCCCACCAGGAGCAAGTATTGTTCTTGAAGCCGCTGCCTGTCTATTTCTTGTCCGGAAAATGATAATTTTTCAATCCATTTAGGAGTACAATTCATTGGTAATAGGTATGTCATTGAGATGACAGGTGAGAGTGCAGGCAGAGATAGAATACAAAATGCATAGCCTTCTGTATCACCAGCTATGAAGGCTGGCAAGCCTGCTCGAAATTCCAAGCGGATGGCTGTTTGCGAATGAGTTGGTGCTTCGGCAGAGAAAATAGTCACCTAACGTGGGGCTCGAACCCACGACCCTGAGATTAAGAGTCTCATGCTCTACCGACTGAGCTAGCCAGGTACCCCAATGGTGATTTTGAGTTGGTTCGAATATCGTACATCCCAGTTTCTGCAAAATATGGTGATCAGTGCGTGTTGTTGATGGATCCTGTGGTGCAATCTGTTAGCGTGTTGTACTTATACAGCAGTATACAGCAATTAGATGCGAAGGTTATGAGTTCAAGCCCCACCAGGAGCAAGTATTGTTCTTGAAGCCGCTGCCTGTCTATTTCTTGTCCGGAAAATGATAATTTTTCAATCCATTTAGGAGTACAATTCATTGGTAATAGGTATGTCATTCAGATGACAGGTCAGAGTGCAGGCAGAGCTAGAATACAAATTCATAGCCTTCTGTATCACCAACTATGCAGGGTAGCAAGCCTGCTCGAAATTCCAAGCGGATGGTTGTTTGCGAAGTGAGTTGGTGCTTCGGCAGAGAAAATAATCACCTAACGTGGGGCTCGAACCCACGACCCTGAGATTAAGAGTCTCATGCTCTACCGACTGAGCTAGCCAGGTACCTCAATGGTGATACTGACTTGGTTTGAATATCGTACATCCCAGTTTCTGCAAAATATGGTGATCAGTGAGAGTGTTGTTGATGGATCCTGTGGTGCAATCTGTTAGCGTGTTGTACTTATACAGCAGTATACAGCAATTAGATGACAAGGTTATGAGTTCAAGCCCCACCAGGAGCAAGTATTCTTCTTGAAGCCTCTGCCTGTCTATATCTTGTCCGGAAAATGATAATTTATTCAAGCCATTTAGGAGTACAATTCATTGGTAATAGGTATGTCATTGAGATGACAGGTCAGAGTGCAGGCAGAGATAGAATACAAATTCATAGCCTCCTGTATCACCAACTATGCAGGGTGGCAAGCCTGCTCGAAATTCCAAGCGGATGGTTGTTTGCGAAGTGAGTTGGTGCTTCGGCAGAGAAAATAATCACCCAACGTGGGGCTCGAACCCACGACCCTGAGTTTAAGAGTCTCATGCTCTACCGACTGAGCTAGCCAGGTACCCCAATGGTGATTTTGAGTTGGTTCGAATATCGTACATCCCAGTTTCTGCAAAACATGGTGATCAGTGCGTGTTGTTGACGGATCCTGTGGTGCAATCTGTTAGCGTGTTGTACTTATACAGCAGTATACATCAATTAGATGACAAGGTTATGAGTTCAAGCCCCACCAGGAGCAAGTATTCTTCTTGAAGCCTCTGCCTGTCTATATCTTGTCCGGAAAATGATAATTTATTCAAGCCATTTAGGAGTACAATTCATTGGTAATAGGTATGTCATTGAGATGACAGGTCAGAGTGCAGGCAGAGATAGAATACAAAATTCATAGCCTTCTGTATCACCAGCTATGAAGGCTGGCAAGCCTGCTCGAAATTCCAAGCGGATGGCTGTTTGCGAATGAGTTGGTGCTTCGGCAGAGAAAATAGTCACCTAACGTGGGGCTCGAACCCACGACCCTGAGATTAAGAGTCTCATGCTCTACCGACTGAGCTAGCCAGGTACCCCAATGGTGATTTTGAGTTGGTTCGAATATCGTACATCCCAGTTTCTGCAAAACATGGTGATCAGTGCGTGTTGTTGACGGATCCTGTGGTGCAATCTGTTAGCGTGTTGTACTTATACAGCAGTATACAGCAATTAGATGCGAAGGTTATGAGTTCAAGCCCCACCAGGAGCAAGTATTGTTCTTGAAGCCGCTGCCTGTCTATTTCTTGTCCGGAAAATGATAATTTTCCAATCCATTTAGGAGTACAATTCATTGGTAATAGGTATGTCATTGAGATGACAGGTCAGAGTGCAGGCAGAGATAGAATACAAAATTCATAGCCTTCTGTATCACCAGCTATGAAGGCTGGCAAGCCTGCTCGAAATTCCAAGCGGATGGCTGTTTGCGAATGAGTTGGTGCTTCGGCAGAGAAAATAGTCACCTAACGTGGGGCTCGAACCCACGACCCTGAGATTAAGAGTCTCATGCTCTACCGACTGAGCTAGCCAGGTACCTCAATGGTGAAATTGACATGGTTTGAATATCGTACATCCCAGTTTCTGCAAAATATGGTGATCAGTGAGAGTGTTGTTGATGGATCCTGTGGTGCAATCTGTTAGCGTGTTGTACTTATACCGCAGTATACAGCAATTAGATGACAAGGTTATGAGTTCAAGCCCCACCAGGAGCAAGTATTCTTCTTGAAGCCTCTGCCTGTCTATATCTTGTCCGGAAAATGATAATTTATTCAAGCCATTTAGGAGTACAATTCATTGGTAATAGGTATGTCATTGAGATGACAGGTCAGAGTGCAGGCAGAGATAGAATACAAATTCATAGCCTTCTGTATCACCAACTACGCAGGGTGGCAAGCCTGCTCGAAATTCCAAGCGGATGGTTGTTTGCGAAGTGAGTTGGTGCTTCGGCAGAGAAAATAATCACCCAACGTGGGGCTCGAACCCACGACCCTGAGTTTAAGAGTCTCATGCTCTACCGACTGAGCTAGCCAGGTACCCCAATGGTGATTTTGAGTTGGTTCGAATATCGTACATCCCAGTTTCTGCAAAACATGGTGATCAGTGCGTGTTGTTGACGGATCCTGTGGTGCAATCTGTTAGCGTGTTGTACTTATACAGCAGTATACAGCAATTAGATGACAAGGTTATGAGTTCAAGCCCCACCAGGAGCAAGTATTCTTCTTGAAGCCTCTGCCTGTCTATATCTTGTCCGGAAAATGATAATTTATTCAAGCCATTTAGGAGTACAATTCATTGGTAATAGGTATGTCATTGAGATGACAGGTCAGAGTGCAGGCAGAGATAGAATACAAATTCATAGCCTCCTGTATCACCAACTATGCAGGGTGGAAAGCCTGCTCGAAATTCCAAGCGGATGGTTGTTTGCGAAGTGAGTTGGTGCTTCGGCAGAGAAAATAATCACCCAACGTGGGGCTCGAACCCACGACCCTGAGATTAAGAGTCTCATGCTCTACCGACTGAGCTAGCCAGGTACCCCAATGGTGATTTTGAGTTGGTTCGAATATCGTACATCCCAGTTTCTGCAAAATATGGTGATCAGTGCGTGTTGTTGATGGATCCTGTGGTGCAATCTGTTAGCGTGTTGTACTTATACAGCAGTATACAGCAATTAGATGCGAAGGTTATGAGTTCAAGCCCCACCAGGAGCAAGTATTGTTCTTGAAGCCACTGCCTGTCTATTTCTTGTCCGGAAAATGATAATTTTTCAATCCATTTAGGAGTACAATTCATTGGTAATAGGTATGTCATTGAGATGACAGGTCAGAGTGCAGGCAGAGATAGAATACAAATTCATAGCCTTCTGTATCACCAACTACGCAGGGTGGCAAGCCTGCTCGAAATTCCAAGCGGATGGTTGTTTGCGAAGTGAGTTGGTGCTTCGGCAGAGAAAATAATCACCCAACGTGGGGCTCGAACCCACGACCCTGAGTTTAAGAGTCTCATGCTCTACCGACTGAGCTAGCCAGGTACCCCAATGGTGATTTTGAGTTGGTTCGAATATCGTACATCCCAGTTTCTGCAAAACATGGTGATCAGTGCGTGTTGTTGACGGATCCTGTGGTGCAATCTGTTAGCGTGTTGTACTTATACAGCAGTATACAGCAATTAGATGACAAGGTTATGAGTTCAAGCCCCACCAGGAGCAAGTATTCTTCTTGAAGCCTCTGCCTGTCTATATCTTGTCCGGAAAATGATAATTTATTCAAGCCATTTAGGAGTACAATTCATTGGTAATAGGTATGTCATTGAGATGACAGGTCAGAGTGCAGGCAGAGATAGAATACAAATTCATAGCCTCCTGTATCACCAACTATGCAGGGTGGAAAGCCTGCTCGAAATTCCAAGCGGATGGTTGTTTGCGAAGTGAGTTGGTGCTTCGGCAGAGAAAATAATCACCCAACGTGGGGCTCGAACCCACGACCCTGAGATTAAGAGTCTCATGCTCTACCGACTGAGCTAGCCAGGTACCCCAATGGTGATTTTGAGTTGGTTCGAATATCGTACATCCCAGTTTCTGCAAAATATGGTGATCAGTGCGTGTTGTTGATGGATCCTGTGGTGCAATCTGTTAGCGTGTTGTACTTATACAGCAGTATACAGCAATTAGATGCGAAGGTTATGAGTTCAAGCCCCACCAGGAGCAAGTATTGTTCTTGAAGCCACTGCCTGTCTATTTCTTGTCCGGAAAATGATAATTTTTCAATCCATTTAGGAGTACAATTCATTGGTAATAGGTATGTCATTCAGATGACAGGTCAGAGTGCAGGCAGAGCTAGAATACAAATTCATAGCCTTCTGTATCACCAACTATGCAGGGTAGCAAGCCTGCTCGAAATTCCAAGCGGATGGTTGTTTGCGAAGTGAGTTGGTGCTTCGGCAGAGAAAATAATCACCTAACGTGGGGCTCGAACCCACGACCCTGAGATTAAGAGTCTCATGCTCTACCGACTGAGCTAGCCAGGTACCTCAATGGTGAAATTGACATGGTTTGAATATCGTACATCCCAGTTTCTGCAAAATATGGTGATCAGTGAGAGTGTTGTTGATGGATCCTGTGGTGCAATCTGTTAGCGTGTTGTACTTATACCGCAGTATACAGCAATTAGATGACAAGGTTATGAGTTCAAGCCCCACCAGGAGCAAGTATTCTTCTTGAAGCCTCTGCCTGTCTATATCTTGTCCGGAAAATGATAATTTATTCAAGCCATTTAGGAGTACAATTCATTGGTAATAGGTATGTCATTGAGATGACAGGTCAGAGTGCAGGCAGAGATAGAATACAAATTCATAGCCTTCTGTATCACCAACTACGCAGGGTGGCAAGCCTGCTCGAAATTCCAAGCGGATGGTTGTTTGCGAAGTGAGTTGGTGCTTCGGCAGAGAAAATAATCACCTAACGTGGGGCTCGAACCCACGACCCTGAGATTAAGAGTCTCATGCTCTACCGACTGAGCTAGCCAGGTACCCCAATGGTGATTTTGAGTTGGTTCGAATATCGTACATCCCAGTTTCTGCAAAACATGGTGATCAGTGCGTGTTGTTGACGGATCCTGTGGTGCAATCTGTTAGCGTGTTGTACTTATACAGCAGTATACAGCAATTAGATGCGAAGGTTATGAGTTCAAGCCCCACCAGGAGCAAGTATTGTTCTTGAAGCCGCTGCCTGTCTATTTCTTGTCCGGAAAATGATAATTTTTCAATCCATTTAGGAGTACAATTCATTGGTAATAGGTATGTCATTGAGATGACAGGTCAGAGTGCAGGCAGAGATAGAATACAAAATTCATAGCCTTCTGTATCACCAGCTATGAAGGCTGGCAAGCCTGCTCGAAATTCCAAGCGGATGGCTGTTTGCGAATGAGTTGGTGCTTCGGCAGAGAAAATAGTCACCTAACGTGGGGCTCGAACCCACGACCCTGAGATTAAGAGTCTCATGCTCTACCGACTGAGCTAGCCAGGTACCCCAATGGTGATTTTGAGTTGGTTCGAATATCGTACATCCCAGTTTCTGCAAAACATGGTGATCAGTGCGTGTTGTTGACGGATCCTGTGGTGCAATCTGTTAGCGTGTTGTACTTATACAGCAGTATACAGCAATTAGATGCGAAGGTTATGAGTTCAAGCCCCACCAGGAGCAAGTATTGTTCTTGAAGCCGCTGCCTGTCTATTTCTTGTCCGGAAAATGATAATTTTTCAATCCATTTAGGAGTACAATTCATTGGTAATAGGTATGTCATTGAGATGACAGGTCAGAGTGCAGGCAGAGATAGAATACAAAATTCATAGTGTTCTGTATCACCAGCTATGAAGGCTGGCAAGCCTGCTCGAAATTCCAAGCGGATGGCTGTTTGCGAATGAGTTGGTGCTTCGGCAGAGAAAATAGTCACCTAACGTGGGGCTCGAACCCACGACCCTGAGATTAAGAGTCTCATGCTCTACCGACTGAGCTAGCCAGGTACCCCAATGGTGATTTTGAGTTGGTTCGAATATCGTACATCCCAGTTTCTGCAAAATATGGTGATCAGTGCGTGTTGTTGATGGATCCTGTGGTGCAATCTGTTAGCGTGTTGTACTTATACAGCAGTATACAGCAATTAGATGCGAAGGTTATGAGTTCAAGCCCCACCAGGAGCAAGTATTGTTCTTGAAGCCGCTGCCTGTCTATTTCTTGTCCGGAAAATGATAATTTTTCAATCCATTTAGGAGTACAATTCATTGGTAATAGGTATGTCATTCAGATGACAGGTCAGAGTGCAGGCAGAGCTAGAATACAAATTCATAGCCTTCTGTATCACCAACTATGCAGGGTAGCAAGCCTGCTCGAAATTCCAAGCGGATGGTTGTTTGCGAAGTGAGTTGGTGCTTCGGCAGAGAAAATAATCACCCAACGTGGGGCTCGAACCCACGACCCTGAGTTTAAGAGTCTCATGCTCTACCGACTGAGCTAGCCAGGTACCCCAATGGTGATTTTGAGTTGGTTCGAATATCGTACATCCCAGTTTCTGCAAAACATGGTGATCAGTGCGTGTTGTTGACGGATCCTGTGGTGCAATCTGTTAGCGTGTTGTACTTATACAGCAGTATACAGCAATTAGATGACAAGGTTATGAGTTCAAGCCCCACCAGGAGCAAGTATTCTTCTTGAAGCCTCTGCCTGTCTATATCTTGTCCGGAAAATGATAATTTATTCAAGCCATTTAGGAGTACAATTCATTGGTAATAGGTATGTCATTGAGATGACAGGTCAGAGTGCAGGCAGAGATAGAATACAAATTCATAGCCTCCTGTATCACCAACTATGCAGGGTGGAAAGCCTGCTCGAAATTCCAAGCGGATGGTTGTTTGCGAAGTGAGTTGGTGCTTCGGCAGAGAAAATAATCACCCAACGTGGGGCTCGAACCCACGACCCTGAGATTAAGAGTCTCATGCTCTACCGACTGAGCTAGCCAGGTACCCCAATGGTGATTTTGAGTTGGTTCGAATATCGTACATCCCAGTTTCTGCAAAATATGGTGATCAGTGCGTGTTGTTGATGGATCCTGTGGTGCAATCTGTTAGCGTGTTGTACTTATACAGCAGTATACAGCAATTAGATGCGAAGGTTATGAGTTCAAGCCCCACCAGGAGCAAGTATTGTTCTTGAAGCCGCTGCCTGTCTATTTCTTGTCCGGAAAATGATAATTTTTCAATCCATTTAGGAGTACAATTCATTGGTAATAGGTATGTCATTCAGATGACAGGTCAGAGTGCAGGCAGAGCTAGAATACAAATTCATAGCCTTCTGTATCACCAACTATGCAGGGTAGCAAGCCTGCTCGAAATTCCAAGCGGATGGTTGTTTGCGAAGTGAGTTGGTGCTTCGGCAGAGAAAATAATCACCTAACGTGGGGCTCGAACCCACGACCCTGAGATTAAGAGTCTCATGCTCTACCGACTGAGCTAGCCAGGTACCTCAATGGTGAAATTGACATGGTTCGAATATCGTACATCCCAGTTTCTGCAAAATATGGTGATCAGTGCGTGTTGTTGATGGATCCTGTGGTGCAATCTGTTAGCGTGTTGTACTTATACAGCAGTATACAGCAATTAGATGCGAAGGTTATGAGTTCAAGCCCCACCAGGAGCAAGTATTGTTCTTGAAGCCGCTGCCTGTCTATTTCTTGTCCGGAAAATGATAATTTTTCAATCCATTTAGGAGTACAATTCATTGGTAATAGGTATGTCATTCAGATGACAGGTCAGAGTGCAGGCAGAGCTAGAATACAAATTCATAGCCTTCTGTATCACCAACTATGCAGGGTAGCAAGCCTGCTCGAAATTCCAAGCGGATGGTTGTTTGCGAAGTGAGTTGGTGCTTCGGCAGAGAAAATAATCACCTAACGTGGGGCTCGAACCCACGACCCTGAGATTAAGAGTCCCATGCTCTACCAACTGAGCTAGCCAGGTACCTCAATGGTGATATTGACTTGGTTTGAATATCGTACATCCCAGTTTCTGCAAAATATGGTGATCAGTGAGAGTGTTGTTGATGGATCCTGTGGTGCAATCTGTTAGCGTGTTGTACTTATACAGCAGTATACAGCAATTAGATGACAAGGTTATGAGTTCAAGCCCCACCAGGAGCAAGTATTCTTCTTGAAGCCTCTGCCTGTCTATATCTTGTCCGGAAAATGATAATTTATTCAAGCCATTTAGGAGTACAATTCATTGGTAATAGGTATGTCATTGAGATGACAGGTCAGAGTGCAGGCAGAGATAGAATACAAATTCATAGCCTCCTGTATCACCAACTATGCAGGGTGGCAAGCCTGCTCGAAATTCCAAGCGGATGGTTGTTTGCGAAGTGAGTTGGTGCTTCGGCAGAGAAAATAATCACCCAACGTGGGGCTCGAACCCACGACCCTGAGCTTAAGAGTCTCATGCTCTACCGACTGAGCTAGCCAGGTACCCCAATGGTGATTTTGAGTTGGTTCGAATATCGTACATCCCAGTTTCTGCAAAACATGGTGATCAGTGCGTGTTGTTGACGGATCCTGTGGTGCAATCTGTTAGCGTGTTGTACTTATACAGCAGTATACAGCAATTAGATGACAAGGTTATGAGTTCAAGCCCCACCAGGAGCAAGTATTCTTCTTGAAGCCTCTGCCTGTCTATATCTTGTCCGGAAAATGATAATTTATTCAAGCCATTTAGGAGTACAATTCATTGGTAATAGGTATGTCATTGAGATGACAGGTCAGAGTGCAGGCAGAGATAGAATACAAATTCATAGCCTCCTGTATCACCAACTATGCAGGGTGGAAAGCCTGCTCGAAATTCCAAGCGGATGGTTGTTTGCGAAGTGAGTTGGTGCTTCGGCAGAGAAAATAATCACCCAACGTGGGGCTCGAACCCACGACCCTGAGATTAAGAGTCTCATGCTCTACCGACTGAGCTAGCCAGGTACCCCAATGGTGATTTTGAGTTGGTTCGAATATCGTACATCCCAGTTTCTGCAAAATATGGTGATCAGTGCGTGTTGTTGATGGATCCTGTGGTGCAATCTGTTAGCGTGTTGTACTTATACAGCAGTATACAGCAATTAGATGCGAAGGTTATGAGTTCAAGCCCCACCAGGAGCAAGTATTGTTCTTGAAGCCGCTGCCTGTCTATTTCTTGTCCGGAAAATGATAATTTTTCAATCCATTTAGGAGTACAATTCATTGGTAATAGGTATGTCATTCAGATGACAGGTCAGAGTGCAGGCAGAGCTAGAATACAAATTCATAGCCTTCTGTATCACCAACTATGCAGGGTAGCAAGCCTGCTCGAAATTCCAAGCGGATGGTTGTTTGCGAAGTGAGTTGGTGCTTCGGCAGAGAAAATAATCACCTAACGTGGGGCTCGAACCCACGACCCTGAGATTAAGAGTCTCATGCTCTACCGACTGAGCTAGCCAGGTACCTCAATGGTGAAATTGACATGGTTTGAATATCGTACATCCCAGTTTCTGCAAAATATGGTGATCAGTGAGAGTGTTGTTGATGGATCCTGTGGTGCAATCTGTTAGCGTGTTGTACTTATACAGCAGTATACAGCAATTAGATGACAAGGTTATGAGTTCAAGCCCCACCAGGAGCAAGTATTCTTCTTGAAGCCTCTGCCTGTCTATATCTTGTCCGGAAAATGATAATTTATTCAAGCCATTTAGGAGTACAATTCATTGGTAATAGGTATGTCATTGAGATGACAGGTCAGAGTGCAGGCAGAGATAGAATACAAATTCATAGCCTCCTGTATCACCAACTATGCAGGGTGGCAAGCCTGCTCGAAATTCCAAGCGGATGGTTGTTTGCGAAGTGAGTTGGTGCTTCGGCAGAGAAAATAATCACCCAACGTGGGGCTCGAACCCACGACCCTGAGCTTAAGAGTCTCATGCTCTACCGACTGAGCTAGCCAGGTACCCCAATGGTGATTTTGAGTTGGTTCGAATATCGTACATCCCAGTTTCTGCAAAACATGGTGATCAGTGCGTGTTGTTGACGGATCCTGTGGTGCAATCTGTTAGCGTGTTGTACTTATACAGCAGTATACAGCAATTAGATGACAAGGTTATGAGTTCAAGCCCCACCAGGAGCAAGTATTCTTCTTGAAGCCTCTGCCTGTCTATATCTTGTCCGGAAAATGATAATTTATTCAAGCCATTTAGGAGTACAATTCATTGGTAATAGGTATGTCATTGAGATGACAGGTCAGAGTGCAGGCAGAGATAGAATACAAATTCATAGCCTCCTGTATCACCAACTATGCAGGGTGGAAAGCCTGCTCGAAATTCCAAGCGGATGGTTGTTTGCGAAGTGAGTTGGTGCTTCGGCAGAGAAAATAATCACCCAACGTGGGGCTCGAACCCACGACCCTGAGATTAAGAGTCTCATGCTCTACCGACTGAGCTAGCCAGGTACCCCAATGGTGATTTTGAGTTGGTTCGAATATCGTACATCCCAGTTTCTGCAAAATATGGTGATCAGTGCGTGTTGTTGATGGATCCTGTGGTGCAATCTGTTAGCGTGTTGTACTTATACAGCAGTATACAGCAATTAGATGCGAAGGTTATGAGTTCAAGCCCCACCAGGAGCAAGTATTGTTCTTGAAGCCGCTGCCTGTCTATTTCTTGTCCGGAAAATGATAATTTTTCAATCCATTTAGGAGTACAATTCATTGGTAATAGGTATGTCATTCAGATGACAGGTCAGAGTGCAGGCAGAGCTAGAATACAAATTCATAGCCTTCTGTATCACCAACTATGCAGGGTAGCAAGCCTGCTCGAAATTCCAAGCGGATGGTTGTTTGCGAAGTGAGTTGGTGCTTCGGCAGAGAAAATAATCACCTAACGTGGGGCTCGAACCCACGACCCTGAGATTAAGAGTCTCATGCTCTACCGACTGAGCTAGCCAGGTACCTCAATGGTGAAATTGACATGGTTTGAATATCGTACATCCCAGTTTCTGCAAAATATGGTGATCAGTGAGAGTGTTGTTGATGGATCCTGTGGTGCAATCTGTTAGCGTGTTGTACTTATACCGCAGTATACAGCAATTAGATGACAAGGTTATGAGTTCAAGCCCCACCAGGAGCAAGTATTCTTCTTGAAGCCTCTGCCTGTCTATATCTTGTCCGGAAAATGATAATTTATTCAAGCCATTTAGGAGTACAATTCATTGGTAATAGGTATGTCATTGAGATGACAGGTCAGAGTGCAGGCAGAGATAGAATACAAATTCATAGCCTCCTGTATCACCAACTATGCAGGGTGGCAAGCCTGCTCGAAATTCCAAGCGGATGGTTGTTTGCGAAGTGAGTTGGTGCTTCGGCAGAGAAAATAATCACCTAACGTGGGGCTCGAACCCACGACCCTGAGATTAAGAGTCTCATGTTCTACCGACTGAGCTAGCCAGGTACCCCAATGGTGATTTTGAGTTGGTTCGAATATCGTACATCCCAGTTTCTGCAAAACATGGTGATCAGTGCGTGTTGTTGACGGATCCTGTGGTGCAATCTGTTAGCGTGTTGTACTTATACAGCAGTATACAGCAATTAGATGACAAGGTTATGAGTTCAAGCCCCACCAGGAGCAAGTATTGTTCTTGAAGCCGCTGCCTGTCTATTTCTTGTCCGGAAAATGATAATTTTTCAATCCATTTAGGAGTACAATTCATTGGTAATAGGTATGTCATTGAGATGACAGGTCAGAGTGCAGGCAGAGATAGAATACAAATTCATAGCCTTCTGTATCACCAACTATGCAGGGTAGCAAGCCTGCTCGAAATTCCAAGCGGATGGTTGTTTGCGAAGTGAGTTGGTGCTTCGGCAGAGAAAATAATCACCTAACGTGGGGCTCGAACCCACGACCCTGAGATTAAGAGTCTCATGCTCTACCGACTGAGCTAGCCAGGTACCTCAATGGTGATATTGACTTGGTTTGAATATCGTACATCCCAGTTTCTGCAAAATATGGTGATCAGTGAGAGTGTTGTTGATGGATCCTGTGGTGCAATCTGTTAGCGTGTTGTACTTATACAGCAGTATACAGCAATTAGATGACAAGGTTATGAGTTCAAGCCCCACCAGGAGCAAGTATTCTTCTTGAAGCCTCTGCCTGTCTATATCTTGTCCGGAAAATGATAATTTATTCAAGCCATTTAGGAGTACAATTCATTGGTAATAGGTATGTCATTGAGATGACAGGTCAGAGTGCAGGCAGAGATAGAATACAAATTCATAGCCTTCTGTATCACCAACTATGCAGGGTGGCAAGCCTGCTCGAAATTCCAAGCGGATGGTTGTTTGCGAAGTGAGTTGGTGCTTCGGCAGAGAAAATAATCACCCAACGTGGGGCTCGAACCCACGACCCTGAGATTAAGAGTCTCATGCTCTACCGACTGAGCTAGCCAGGTACCCCAATGATGATTTTGAGTTGGTTCGAATATCGTACATCCCAGTTTCTGCAAAATATGGTGATCAGTGCGTGTTGTTGATGGACCCTGTGGTGCAATCTGTTAGCGTGTTGTACTTATACAGCAGTATACAGCAATTAGATGCGAAGGTTATGAGTTCAAGCCCCACCAGGAGCAAGTATTCTTCTTGCCTGTCTATAAATGATAATTTATTCAATCCATTTAGGAGTACAATTCATTGGTAATAGGTATGTCATTGAGATGACAGGTCAGAGTGCAGGCAGAGATAGAATACAAATTCATAGCCTTCTGTATCACCAGCTATGCAGCGTGGCAAGCTTGCTCGAAATTCCGTGCGGATGGTTGTTTGCGAAGTGAGTTGGTGCTTCGGCAGAGAAAATAATCACCTAACGTGCGGCTCGAACCCACGACCCTGAGATTAAGAGTCTCATGCTCTACCGACTGAGCTAGCCAGGTACCTCAATAGTATTTTTGACTTGGTACGAATATCGTACAGCCCAGTTTCTGCAAAATATGGTGATCAGTGAGAGTGTTGTTGATGGATCCTGTGGTGCAATCTGTTAGCGTGTTGTACTTATACAGCAGTATACAGCAATTAGATGACAAGGTTATGAGTTCAAGCCCCACCAGTTGCAAGTATTCTTCTTGAACCCTCTGCCTGTCTATTTCTTGTCCGGAAAATGATATTTTTTCAATCCATTTAGGAGTACATTTCATCGGTAATAGGCATGTCATTGAGATGACAGGTCAGAGTGCAGGCAGAGATAGAATACAAATTCATAGCCTTCTGTATCACCAACTATGCAGTGTGGCAAGCTTGCTCGAAATTCCAATCGGATGGTTGTTTGCGAAGTGAGTTGGTGCTTCGGCAGAGAAAATAATCACTTAACGTGGGGCTCGAACCCACGACCCTGAGATTAAGAGTCTCATGCTCTACCGACTGAGCTAGCCAGGTACCTCAATGGTGATTTTGAGTTGGTTCGAATATCGTACATCCCAGTTTCTGCAAAATATGGTGATCAGTGAGTGTTGTTGATGGATCCTGTCGTGCAATCTGTTAGCGTGTTGTACTTATACAGCAGTATACAGCAATTAGATGACAAGTTTATGAGTTCAAGCCCCACCAGGAGCAAGTATTGTTCTTGAAGCCGCTGCCTGTCTATTTCTTGTCCGGAAAATGATCATTTATTCAAGCCATTTAGGAGTACAATTCATTGGTAATAGGTATGTCATTGAGATGACAGGTCAGAGTGCAGGCAGAGATAGAATACAAATTCATAGCCTTCTGTATCACCAACTATGCAGGGTGGCAAGCCTGCTCGAAATTCCAAGCGGATGGTTGTTTGCGAAGTGAGTTGGTGCTTCGGCAGAGAAAATAATCAATCAATCAATAACCATTGTTGATGGATCCTGTGGTGCAATCTGTTAGCGTGTTGTACTTATACAGCAGTATACAGCAATTAGATGACAAGGTTATGAGTTCAAGCCCCACCAGGAGCAAGTATTCTTCTTGCCTGTCTATAAATGATAATTTATTCAATCCATTTAGGAGTACAATTCATTGGTAATAGGTATGTCATTGAGATGACAGGTCAGAGTGCAGGCAGAGATAGAATACAAATTCATAGCCTTCTGTATCACCAACTATGCAGGGAGGCAAGCCTGCTCGAAATTCCAAGCGGATGGCTGTTTACGAAGGCAGAGAAAATAGGCAGAGAAAATAGTTACCAAACGTGGGGCTCGAACACACAACCCTGAGATTAAGAGTCTCATCCTCTACCGACTGAGCTAGACAGTTACCTGATTTTGTCTGAATATCGTACAGCTCCGTTTCTGCAAAATATGATGATCAGTGAGATTGTTTGTTAATGGATCCTGTGGTGCAATTGTAACCAATGTCAAATTGCTTGCTAGTCAGCGGTGGTGCGTGCTAATAGCGTAACAATTGGTGACGTCACTTGCTCTGAGACCTTGAAGTAGTGGTTCCCCTTGCCCTGCAAGGGCCGAAGCTTTTAGGGAGCAATTGGTAACGATGCTTTGAGTGGGACTGTTGATGTGTGCAGAGGATCCCTGGTTCACACCCGGGTAGGGGCGAGGGGACGGATTAAAGTTATACTGTTACATTGATGCTGTTGACCCGGATCACAGGTTGATATTACTATCACCTACCCTCCAGTATTTATAGTTCTGGGACTGAGTACTGATAGAACCATCACCTACCCTACAGTATTTATAGTTCTGGGACTGAGTACTGATAGAACCATCACCTACCCTACAGTATTTATAGTTCTGGGACTAAGTACTGATAGAACCATCACCTACCCTACAGTATTTATAGTTCTGGGACTGAGTACTGATAGAACCATCACCTACCCTCCAGTATTTATAGTTCTGGGACTGAGTACTGATAGAACCATCACCTACCCTCCAGTATTTATAGTTCTGGGACTGAGTACTGATAGAACCATCACCTACCCTCCAGTATTTATAGTTCTGGGACTGAGTACTGATAGAACCATCACCTACCCTCCAGTATTTATAGTTCTGGGACGGAGTACTGATAGAACCATCACCTACCCTCCAGTATTTATAGTTCTGGGACTGAGTACTGATAGAACCATCACCTACCCTACAGTATGTATAGTTCTGGGACTGAGTACTGATAGAACCATCACCTACCCTCCAGTATTTATAGTTCTGGGACTAAGTACTGATAGAACCATCACCTACCCTCCAGTATTTATAGTTCTGGGACTGAGTACTGATAGAACCATCACCTACCCTCCAGTATTTATAGTTCTAGGACTGAGTACTGATAGAACCATCACCTACCCTCCAGTATTTATAGTTCTGGGACTGAGTACTGATAGAGCCATCACCTACCCTCCAGTATTTATAGTTCTGGGACTAAGTACTGATAGAACCATCACCTACCCTCCAGTATTTATAGTTCTGGGACTGAGTACTGATAGAACCATCACCTACCCTCCAGTATTTATAGTTCTAGGACTGAGTACTGATAGAACCATCACCTACCCTCCAGTATTTATAGTTCTGGGACTGAGTACTGATAGAGCCATCACCTACCCTCCAGTATTTATAGTTCTGGGACTAAGTACTGATAGAACCATCACCTACCCTACAGTATTTATAGTTCTGGGACTAAGTACTGATAGAACCAACTGGGTTCCTGACTGACTGACTGAAACAATAGACTGACTGTCTGTCCTGATGTCACGTTATTATTAACATTATGATAATAACATTATGATCAAAACAGTATGATCTCTGTGCTCCAATGGGAGTCTGGGTGGAGGATCCCCCCTGACCATCAGACCAATTAAATCTGCTCTCCACCAGGTCTGACCCCTCCGCCCATGAATATTCAGGAGGCAGAAGGCAAATGAAACCACCGCGGACACACAGTCGTGCACAACACACACACACGCACACGCACACACACACACACGTGCACGTGCACAACAAAGAGGTTGGGGGAGAACAAAGGAGGGAGGAACGTAGCCTCTCTCTTCCTCTCATCTCCTCTCCTTTCCTCTCCTCTCCTCAGCCCCTTCCCTCCTGTCTTCCCTCTGCCTCCTCCCCCCTCTCCTCCTCACCTCTCCTCTCCTCTCCTTTCCTCTCCTTTCCTCTCCTGGCCCCTCCTCAGCCCCTTCCCTCCTGTCTTCCCTCTGCCTCCTCCCCACTCCTCCCCCTCCTCTCCCCTCCTCTACTCTCCTCTCTTTTCCTCACTTCTGAAGGAGAACCAACACGGATGTCATCAGATCTAACACCATCACACTGAGAGGACAGAGGTTGAGTCTGAAATGATACCCTATCTAGCACTGTGGGCCCTTCCTTCATAGAGCACTGTGGGCCCTTCCTTTATAGAGCACTGTGGGCCCTTCCTTTTTAGAGCACTATGGGCCCTTCCTTCATAGAGCACTGTGGGCCCTTCCTTTATAGAGCACTGTGGGCCCTTCCTTTATAGAGCACTATGGGCCCTTCCTTTATAGAGCACTGTGGGCCCTTCCTTTCTAGAGCACTATGGGCCCTTCCTTCATAGAGCACTGTGGGCCCTTCCTTTATAGAGCACTGTGGGCCCTTCCTTTATAGAGCACTATGGGCCCTTCCTTCATAGAGCACTGTGGGCCCTTCCTTTATAGAGCACTGTGGGCCCTTCCTTCATAGAGCACTATGGGCCCTTCCTTCATAGAGCACTGTGGGCCCTTCCTTTATAGAGCACTGTGGGCCCTTCCTTTATAGAGCACTATGGGCCCTTCCTTCATAGAGCACTGTGGGCCCTTCCTTTATAGAGCACTGTGGGCCCTTCCTTCATAGAGCACTATGGGCCCTTCCTTCATAGAGCACTGTGGGCCCTTCCGTTATAGAGCACTGTGGGCCCTTCCTTCATAGAGCACTATGGGCCCTTCCTTCATAGAGCACTGTGGGCCCTTCCTTTATAGAGCACTGTGGGCCCTTCCTTTATAGAGCACTATGGGCCCTTCCTTCATAGAGCACTGTGGGCCCTTCCTTTATAGAGCACTATGGGCCCTTCCTTTATAGAGCACTGTGGGCCCTTCCTTCATAGAGCACTGTGGGCCCTTCCTTCATAGAGCACTGTGGGCCCTTCCTTCATAGAGCACTGTGGGCCCTTCCTTTCTAGAGAATTAAAACAAGTCCTGCAGCAACAGAACATGTGAATCATTATGTGGATTATAATTAATGGACCTTCTTGAAGGGGTTGATATATAATGTTATTTAAGGCAAGTTTCAAAGTGGAAATGTCTTTAGAAGCATTTAAAAAAAACTCAAATACACTACTGCATTTCCTGCTGTGCACCACAACACATCAGGAGGGCCATAATCTCTGAATAAAAACCCTCAGAGCCTGTAAAATACACAGAGTCTCCCATTTAAAAAACCCCAGACAGGAGAGTAGAGAAGAGGATGTGTGTCGGTATGAAGCATTCATTTATTCAGTAAATAGTGGTGCTCTGGAAACAGCAGCTCCTCCTCAGGGGCAGAGACCCCATCAATATTAGATGAAGCAAGGGAACACCCTACAGACAGGAGACTGGTGAAACTGGCCAGAGACCCCGTCGTCAGAGGAACACCCTACAGACAGGAGACTGGTGAAACTGGCCAGAGACCCCGTCGTCAGACAGGAGACTGGTGAAACTGGCCAGAGGAACACCCTACAGACAGGAGACTGGTGAAACTGGCCAGAGACCCCGTCGTCAGACAGGAGACTGGTGAAACTGGCCAGAGACCCCGTCGTCAGAGGAACACCCTACAGACAGGAGACTGGTGAAACTGGCCAGAGACCCCGTCGTCAGACAGGAGACTGGTGAAACTGGCCAGAGACCCCGTCGTCAGACAGGAGACTGGTGAAACTGGCCAGAGACCCCGTCGTCAGACAGGAGACTGGTGAAACTGGCCAGAGACCCCGTCGTCAGACAGGAGACTGGTGAAACTGGCCAGAGACCCCGTCGTCAGACAGGAGACTGGTGAAACTGGCCAGAGACCCCGTCGTCAGACAGGAGACTGGTGAAACTGGCCAGAGACCCCGTCGTCAGACAGGAGACTGGTGAAACTGGCCAGAGACCCCGTCGTCAGACAGGAGACTGGTGAAACTGGCCAGAGACCCCGTCGTCAGACAGGAGACTGACAGGAAAATAGTAACAGCTCCCATTGCATAAAGATATTATACTATATATATTAAACCAAATTAAACTATATTAGCTAAGCTATATTTTTCTAAATATAATTGTAATTCGTAATTCTTTCATATTATATTTATTATTGTATGTCTATACTAAATATAATATATTTTAATCATAATTTGTTTAACAATGAATCAAGTAAAGAAATCCTGCATCCACAACACTAAATTTGGGGATTTTATACAAGAAGGGAACAAGACGGATTGGATAT
Organism: Oncorhynchus mykiss; assembly: GCF_057628025.1. Lineage (NCBI taxonomy): Eukaryota > Metazoa > Chordata > Actinopteri > Salmoniformes > Salmonidae > Oncorhynchus > Oncorhynchus mykiss. Next base: position 2,256,258 of record NC_143024.1, on the reverse strand, counting down.
CTTTATCAAATGAGTTATAAAGTGCTGTCTTCATAGATGGTGGAGCGGTGTCAAGCCCGCGGGGTGCAGGGGGTCTTCTTGTAAATATAAAACATCTTTGGTCTTCATGTCTTCTTGTCAGTACAGACTTGGGGGGGGGGGGGCTTGTATCCTGGCAACGCGCCATTGTCTCCACATGGTGCAGGGAGAGGCCGGCCCTCAGAGGAGAGACAATCTACTGTAGCCAAGGTGGAGGGAGTGAAACGGTATGACAGACACACACTAATGTTAGGAACACTCTGTTTCCTTCCTGCTCCTCTCTGCCATGATGCATCTCCATCTCTGGTCACTCCTGGGTTCCTCCATGTTGTCTGATGACATGTACAGTACATGGGCTGATAACAGAGGCAGACTACAGTACATGGGCTGATAGCAGAGGCAGACTACAGTACATGGGCTGATAACAGAGGCAGACTACAGTACATGGGCTGATAGCAGAGGCAGACTATGGTACATGGGCTGATAACAGAGGCAGACTACAGTACATGGGCTGATAGCAGAGGCAGACTACAGTACATGGGCTGATAGCAGAGGCAGACTACAGTACATGGGCTGATAACAGAGGCAGACTACAGTACATGGGCTGATAACAGAGGCAGACTACAGTACATGGGCTGATAACAGAGGCAGACTACAGTACATGGGCTGATAGCAGAGGCAGACTACAGTACATGGGCTGATAGCAGAGGCAGACTACAGTACATGGTCAGATATCAGAGGTAGACTATGGTACATGGGCTGATATCAGAGGCAGACTATAGTGATGGTCATGGGCTGATGGTACATGGGCTGATATCAGAGGCAGACTATAGTGATGGTCAGATATCAGAGGCAGACAACAGTGATGGTCAGATATCAGAGGCAGACTACAGTACATGGGCTGATAACAGAGGCAGACTACAGTACATGGGCTGATAACAGAGGCAGACTACAGTACATGGGCTGATAACAGAGGCAGACTACAGTACATGGGCTGATAGCAGAGGCAGACTACAGTACATGGGCTGATAGCAGAGGCAGACTACAGTACATGGTCAGATATCAGAGGTAGACTATGGTACATGGGCTGATATCAGAGGCAGACTATAGTGATGGTCAGATATCAGAGGCAGACAACAGTGATGGTCAGATATCAGAGGCAGACTACAGTGATGGTCAGATATCAGAGGCAGACTACAGTGATGGTCAGATATCAGAGGCAGACTACAGTGATGGTCAGATATCAGAGGCAGACTACAGTGATGGTCAGATATCAGAGGCAGACTACGGCGATGGTCAGATATCAGAGGCAGACTACGGTGATGGTCAGATATCAGAGGCAGACTACGGTGATGGTCAGATATCAGAGGCAGACTACGGCGATGGTCAGATATCAGAGGCAGACAACAGTGATGGTCAGATATCAGAGGCAGACAACAGTGATGGTCAGATATCAGAGGCAGACTACGGCGATGGTCAGATATCAGAGGCAGACTACAGTGATGGTCAGATATCAGAGGCAGACTACGGCGATGGTCAGATATCAGAGGCAGACTACGGTGATGGTCAGATATCAGAGGCAGACTACAGTGATGGTCAGATATCAGAGGCAGACTACGGCGATGGTCAGATATCAGAGGCAGACTACGGTGATGGTCAGATATCAGAGGCAGACTACGGTGATGGTCAGATATCAGAGGCAGACTACGGCGATGGTCAGATATCAGAGGCAGACAACAGTGATGGTCAGATATCAGAGGCAGACAACAGTGATGGTCAGATATCAGAGGCAGACTACGGTGATGGTCAGATATCAGAGGCAGACTACGGCGATGGTCAGATATCAGAGGCAGACTACGGCGATGGTCAGATATCAAAGGCAGAATGCGGTTTGATGATCATACGTATGGTGATGGTTATATATCATATACCTGCCTCCCCCCTCTAACCAATAGGCTACCTGCCTCCCCCTCTAACCAATGGGCTACCTGCCTCCCCCTCTAACCAATGGGCTACCTGCCTCCCCCTCTAACCAATAGGCTACCTGCCTCCCCCCTCTAACCACTAGGCTACCTGCCTCCCCCCTCTAACCACTAGGCTACCTGACTCCCCCCTCTAACCACTAGGCTACCTGACTCCCCCCTCTAACCACTAGGCTACCTGACTCCCCCCTCTAACCACTAGGCTACCTGCCTCCCCCCTCTAACCACTAGGCTACCTGCCTCCCCCCTCTAACCACTAGGCTACCTGCCTCCCCCCTCTAACCACTAGGCTACCTGCCTCCCCCCTCTAACCACTAGACTACCTGCCTCCCCCCTCTAACCACTAGGCTACCTGCCTCCCCCCTTGTAGCCAAATTAAACATAGTTAGTTGATTGGATAAATAACAGTCTTCAGGTGAATGTTAAAAGTCAGTATGACTCAGGGGTTCGGTCCCATCCTGCTGTTGGACCTGGACCAGTTTGCTGTGAGACATCAGAGATCGTTTGTCACACCCTGACCTTAGAGAGACGTTTTATTTCTCTATTTGGTTAGGTCAGGGTGTGATTTTGGGTGGGCATTCTATGTTGTCTGTTTCTTTGTTTTTGGCCGAGTATAGGTTCCCAATCAGAGGCAGCTGTCTATCGTTGTCTCTATTTGGGAATCGTACTTAGGCAGCCCTTTTTCCCACTTTCTGTTGTGGGATCTTGTTTTTGTTAGTTGCTGGTTTAGCGCTACAATACTTTACGTGTCGTTTATCTTTCTTGGTTTTTTTTGGAGTTCATTTGAATAATTTTCAAAATGCACGCCTACCACGCTGCATCTTGGTCTCCTACCACGCTGCACCTTGGTCTCCTACCACGCTGCACCTTGGTCTCCTACCACGCTGCACCTTGGTCTCCTACCACGCTGCACCTTGGTCTGCTACCACGCTGCACCTTGGTCTCGTTCCGACGACAGCCGTAACGCCGTTAAACACCGACATTCTGTCTGCTGTTCAGGTAATATGAATACTGAACTGTGCAGCTGCTCAAACTAACTCATTAGATGTCATTATTTTGCTTACATATGAATAATCACCTCACAGGCAGGAGATTCCTACATTCATTCATAATGAGGCAGGAAACTCTTCACATGATCACATCTCTGCTAAAAGCAAACGATACACATTTTTCATATAATTTGCACAACAAAAAAAAAGCATTTTGCCTGGGTACCACTTTGAGATCAGCAGTTTCCTGAGTCCTAAGTGTGTAGTAATTTCAGTGATTAAATACTTGACAAAAGGCTCCCAGAATGCCCCTGTACTCAACTAGCAATGTCCACCTTGGACAAATAGGAAATATTGTTTGTGCTACAGAGAGATTGTGGAGATGGATCTAGCTAATGGAATTACATGTGTGTGTTGGCCTCTGGTTGTAAGTGCTGCTGCTTGCAGGCTGACTGACTGGGTGGCTGACTGACTTGCTGGCTACCTGGCTGGCTAACTGTCTGGCTGACTGACTTGCTGGCTGGTTGGCATGCTAGTTATTGGAGCTGTGGATATGAAAGCCTCTCTCTGCCTCACAGCCTCTTGGGTCAGGCTAATTAAAATTAGAATGGCTTCGCAGTCAGATGCAGATGACTTTAATGGGGGAGAGTTGGAGCTGGGGGAGGAGGGGGAAGGGAGTTGGAGCTGGGGGAGGAGGGGGAAGGGAGTTGGAGCTGAGGTAGGAGGGGAGAGGGGGAAGGGAGTTGGAGCTGGGCTGGGGGGGGCGGAGGGGAGAGCGGGAATTGAGCTGGGCTGGGGGAGAGGGGGAGGAGGAGGAGAGAGGGGGAGATGGAGCTGGGCTGGGGGAGAGGGGGAGGGAGAAGAGGAGAGAGGGGGGAGGAGGAGAGGGGGGGGGAAGAGGAGAAAGGGGGGGAAGGGAGTTGGAGCTGAGCTGGGCTGGGGGAAGGGAGTTGGAGCTGGGCGAGGAGGGGAGGGGAGAGGGGGAAGGGAGTTGGAGCTGGGCTGGGGGAGAGGGGGAGGGGGAGGAGGGGAGAGGGGGAAGGGAGTTGGAGCTGGGGGAGGAGGGGAGAGTGGGAGGGAGTTGGAGGTGGAGAGAGAGGGGGGAGGAGGAGAGAGGGGGGAGGAGGGGAGAGGGGGGAAGAGGAGAAAGGGGGGGGAGGGAGTTGGAGCTGGGCTGGGGGAGAGGGGGGAGGAGGAGAGAGGGGGAGGGAGATGGAGCTGGGCTGGGTGAGAGGGGGAGGGCGATGGTGCTGGACTGGGAGATTTTGTATGAGAGAGGGGGGAGGAGATATGGGGTCTGAGAGAGGTGGAGGAGATATGGGGTCTGAGAGAGGGGGGAGGAGAGCACAGGAGGCTGGTGCCTTAATTGGGGAGGACGGGCTCGTGGTAATGGAGCGGAATCAGTGGAATGGTATCAAACACATCAAAACACGTGGTTTCCATGGTTTCTAGGTGTTTGATGACATTCCATTTGCTCCCTTCTGGCCGTTATTATGAGCCGTTCTCCCCTCAGCAGCCTCCTGTGGAGGAGAGTGGGGAGGGAGATGGAACTGGACTGAGGGAGAGGGGGGAGGAGAGGGGGAGGGAGATGGACCGGGGCTGGGGGAGAGGGGGGAGGAGGAGACAGTGGGGAGGAGAGGGGGAGGAGGAGACAGTGGGGAGGAGAGGGGGAGGGAGATGGAGCAGGGCTGGGGGAGAGGGAAGAGTGGGGAGGGGAGGAGAGATGGAGCGGGGTCTGGGGAGAGTGGGGATGAGGGGAGGAGAGGGGCTGGGGAGATGGAGGGGGGCTGGGGGAGATGGGGGAGGGAGATGGAGCGGGTCTGGGGAGAGTGGGGATGAGGGGAGGAGAGGGGCTGGGGAGATGGAGGGGGGCTGGGGGAGATGGGGGAGGAGAGGGGGAGGGAGATGGAGCGGGTCTGGGGAGAGTGGGGATGATGGGAGGAGAGGGGGAGGGAGATGGAGCGGGTCTGGGGAGAGTGGGGATGATGGGAGGAGAGGGGGAGGGAGATGGAGCGGGTCTGGGGAGAGTGGGGATGATGGGAGGAGAGGGGGAGGGGATATGGAGCAGGGGGAATCAAGGGAGACAAGAGAGGAGGATGGGGAAGAGATGGAAGCACACAAAATTAAATTAGCATTTTTTGAAGAAAGTAAAGTGTGTGTATCACATTTTATTTAACCAGGAAAATAAGAACAAATTCTTCCACTGATGCCCTGGCAAGAGGCCTCCTGTGGGGACGGTGGCAGGGATAACAGACCAAACGGATAACACAGACAGAAGACTGGCAACAGCACAAATACACCAGCAAACAGACAGGGGATCTGTGTGTGTGCATGTAGGCGTCGGAGGTGTGTGTGTGTGTGTGTGTGTGTGTATGTGTGTGTGTGTGTGTGTGCACGCGCATGTAGGCGTGGGTGGTGTGTGTGTGTGTGTGTGTGTGTGTGTGTGTGTGTGTGTGTGTGTGTGTGTGGGTGGTGTGTGTGTGTGTGTGTGTGTGTGTGTGTGTGTGTGTGTGTGCATGTAGGCGTGGGTGGTGTGTGTGTGTGTGTGTGTGCGTCGGAGGTGTGTGTGTGTGTGTGTATGTGTGTGCATGTAGGCGTGGGTGGTGTGTGTGTGTGTGTGTGTGTGCCTGTGTGTGTGCATGTAGGCGTGGGTGGTGTGTGTGTGTGTGTGCCATGCTCTTCTGGGTCTGGATGAGAAGCTTATCTTCACTCAAAGCCCTTCAGCCTGACAAGAACAGCATTTAGACCCTTCAGTCTGACAAGGACAGCGTTTAGACTCTTCAGTCTGACAAGGACAGCATTTAGACCCTTCAGCCTGACAAGGACAGCGTTTAGACTCTTCAGTCTGACAAGGACAGCATTTAGACTCTTCAGTCTGACAAGAACAGCATTTAGTTGCCAGAATATTTTGTTTATTTTTTTCATGTAGGAAATCAGTGGTTATGTTCAGAGGTTTGGATGGCTTGGATGAATGGTAACGTCTGAATGCCTGAAGTCTGACCCAGTTCAACGAGTGGAAATGAAAAAGACGTTGTAGATATTTACCCTACTATCATCCTTTCTGTTGATATTTACTCTACTATCATCCTTTCTGTTGATATTTACTCTACTATCATCCTTTCTGTTGATATTTACCCTACTATCATCCTTTCTGTTGATATATACTCTACTATCATCCTTTCTGTTGATATTTACTCTACTATCATCCTTTCTGTTGATATTTACTCTACTATCATCCTTTCTGTTGATATTTACTCTACTATCATCCTTTCTGTTGATATTTACACTGCTCTCATTCTTTCTGTTGACATTTACTCTGCTATCATCCTTTCTGTTGATATTTACTCTACTATCATCATTTCTGTTGATATTTACACTGCTCTCATCCTTTCTGTTGACATTTACTCTGCTATCATCCTTTCTGTTGATATTTACTCTACTATCATCCTTTCTGTTGATATTTACTCTACTATCATCCTTTCTGTTGATATTTACTCTACTATCATCATTTCTGTTGATATTTACTCTACTATCATCTTTTCTGTTGATATTTACTCTACTATCATCCTTTCTGTTGATATTTACCCTACTATCATCCTTTCTGTTGATATTTACACTTCTATCATCCTTTCTGTTGATATTTACTCTACTATCATCCTTTCTGTTGATATTTACTCTACTATCATCCTTTCTGTTGATATTTACTCTACTATCATCCTTTCTGTTGATATTTACTCTACTATCATCCTTTCTGTTGATATTTACTCTACTATCATCCTTTCTGTTGATATTTACTCTACTATCATCCTTTCTGTTGATATTTACACTACTATCATCCTTTCTGTTGATATTTACACTACTATCATCCTTTCTGTTGATATTTACACTACTATCATCCTATTTTGATATTCAAATGGACAATAAATACATCTTAGTGAATAGGCTAGCAGAGATGTGAACCCCCCCCCCCCTCTCGTGTTAGGAGGGGAGGGGGGGCAGTTTTACAACTTAACCCCCACTTCATAAATCCCGTAAAGAGACTCTCCCTGGCTATGCAGTATGGAGAGAGAGAGAGTTTCACAGAAGAACAAAGAAACTCCCGCCAAATTCTACTACAGCCCAGAATTTGAGAATAGAACAATGCTCATATTTTGGAGAATGTGTAACTGGTCGGTGAAGAAGCCAGCTACAACATTGTCCGTTTTGTTTTATGTTTGTGACCTCTTGAAAGACAATCCAATCCCATTACCATAACTCTGTTTATACAGGTTCCTCAGTTATGAGGCTTGCATCTAATTATTGTATAAAATGAATGAGTAAAGATGAAACTATTTGCGAAATTATGTAATGGGATGTTAACCTTTTAAAATGAGGGAATTAGCCTTCATTGTAAAGGTTAACTGTCAGTAGCCACGCCCAAGTGAATAGGCATTGGTTGGAAATCATGAACCAACCCCTTTTCTACATTTCTATTAAAGCCCCCATGACCCAAAGGCACTTAAGTTCCCAATAATGGGAGGACTTGTCCTCATGTTTAAAAAGGGCTAATTCTAATTTCAACCCTACAGGCCAGGAAACGTGAGAGCTTGCACTACACGTGAAATGGTATGAACTCTGAACTAACTGATCACTTAAGAAGAAGTGAGTCCTAGTTGACAGCCTAACAGACTGCAGCTGGAAAGGTAGCAAATCTAGTACGAGAAAACTGATCGACGTGGACGAATCTCCAGAGTGAGATGAACCTCACAGATCAGATAACCAACAATTTACCCACCTTCAGATGTGTAAGGGTTTTCCTCCTCTTCATCTGAAGAGGAGAGGCGAGAAGGATCGGAGGACCAATACGCGGCGTGGTAAGTGTCCATGGTTCTTTTAATACGAAATACTTAACATGAACACAACTGAATACAAAAACAATAAACGTGAAAACGAACGAAAACCAAAACAGTACCGTGTGGTGAAAAACACAGACACGGAAACAAACACCCACCAACAAACAGTGAAACCCAGGCTACCTAAGTATGATTCTCTAGAACTATACTAGGCCGAAACATAGAAATCCCAAAATCATAGAAAAACAAACATAGACTGCCCACCCCAACTCACGCCCTGACCATACTAAATAAATACAAAACAAAGGAAATAAAGATCAGAACGTGACAAGATGAGACTGACGTGAGGTAAAGAATAATTCATTAACAGAAGACTAATTGATCAGATATTCAAACATTTGAAGAGTTATATTTGGAAACTTATAACTTTGTAATCTGAATATTTTCCGTGGTGCCCCGACTTCCTAAGTAATTAAATTGACGTGATTAGTTTAATCACGTAATAATAATAATTACAGATAATTGATTACATACAATAACAGTATTCCCCTTTAATGATGCCAAAGACAACACCAGACTCTGGAATTTCACAGATAATTGATTTCAGTGACTTTAGAAAGGATTGTATTACAGCCTGAATTGAAAAAATCTCACCCATCTACACAAAATACCACATAATGACAAAGTGACATTTTTATTTTTTGTATTTTTGTAAAATTATTGAAAATGTCTTAGAAATATCTAATTTACATAAGTATTCACACCCCTGAGTGTTAGAATCACATGTGGCAGCGACTACAGCAGCGAGTCTTTATGGGTACAGTACCAGTCAACATTTTGGAAACACCTACTCATTCAAGGGGTTTTCTTGATTTTATTTTTACTATTTTCTACATTGTCGAATAATAGTGAAAAATTAAAAACTATGAAATAACACCTACGGAATCACGTAGTAACCAAAAAGGTGTTACACAAATCAAAATAGATTTGATATTTTATATTCTTCAAAGAAGAATCTTCTTCACCCTTTGCCTTGATGACAGCTTTGCACACTCTTGGCATTCTCTCAACCATCTTCATGAGGAATGCTTTTCCAACGGTCTTGAAGGAGTTACCACATATGCTGAGCACTTGTTGGCTGCTTTTCCTTCACTCTGCGGTCCAACTCATCCTAAACCATTTCAATTGGGTTGAGGTCTGGTGATTGTGGGGGCCAGGTCATCTGATGCAGCACTCCATCACTCTCCTTCTTGGTCAAATAGCCCTTACACAGCCTGGAGGTTTGTTTTGGGTCATTGTCCTGTTGAAAAACAAATGATAGTCCCACTAAGCACAAGCCAGATGGGATGGCGTATCGCTGCAGAATGCTGTGGTAACCATGCTGGTTAAGTGTGCCTTGAATTCTAAATAAATCACAGACAATGTCAACAGCAAAGCACCATCACACCTCCTCCTCCATGCTTCACGGTGGGAACCACACATGCGGAGAACATCAGTTCACCTACTCTGCATCTCACAAAGACACGGCGGTTGGAACCAAAAATCTCAAATTTGGACTTATCAGACCAAAGGACAGATTTCCACCAGTCTAATGTTCATTGGTTGCGTTTCTTGGCCCAAGCAAGTCTCTTCTTCTTATTGGTGATCTTTAGTAGTGGTTTCTTTGCAGCAATTCGACCGTGAAGGCCTGATTCACACAGTCTCATCTGAACAGTTGATGTTGAGATGTGTCTGTTACTTGAACTCTGCGATGCATTTATTTGGGCTGCAATCTGAGGTGCAGTTAACTTTAATGAACTTATCCTCTGCAGCAGAGGCAACTCTGGGTTTTTCTTTCCTGTGGCGGTCCTCATGAGAGCCAGTTTCATCATAGCGCTTGATGGTTTTTGTGACTGCACTTTAAAGAAACTTTTAAAGTTCTTGACATTTTCCGGATTGATTGACCTTCATGACTTAAAGTCATTCTGGACTATCGTTTCTCTTTGCTCATTTGAGCTGTTCTTGCCATAATATGGCTATCTTCTGTATACCACACCTACCTTGTCACAAAACAACTGATTGGCTCAAACGCATTTAGAAGGAAAGAAATTCCACAAATGTACCTTTAACAAGTGTCATGGTTGTCCTATGAGGATCACAATGGGTCAGATCAGCTTGACAATAGCTGATAATAACCAGACCCTCTCCCCCCTGCAAGGGGGGAGGAGGGCACTGGGCCGGTTTTGACACCCCCACACCCGGTCGTAAATTAAGCAGTAAATTAGGAGTACTCTCTCTACCCTCCAGTGTTGGCTAAAGGACTGTCCCTTTGTCTCCAGAGACTTTTGCCCGCCCAAAGACTCTAACGTCCAAAAAAGTGGATAATGGAACAATAATTCTAACATAAAGAACGTAAATGGGAATGGTCAGTGGGGAGATATGGAAAACTAATGTCATATGGTTGATTGTTTTGTGATGCCATTAACCCTTGTGGTCAGACCCGCACAGTTTAAAAACACTCAAGGCATTCAAAGAATCAAGTAAAAACAGCCCAAACTTTATTTTGTCTCGTCAGACTTTTCAGGAAGAAGAAATACAAAAACGTTTAAGGACCAGAACCTTCCAGAACGAAGGGAACCTTCTGCTCCAGACTACATGACAAGTCATCAAAGAGACACGGACAACTAAGAAGAAGGACACTTTGTTGGTTACTACATTATTCAATATTTATATCATGTTCTTGATGATAGGGGGCAGACACCAGAGAGGATTGTGTTTATCATATTCTTGATGATGGGGGGGGCTGGGTGAAGATCATGGGGGAGGTGGTGGGCAAGGGTCATCTCCCAGGCATCCAGCAGCATCACATCCAGACCCCTGAACATGACCTTGAGCAACCTGTACAGCTGGGTCAAGATCCAGTCACTGTTGATGAAGTTGTCCTTCCTTTGGTCCAGGTTGGCAGAGCGCACAACTACTACGGTCCCCGGAGCTCGGTTCAGAAGGCGTACCACCGCCCTTCGAATACGTCGCAGTCGGCGAATGTAGGCCTGCAGAGGGAAAAAGCTGAAATGGGTCGAAACGCTGATGACGACAACAGTGTCTGAACCCCCGGCCAGGCCGTCCAGCTCATTAGCTACATAGTGCAGCTGACTGACACTGAGAGGGGGCCAGAATATGGGGGGGCCGTGGCAGCGGTACTTCAACAGGATGTTGTTGGGTATGTTCACTGCCATGAATGGCCCCGCTCTCACATGACTTCTAAGGTTGAACTTCTTCAGCTCTGTGAGAAAGAGAGAGATGAATGTTGAGAGAAAGAGAGATCATTTTTACCACCTGAGACACAGTCGGGTGTAAGATGTAATAGGTTTGGCAAACAACACTCACCTGGCACAAAGCTGGTGAGGTAGTCATAGTACTGTCTAACGGTGGAGTCTCCGTACATGTACACCTGCTTGCCCTTCAGACACTGAATAACGGCAGCGGGGTCGTTAAACTGGCGTATTACGACACCATCCAGCGCCCGCCATGACCCTTGGTAGTAATACCCAGAGGGAGGGGTCCTGGAGGGGAGGGGAGGGGTCCTGATAGGTGCTGCCGCCACACTGCTGCTTTCCTCATCTGGTTTGTCTGAAATGCAGAAGTTGCCGTGATGCACAAAGCTACCATCACTTTACAGATACAATCACATTTTTTCTTCACACTCTGCAATAATTTTAGCAAAATTCCCACCATTCTCCTTTGGCAGCACAGTGACACTGTCAGACCCCGTTGCATGAATATGCACGTTGATGTTGATGCCACTAAAAAAAAAAAGTTTTAATAATTTTACGTGATTAGAAAAAAAACTGTAGCAAGCAATACCATTCACCTGAACCACTGTATAATCTGGGGGGGAAGGGGGGGGGGGGGGAGAGCATAAATACTGCATAGCAGCAAGATGAAACAGACAGTGCACTTTGGACTCGATTCAATCAGCCAAGTTCATCACTGTGAAATTAAAAGGTCATTTCCCACTGAGCCGACATATTGGCCGTGAATGCAGTCTTCGCTACCGCGGTAACATTGCCTTTCAATGTCAAATCGTGCTACAACGCTGAACTTCAGCCTTGCGGATTGAATCGAGTCCTTATTCACACACACATTATGTTTTACCTCCTACTAACCTCTGGAAGAACAGCGCTTCTTTGCTGGTCAGATGTTGCAGATATGTCTGGGAGTCTGCCTTGAAGTGGTTGATCCGCGTGTCACAAGCCAGCTGCTTGGGCTTGTAGCAGAACCAAGGTTCCCCCGAACGGGGGTCTGTGTAATCGCACAGTGGCTGCTGGTTGTTCGGCAGACACAGGTTACACTCGGTGGTCTCAGACAATAATCCAGAACGGAACAGGCTCTTGGAAGGCACCCAGTTTAGCCGTTCCTCTTGTAAGCGTCGTAGAAGAGAAACTGCCTCGCTAGGATGGACCAGTGTCACCTCCACCCATACAGACCCTTCCCAGAGTAACGGAAAAATAGCAGAGTAGGTCCCATTCAAGTGGTCTAGTACCTGTCCTGCAACGCCCGCACCCAACTCTGGGGTGTGCAGCCGGGCCAGCAGGAAGTCCCCGCCACGGCTCTTGGGACGCCCCTGGAAATCGTTCATAAGGACCAGAGCCTCTAGCTGGTCCCCGACGTGCCTCTCTCTCCCTCCCCCTGCTGGAAGGATTGCAAACAGACTGTGTGCAGGGTCACTGGTCTGGTCCAGGGGTGTCGTCACGGGCAGAGGCTCTGGCCCGGCGATGGACTCCAGGAGGGAACAATCTTCCAGAGCCTCCTGGGTAGAGGGCTCCTGGACCAGGTGGCTACAGAAGAAGCTCAGCTTGCGATCGAGGCAAGGAGGAGAGCCCTCTGAGTGGATGCTGCTTAGGTCCAATGTACTGTTGAGCTTCCACTATGGAGGAGATTAGAGGTCACTAAAGGGGAGAGGTGTGTAGGCTGATGCAGGTAGATAGTGATAGAAGCAAGGTCCTCACCTCCAGAATGTTGATGTTACGGAACAGGAAGAAGAGGCCTGACAGAGCCAGCAGGAGGAAGATGCAGACATATTTCGACTGACAATTCCACATGGTTCCTGTCTAGGGTTCCAAAGGGAGGGTATTTTAATGGAATCTTTATTCGGAAGGTATTCAGACCCCTTCCCTTTCTCCACATTTTCTTATGTTACAGCCTTATTCTAAAATGCATTAAATATAATGTTTTCCTCATCAATCTACACACAATACCCCATAATGACATCACAATACCCCATAATCACATCACAATACCCCATAATGACATCACAATACCCCATAATCACATCACAATACCCCATAATCACATCACAATACCCCATAATGACAAAACGAAAACAGGTTTTTAGAAAAAACAGAAATAACTTATTTACATAAGTATTCAGACCCTTTTGCTATAAGACTCAACATTTTTGCTCAGGTGCGTCCTGTTTCCATTGATCATCCTTGAGATGTTTCGACAACTTGATTGGAGTCCACCTGTGTTAAATTCAGTTGATTGGACATGATTTGGAAAGACACACACCTGTCTATATAAGGTCCCACAGTTGACAGTGCATGTCAGAGCAAAAACCAAACCATGAGGTCTAAGGAATTGTCTGTAGAGCGCCAAGACAGGATTGTGCCGAGGCACAGATCTGGGGAAGGGTACCAAAACAATTCTGCAGCATTGAAGGTCCCCAAGAACACAGTGGCCTCCATCATTCTTAAATGGAAGATGTTTGGAACCACCAAGACTCTCCCTAGAGCTGGCCACCCGGCAAAACTTAGCAATCGGGGGAGAAGGGCTTTGGTCAGGGAGGTGACCAAGAGCCCCATGGTTACTCTGACAGAGCTCCAGAGTTCCTCTGTGGAGATGGGAGAAAATTCCAGATGGACAACCATCTCTGCAGCACTCCACCAATCAGGCCAATATGGTAGAGTGGTAGAGACAAAACAACGCAGGAGTGGTATCGGAACAAGTCTCTGAATGTCCTTGAGTGGCCCAGCCAGAGCCTGGACTTGAACCCGATCAAACATCTCTGGAGAGACCTGAAAATAGCTGTGCAGCAACGCTCCCCATCCAACCTGATAGAGCTGGAGAGGATCTGCAGAGAAGAATGGGATAAACTCCCCAAATACAGGTGTGCCAAGCTTATAGTGTCATACCCAAGAAGACTCAAGGCTGTAATCGCTGCCAAAGGTGCTTAAAAAAAAATACTGAGTAAAGGGTCTGATGTAAATGTGATATCAGTTTTTTATTTTGAATACATTTCCAAAGATGTCTAAACCTGTTTTTGCTTTGTCATTATGGGGTATTGTGTGTAGATTTACGAGGAAAATAACAATTTAATCAATTTTAGAATAAGGTTTTAACATAACAAAATTTGGAAAATGTGAAGGGATCTGAATGCTTGATCTGAATGGATCCGAAAGACATAAATGGCTGTCTTACAATGATCAACATGTATGGCACTTACACAAATGACTGATGATCGGCTGAGAGAAATTGATTATAAAAAGATTATGGAGGCTGTTTTGTCATACTTCAGTGCGGCTTTTGACATTAAATCGACCATAGTCTGTTGACTATGAAAAACATGTTTTATGGCTTTACACCCTATATTGTGGATAAAGAGTTACCTGTCTAACACAACAGAGGGTGTTCTTTAATGGAAGCCTCTCACACAAAATCCAGGTAGAATCGGGAATTCCCCAGGGCAGCTGTTTAGGTCCCTTACTTTTTAAAATGTTTTACTAACGACATGCCACTGGCATTGAGTAAAGCCAGAGTGTCTATGATGACTCAACACTATACATTTCAGCTACTACAGCGACTGAAATGACTGCAAAACCTAACAAAGAGCTGCAGTTTAGTTTCAGAATGGGTGGCAAGGATTAAGTTAGCCCTAAATATTTTCTACAACTAAAAGCATTGTATTTGGGACAAAACATTCACTAAAACCATAAACCTCAACTAAATCTTGGAATAAATCATGTGAAAATGTAACAAGTTTAGGTGACTAAACTGCTTGGAGTAACCCTGTAAACTGTCATGGTCAAAACATGTTGATACAACAGCAGAAGTCTATACATTAAAAAAAGTGTTGCTCTGCATTCTTAACAGCACTATCAACAAGGCAGGTCCTACAGGCTCTAGTTTTGTCGCACCTGGACTACTGTTCAGTAGTGTGGTCAGGTGCCACAAAGAGAGACCTCGGAAAATGTAATAAATACAACATACAAATGCAACATTGTATAAAATATTCTGGGCCCTCAGTTTCCCATCTCAGTGAGCTCAGGGACAGACAGCTGTAGAGGCTACTTGTGATTAGAAGTAATCAGATAGGCCTGTTTTATGACCAGACCAGTTTCCCTTTCACACTGAGTGGTTGTGGAAAGATCTGGAACGATGATCAGGGTGTAATCGCTGCCTAAAGTGCTTCAACAAATACTGAGTAAAGGGTCTGAATACTGATGTAAATGTCATATTTCAGTCTTTTACATTTTTATACATTTGCTAAAATGTCTATAAAAAACAGTTTTTGCTTTGTCATTATGGAGTATTGTGATGTCATTATGGGGTATTGTGATGTCATTATGGGGTATTGTGATGTCATTATGGGGTATTGTGATGTCATTATGGGGTATTGTGTACAGATTGATGAGGGGGAAATCAATTTTAGAATTAGGCTGTAACATAACAGAATGTGGGAAAAGTCAAGGGGTCTGAATACTTTCCGAATGCACTGTAAACATATCGCCCAGAGAGAGAGAGAAGTAATTTGTTTTACAGGCTAGTTTTATTGGCTTTTTTCTGGCCTAGTGTAGGTCTTATCTGATCTGTGTCTGGTGCAACAGAGTCATAAATTTTACTGTGCATGCATGAGAACTGAGGACAGTCTCTGAAAACTTCTAGAATCTCGCCACGGCTTAACAGTAGCGCAAACTATGAAAGAACAGTGGTAACATGCACATACTGTACAGGCTACAGCAATTAACAGTCTCTAAACAATAACATCTACTGGGCATTCAATGCAATACAGGCACTATTATAATCAACATGCACATGTAGTATCTAAAATGTACATAATCTGTACTGTGGCAAAGAAGGGGGTCGAGTGATAAATGGCAGATATGTGAGAGCAGAACTAATAAACGGGCTCTGCCCGATCACTAAAATGGCCACCCCTGTCAGAACTACAGATCACACAATGGCCGACCGCCAAAACTACATGTCCCAGAAGCAAGGGGAACCCTCAGAAGGTGGAGCCGACCCACAGATAAAGGGCCAAGAAAAACCAACAAGAGGGAGAGAGAGTGCTGGAAGGATCTATGAACAATAGAGAAAGAGACAATAGAGATTGGCTGGATTTACCGTGTATGAGCTGGATTGTTTTGGACTTACCTGTTGGCGTTTGGACCTGGACCTACCGAGAACCCGATTCGCGTACCGAACCCTGCTATCCTTGACCTCGCCTACGGCCTGGGTGGACCAGGACGGAGAAACAAACACACAGGTACTGTCCTGTTCGAAAGAACTCTCATTCTTGGGTGATTTGGTGACAGTTTCCCACTTAATTTGTGACAAACGCTCCTAACCTTGAAGAGGTTTGCCACAGTACATTCAGCCTAAAAGTAACAGTTTGCAGTCGATCATCATTACGTAGCATTTACCCACCCGATAATAAACCCCACAACGCATAATCTTCCTAAAATAAACACACCCAACTTGCCAAAAAGCTAGATAGAACTTACATCTTCTTCTTCCTTGCAACTAAAAAACACTGACCTGGATTGGGAAGGGTCCGAGTCAAAATGTGCATTCAGGCACACTGGTTGAAACCAGAAGACTGTGACAGACAGCTGGGAAATCACCCAAACAGAATTGTTGGTTAAAGTCACATGGTCTTCTTCTTCTTCTGTGGGTTTTATGGCGGACAACACCCCAAAAGGTTTATTGCCGCCACCAACTGGACGGTTTAAAAAATAAATAATAACCCACAGAAGTAAGTAAATAAGTAATAAAATAATATAATAAATAATAATAAAGTAATAGTGAAACTAACTTAATCCGCCCTAATTAAAATAGTACAAACTCCCACTTCTTCCTTCTTGTAGTTCTCCATATATAATATATATATATAATGTTGCTGCTACTGTCTCTTATGACCGAAAAGAGCTTCTGGACGTCAGAACAGCGATCACTCACCTCGAACTGGAAGAAACTTTTTCCTTTTTCCTTTAAAAAGGGATTGGAACATCTCTGTTCTGTGTGTGTATACCAGAAGTAGCAGAACATCTCTGTTCTGTGTGTGTATACCAGAAGTAGCAGAACATCTCTGTTCTGTGTGTGTATACCAGAAGTAGCAGAACATCTCTGTTCTGTGTGTATACCAGAAGTAGCAGAACATCTCTGTTCTGTGTGTATACCAGAAGTAGCAGAACATCTCTGTTCTGTGTGTATACCAGAAGTAGCAGAACATCTCTGTTCTGTGTGTATACCAGAAGTAGCAGAACATCTCTGTTCTGTGTGTATACCAGAAGTAGCAGAACATCTCTGTTCTGTGTGTATACCAGAAGTAGCAGAACATCTCTGTTCTGTGTGTATACCAGAAGTAGCAGAACATCTCTGTTCTGTGTGTATACCAGAAGTAGCAGAACATCTCTGTTCTGTGTGTATACCAGAAGTAGTAGAACATCTCTGTTCTGTGTGTGTATACCAGAAGTAGCAGAACATCTCTGCTCTTTTTTTTTCTTCTAAAACTCTGCAGCCGCCATTTAAAAAAAAAATCCTCTTTACAATAAAAAAATAAGGTTAACGTTGAAAGCCAATTTGGGATGTGTAGGAATAAATTAGACCTGCATTCAGTCCTAATATTAATGTAGCATAGGCCACGCTGCAGCAAATGTACCTGTCACAAAAACAATTCCAGAGCAGAGAATACAGATTCAGACATTACATATATAATTCAACATTTAACGTCATGCTGTTGATGTAAATCATTTATTATAATTTACCGGTTTCTCGCAGTTATTTCTAGGTGGTCCGTAGATGAGGACAAGAACATTGTCAGCTTCTAGGTGGTTCATAGATGAGGGCAAGAACACAGAACATTGTCAGCTTCTAGGTGGTCCGTAGATGAGGCGTAGAACATCTTCAGCTTCTAGGTGTTCCGTAGATGAGGCGTAGAACATCGTCAGCTTCTAGGTGTTCCGTAGATGAGGCGTAGAACATCGTCAGCTTCTAGGTGGTCCGTAGATGAGGCGTAGAACATCGTCAGCTTCTAGGTGTTCCGTAGATGAGGCGTAGAACATCGTCAGCTTCTAGGTGTTCCGTAGATGAGGACTAAAACATAGATAGAACATTGTCGAGTTCTATTGGGTCCATAGATGAGGACTAGAAAACAGAACATCGTCAGCTTCTAGGTGGGCCGTAGATGAGGACTGGAACATAGATAGAACATTGTCGAGTTCTATTGGGTCCATAGATGAGGACTAGAAAACAGAACATCGTCAGCTTCTAGGTGGGCCGTAGATGAGGACTGGAACATAGATAGAACATTGTCGAGTTCTATTGGGTCCATAGATGAGGACTAGAAAACAGAACATCGTCAGCTTCTAGGTGGGCCGTAGATGAGGACTGGAACATCGTCGGTTTCTAGGTGGTCCGTAGATGAGGACTGGAACATCGTCGGTTTCTAGGTGGTTCATAGATGAGGACTGGAACATCGTCGGTTTCTAGGTGGTCTGTAGATGAGGACTGGAACATCGTCGGTTTCTAGGTGGTCCGTAGATGAGGACTGGAACACAGAACTTCGTCAGCGCCTAGGTGGTCCGTAGATGAGGACTGGAACACAGAACATCGTCGGTTTCTAGGTGGTCCCTAGATGAGGACTGGAACAGCGTCGGTTTCTAGGTGGTCCGTAGATGAGGACTGGAACACAGAACATCGTCAGCTTCTAGGTGGTCCATAGATGAGGACTGGAACATCGTCGGTTTCTAGGTGGTCCGTAGATGAGGACTTGAACACAGAACATCGTCAGCTTCTAGGTGGTCCGTAGATGAGGACTGGAACACAGAACATCGTCAGCTTCTAGGTGGTCCGTAGATGAGGACTGGAACATCGTCGTTTTCTACGTGGTCCGTAAATGAGGACTGGAACATCGTCAGTTTCTAGGTGGTCCGTAGATGAGGACTGGAACATCGTCGGTTTCTAGGTGGTCCATAGATGAGGACTGGAACATCGTCAGCTTCTAGGTGGTCCGTAAATGAGGACTGGAACGCAGAACTTCGTCAGCTTCTAGGTGGTCCGTAGATGAGGACTGGAACACAGAACTTCGTCAGCTTCTAGGTGGTCCGTAGATTAGGACTGGAACACAGAACATCGTCAGCTTCTAGGTGGTCCGTAGATGAGGACTGGAACACAGAACATCGTCAGCTTCTAGGTGGTCCGTAGATGAGGACTGGAACATCGTCGTTTTCTACGTGGTCCGTAAATGAGGACTGGAACATCGTCAGTTTCTAGGTGGTCCGTAGATGAGGACTGGAACATCGTCGGTTTCTAGGTGGTCCATAGATGAGGACTGGAACATTGTCAGCTTCTAGGTGGTCCGTAGATGAGGACTGGAACGCAGAACTTCGTCAGTTTCTAGGTGGTCCGTAGATGAGGACTAGAACATCGTTGGTTTCTAGGTGGTACGTAGATGAGGACTAGAACATCGTCGTTTTCTAGGTGGTCCGTAGATTAGGACTAGAACTTCGTCAGCTTCTAGGTGGTCCGTAGATTAGGACTGGAACACAGAACTTCGTCAGCTTCTAGGTGGTCCGTAGATTAGGACTAGAACTTCGTCAGCTTCTAGGTGGTCCGTAGATGAGGACTGGAACACAGAACTTCGTCAGCTTCTAGGTGGTACGTAGATGAGGACTGGAACACAGAACTTTGTCAGCATACAACATATACTATATAAATAGTAAGTTAACAGAAAAGTCTAGAGTAAAGCTGATTTACAGGGAGGATATACAATTTACAGAGGGGATATATCTATATATGGAGCCGTGACAAATACAGTATATCAAAGCATGCTGTGCAGAAGCTTTGGCAGTGACGATCTCAGGATCATCAATCCAACGTGTCAGAGAACGATTGCATTTAGTATACTGAGCTATACTCAAATTATCTTGTTGCTCACAGCGTCTCTGTTCCCTTCTGCTACGACAACAGAGCCTCAATTCTCCACTAAAAAATGGCTCTGAAAGAGAGACACACACCTTGGGTGTCCCACTAGTCTAAACAGAGACAATGTGACTAAGCAGGGATGTGAAGGGCCACTCAGACAGACGGGATAGATAGATAGAAAGAGAAAGGAGGGCTGGAATTGTTTCCTGACCTCTACCTCTCCACTCTGCCTGCTACCCAGGGCCCTCTGGTCTCTAACATTGGGATTACACACAGTGGCGTTTTGTATTACGTTCTACATCACATCAGAGGAGCTGGAACGTTTGGTTGTTACCATTAGGTTACAAACCTCCGTTTCAGAACAACTGTTATGGAAAAGACACTAACTGAACAAAACATTCAAACAGAGTGAGCTGTTGTGTTTCAATTATATTTGGATCAACTTTCAAATATTCCTCAGCTCACCACAGAAACACATTCCCAGTTACCATGGTGAAGGAGAGCTGGGAAGCAGCATTCCATGACGAAGTTGGGGACTGGGGCACAGGGTACTTCCCATCATGCAGTCACAAAAAGAGGACTGTTTACTCAACATTTACAGAAGGAGAGAGAGAGCAAAAGAGAGAAAGAGAAAGAGGAAAGAGAGAGAGAGAGATGAAGAGAGAAAGAGAGAGAGAGAGATTCGAGTCTCAGAGATGAAAGAGTTGAGAGGGAATAAGAGAGAGGGTGTTGGTTTCACATGCAGTCTCTCTCTCAGCTTTCGATCCTGAAGAAGTAAAAGCAGCATATCTCTGCCAGCTCCTCACCATTCAGACTGTGGCGGAACTCCGGTTCCCTGACTGTGAGTGCAGCTGTGGTTGTCAAGTGTTGTTTCCTGAAGATCAGGCCAAACATTCCTCCCTCCCTCCCTCCCTCCCTGCTCTCTCTCCCTGCTCTCTCTCCCTGCTCTCTCCGGCCTTCACAATGAAAGCGACCAGGAAAAGCTCTTGGAGAGGTGGTGGCTTCATTCTCACACAGAGAGTCAATTATCAAAAGGTTCTATAGCTCTTCTGACCGCAGCCGACCTTTCCTCTTGTCCTGGAAACTCTATACAGTATGGTGGTTTGAAGTCCCTGTTGACTTGGTAACTCTATACAGTATGGTGGTTTGATGTCCCTGTTGACTTGGTAACTCTATACAGTATGGTGGTTTGAAGTCCCTGTTGTCCTGGTAACTCTATACAGTATGGTGGTTTGATGTCCCTGTTGACTTGGT